>NW_026864126.1:0-328445 GCF_026571515.1 Ruditapes philippinarum
TGGAAAAAGATTTTGCTAGATGTTGTTATTGTCTTAAAATCCGTGCTTCTATTGTTTATATTTGATCCATCATTTGTCATTTTATAAGGTTTGTTGAAAGCTTGAGAATTGTTTAATGACAAAATACAATTGTATCATTACAAAACCTAATTTGATTACGCGATAAAAGCTACTGCTTCATAACTAATAACTTCAGTGTAACCTCCCCAAACGGTCATCTATCACCAGCAGCGCCACCTCTTTACAACGTAAAGCCAATTTCAATTCCCCCAATAATGTTATCTATATAATTTAACTCTCACCAACGGTCATCTGTCACTTACCTCTCACACGGTGAGCGAACATTTTTGGCTGGCTGTGCTTTTTCACTGTATAGGATTTTCCCTGTGTCATTTATAATTCAACCAATACATGTACATCGTGCATGGACACCCAGACTTCTCGGTCAGTGAAAGACATGACACTCGTGACATGAAAACTTGTTACATTGTTGAATTAATGTTAAAATGAAATATTAATAAAATAGTTAATGTTTTACATTTATGTGTGTTGTGCTTGCTTTGAACAGTTTCTTCTATTTCCTTTTAAAATAACGTCGAATTGCTTTTTCAGCTTAAGGTCTTATTGTCTTCAATATAAGCTTTTAATAAAGTTTTTTATCATCTAATATCATCATCTGTCAGCATCGATATTTTTAAGTTATGAATATGCAGAGGATACCTTTTTGAAAGGATATGAAAGACAATTTTTTAAAAATAATTAAGCTCTGGTGGCCATTTTGTGCAGCAAAGCAAAACATGCCGGCAATATGCACAGCAAGAATTGGCGCTCATCACTCTTGTGTAGTGCCAACAGTTTGACATGTAAAAGCCGGACTATATTTTTCTTTTTTTAGCTCTTGTGGTTATTTAATGCAGCAGAACAGAACGTGTTGGCGATAAGCACAATTAGGTTTGATACTGATCACTCCTGTAAAGTTTCATTAAATTTGTCAATTAGTTTGACCTGTGAAAGCCGTACAAGATTGTTCTTATAATAGCTCTTGCGACGATTTTAAGCAGCGAAGCGGAACACGCTGGCAATGTGCACAGCAAGGATTAGAACTGATCGGTCCTACGAAATTTGGTTAAAATCTCCCTAGGAGTTTTACCTATTAAAGCCGGACAGGCTTAATGCGGACAAACGGACAGACAGACACACAGACGGCGAAGACAAAACAATATATGTCCCAAATCTTTGGAAGACAAAAGAAAAAATAATTCACTTTATGCCAAAACAAATGATAATGTGTAACTGAAGCAAACTATAAATTATCTAGATTTGAAATGGTTACTAAGGTTTTACTGACTACATATGTAACAGCAATAATGTACATTAGATTTTTTAATCATTAAAAGGCATTAGCATTAAAGTATGTTTCTGCTTTGTTGGAAACAAAAAAAGTTCAAAAGTTCAAATTTTATTTGCAAATCGGCAAATCCTTGCCTTTGGCAATACATACAAAACATATACATACATAGATCTTGAAATATAGCACACATAACTACAAGATACATATATAAACATTTCAAATGTCAGTTTCGTTTTTAAGTTAAAAATAACAAGTAGTGTTAATAATATATCTTAATTCGTCTATTTATCATTGTTCCATGGTATTGGAGAATGAGAGAGAGAGGCCAGAGATACTTACTTATCGAGGATAATAATCTATGTTTATTTAATTAGATGACATGAATAATAAAAACTTTTCAGTGTGGGAAAAAGATGCATTACGAATAAAAATTTTCTAATTCTGAATAAAATGGACAACAAAGCAGGAAGTGATATTCTGATTCTATCATGTTTTGACACAAAGTTTACATATTCTCTCGATATTCTGTTAAAACCTATATATCGCTATGCAAAGTTTCAATTTCTAGAGAATGGGGAAGCCACAAGTCTGAGTACATGTTAAACGTTTTTCTGAGACTTGTCTTTTGTATTACATTAGTATATTCCTCAAAGCAAAAATTTGATTTGAAATTCCTTAAATAAAAGAGTTTTGGCATGTTATTTATTTGCTCATGCCAATTTTGTATAAATTGATCTCTAAGGCGTTGTTTAAAAATTAAGCTAAAATCAGAATTAACATTAAAGTTATCTAACAAATATGAAAATCCTAACTCATTAATAATAGTATGAGCTTGCCTAGCCCAGCATTTATTATTTCCATTAACACATTGATCTAAATACATGCTATATATAGGCGAATGCTGATTATTAAAAATTTTATTCCAAAACTTTAAAGATCTTTCTTTACACAAAATTGACAAAGGAAATTTACCAAGTTCTCCATAGACAGCACAATTAGGAGTTTGTTTTTTAACACCAAGTACATATTTATAAAATTTTATTTGCAGTTTATCAATATCTTTATATTTGTAAATTCCCCATACATCTGAACTATATAACAGAATTGGAGTTATCAGACTATCAAAAAGGTGCAGTTTAGTTTTAACATCTAGCTTTATCCTGTCAAAAATACCTAATAGACTGTTATTATGCTCTAAGGCCTTGCTCTGTAAGAGTCTTAGTTGCTTCAGAAAAGCTACCCGTATAAGAAAATTTTACACCTAAATATGAAAAAATATCAACAATATCTACAAACTGACCGTCAATGTTTATACTAAAATTATGTACAGATTTTCTTCTTTCAAAAACACAAACTTTAGTTTTACTAACATTAATTTTAAGCCCCCATTTTGACGAATAATTATATACATTATCAACTTGAGCTTGCAAGCTCTCTGGACTTGTAGTGAAAAGCACGATATCGTCTGCAAAAAGTAGCAAATATTTAGACAAGAGTTCAAGGTCGCTATTCGACATTTTGTTAAGATCTATACATTTTTCAATATCATTTAAAAAAGAATAACTAGCAGGGGAGATAATGGCTCTCCTTGCTTTAATCCAAGAGTTACGTCGAAAAATTCTGACATATTCATAAAAGCATTAATTTTTACACATGACACTACAGACGAATAAATTGCCTTTAACATATTTATCATTTTACAACTAATACCAGTATCTAACAGCTTAATCCATAACGCAAAGATGTGTTCACTCATAATTGGATCTATTAACTTCATTTCAAATTTATAACAAAAGAAGTGATATGTTATCAACCAAATGGTTATACCCTCAAGCTATTTTATCAATATACCTCTATATTGGAGATGTGTTCAGCATACATTTATTTGTTAAATTGTACAACTTGGTTCATTTACATTTCATGCAAAAGGTAGCATAATTTGATATGAAATATTTGAAAGTCGTGGCAAAGTCATATTGAAATTCCAGACCATTTTCATCAGAAGGCAAAATAAAACGATTCTGCACCTATATCTGGAAATGCTATAACAACATCTAACTTTTCACATCACAGACTGAATATGCATATGTTAAATATGTAAAATACTAAATATCAAACAAATAAATGTATATGTGTAATATATAGGAATATAGTTGACAGATTGAATGGCATCTTTCATTGTAAAAGTATATAATCGAGTTTTATTATGATGCAATCATGATTACTTTTGCCTAAAATATCCATCACACAGCTCAATCAGTGTAACCGATATTAATGTGTATTAATCATTATTAATCAATTACATAAAATTTATACAGTGTAATTGGTTTATAATCGAGATCGTTCCCCATCCCTAATGTGGAGAAGGATAGCTTGTGTGAAGTTGGAAGAACAGAAATGATAAAATCATTTAAAAACTCATTTGCAATCCCTTTCATACAATGTACAAAGCGACTGGACATACAAAAATAGTTCACCAAAACGAACGTGATAGAGACAGACAGATGGACAATATATTTCAATCAAATGAGGCTTATAAGACCAGGATGGTATTATAACAGCATATTTATATTGATAGTTGAAGTTATAAATAACTTCCCAACTGTGTAATGATTTTAATTTGTACCGTTAGATTTTACATAACCTTATTTAATTTGTTTTAATATACGAAGATACTTTATTTATCTAGAAATTTTTAACTGCTAATTGTACAAATTGTATCTTGTTAAACTGTTGCATACGAAAACTACTGTCCCAACCTATTACTTATATTAATGTCATATAGCTATAGTCATTATGTTTAATTTGATATAGTTTGAAAATATAACTGAAACGTCCATTTATGTGACACGATTGTATATATAAGTATTTGTTGTCGTTGAACAAAATAACGAACAGTGCATATGTTAATGTAAAAAATTATCACAATATGCGAATTAATTATGATTTTACAGGAGAAGGTCATTATAACAACCTATTCGTAAGAATGTAAACATAAAAAATATTAATTCGTGTTGAACTCACGTAATTTATATATGTTAAAATGATTGTATAATTTCCATGACCAGCCCTTATAATGTTAATCCACCCGGATGAAAATCATATAGATTACCAATAATAAACTATGAAGAAGTGTCACAACAAACAAAATCAATGTTAATTCCTAAACCATTATATTAAATCAGTTTATCTAGTATATATCATACCTCAATATTGGTGAAAGAGACATAGTTTATTATATACATATTTATTTTGAAAATAATCCCATCTTATAACAGTCTTATCGAAACAAAACTGTAAAACAGATAGTATGGCATTCGAACATACATGATTATATAGCTTATTTGTTACTTACTAGTTAGACATGTGTATAAGACCTATACTGACACATTTCGTATAAAATATATGTAAATGCAAATGACATAATTACATTTTTATTATGTGCTTAATTCAATATGAAGATATGTAGTATACATCTTTGTTACTTATGACTACTTATCTAGAATAGAAATATATATCTACTAATCTACTAGTTTAATAGAATAACTTTAATGTAGGAACGAATTTCGAATATTAAAATCACTGTATTCATACAAGTTCAGCCAATTTGAACATACTATAGATGTTGCATTGAATTTTCACTAAAAAGGAAAACCTTTTTTTTATCTATCACTCTATTTGTATTAGATATTCAAACGTCTGCGCCCATCAACCACTTATCAAAAGTTAATCTCTTGACGGCGATGTTAATCATCTGAAACTTAAATGCTTATATTTATTCTCAAATGTAGAATTTTATTGTTGAAATTTGACTTATTTAAAATTAAGTCTGGATATCGTTCAATCTGGATATACTTATACTTTAAAGTCCAATACATTATGATAAAACAATACGAGCGTGTCAGCACTGTCTGCATATAACAACACTCACTCGTAATGCACATACATTGGTAAGCTTTCCATAAGGCATTGGCTTAAGTTACAGTTGGAACTAGTATGAACGTAATGGAATTTGCATATCTTTACGCAATCCCTTTAATTACAATGCTCACAATTGACCTGTCACAGTCTGTGTAGTTGATAAATTGCAATTACTCAATAAAGGCGATATTTTATATAAAGAAGCGTCGGAACGGGTATTTATTTTTTATAAAGTTTAAAATGTTTACTTTTAAAGTCATACATCTTTAAATTCAAATATATAATGTATGTTTCTTTGACTTGCTATTGTGTTTCCTGATGACAAAAAAAGCGATTAAGATCCCAATCTTAATTTTGGTATTACAGTGGTTTAAACTTTTCCTTATTTTCTTCATACGTTTTTGATGTATACAAGTTATTCTCAATCACACAGGCAATGTATGCAGCTGATTTAAACAAAAGAACCAACATGTAGGATAACGCACCAAACGAAGTCTGATACAGACAAGCTTTTGAAAACCCTTTGTTAGTAAAAATAAGCATTTGTCGTATTTACAAAATATAAATGTATTAATTCTATTACTTTTATCTTAAAACAATCAAAATCTTAAGACAATTTAATTTTTTAATATTTTAATGTTTGCAGAATTGTAGATGTTGCTATTTTTCTCAATATACTCGCTAGTGTTGTTGAGAATTAATCCTTCACTTGTCACGGCATGCTAAAACACTCAATTTGTTTCTTGAAAACTCTTTAGCTAAATGACAATGGCTAAATGACAGAATAAACAATATATTTTATAACATATCATTTAATTTCCTGTTGCTAAATAGCATGCAGATGTTAAAACACATTTATATACGATATATATTAATATATTATAAAGCGAATACAAAAATATTACCACTGTCTTAACAGAAGCGCTGTTTTCTTGAAACAATACTTCTTTCATCTAGACTTGCACACAAGCAAACTAATAAATTTAGAGATTTACGATGACCGAATTCAAAGAAATGAACGCAAAATAAACTTTCTCGGATTAACGATCATAACAATATTTATGGCTTAAACTTTTATCTCAATGTTCGATTTCAAAACAATCAATACATTTATGATATAAAATGAAGATTCCGGACATTTAAAATTACTAAGAAAATTTGTTATTTCACTTCGTATAATTCTGATAATATTAAAAAAAATAACATTTAGATGATGTGTAAAAAGTAATTTTTACAACCAAGTTCATTTATACATAGTACAGAAGGAACAGAATTTAAACGAAAACATGTTAAATAACAAAGCAAACGTTTATGTGATAAAAATAATCGTTTTCAGTTCTTGAAAATAAGATAAATGATAAATGTGCTCTTGTCGATAGGTAAGTATACATTTTCTAAACCATTGTTTATTTGCAGGTGTTTTTCTGATGTTATTGAACGATACTTGAATATTATCGGTTTGCGATATTGATATCTTAGTGACGGACGTGATGAAGTTTTGATTGTTCTGTTCATATACCTTACGGCTATTTTACAGTTTTACCTGGGATATTTATCAAAATCATGACTGGAATGAAACAGTTTATATCATTTACGAAGAATACCTGTCAACTGTAAAGATTGTGATAAAGAACCCGCTCTTCTGAACGGTTCCGTATATAATAAGTTTACTTACATATATCTATTTGTGTGGGTCGATTCAATAAATCTATCATTTTAATATAAAGTGATAATTTATAATCATATTAGAATTACTCGTAAGATATAATTTATAAATTCAAACGCTGGTTAAGCTTTCGTCGTTTTGTCTTTTTCAGAAAAAAAACGTTTATAATATTTCTTTTTTTTTAATTTCTCGTAAGGAAATCAGTATATTTAATAAATCATATTATAAGTAAGATATGTAGAAATCTGCATGACTATTATCAACATCATGCTGCGTGTGCTTGTACTATAGTTTTTTATAAATGCTTTATTAATTCCATTGAAAAATGCAGTTGCATTTTCAAAGATTGTAACTGTCAAAAATTATAATTACTTCATGACGTTATGAACGGAAATTTATTTTGACGGGATAACATTATCGTTTATCAAATAAGAAACGTAGAATAAGCTCAGCCCTTGCAACCGTTACAATGATTTACTTGTAAAAGAAGTTACCACCCTTATTTACAGTAGAGTTTATTAAGGTAAATTTGATTTTATAGCATGTGTTATCAGTTTAAAAATAAATAGTGAGCATGCTTGTACTCACATATCGTGATAAAAGCATTAAATATAAAAATGGGTGTGAATAAATAATAAATAAGTTCAGTGTTTCAGAGAATAATGTCAAATGAATGAGAAAATCCTAACAAAACTTCGCTATAATCTATTTTGCCTCTACTTTCCTTTTTTTGTTTGTTTTGTTTTTTGTTGCTGCTGTTGTTGAGTTTTTTTTTATTCAGTATATATTTGTTTGTTTCCTTTAGTTTTATTTTATCTAATGCAATTTGACAATTCTTTTGTCTGGCAAATTCTGCAGTGTAATGTTATAGGTATCATAATACTAGAATTATCCTGTTTATTAATTGGTTTGGCATGGAACGGACTCGATAAATTGCACAGAAAACAAAACACATGCCGGTTGAAATGCTAAACCATTGTTTGCAAAATTGTTTTATTGTTCTGTGTTAAAGTTTAGCCGTCAATAAGCAGATACATACAACGATCTCGCAAATTGTGAACAAAACATCTTCCGTGTATTTAACTGTGTTAAAAATCCAGTTAATACATATTGTGTACATAAGTACATACTAGTAGTACCCACCTTTCAAAATGTTTATAAGAAACTTATCATTCTTAGGAAGAGTTATTATGATCAAGATCATACAGTTTTCATATTGCTAGCAAATCATAGTGATAACGTATACAAGCAAAACTTGATATCCATTAGCCTCGGGATATATAGTCGACTGCATTTAAGTATGTTGTATACAAAAGCAGTTTAAACATATTAAACTGATATGCTTGACAGAATGATGTTGAAAACGTATTCTTAAAACTCTTAAAGATTGCATATATCATTTTCTTATTAATTTGGATTTATAAAACTGTACACTATAACGCAATATAACAATCCAGTCAAACATGAATATGTTCTAATATATGCACTTTGTTAATATACATAAAAAAGACAATACCTATATTGAAAGGAACAAAACACTACTGTAACAACAGTTTTCTCTTTTGTTTCATATATACAATGTTACACATAAACGTATAATGTAGTCAACTTTAACATATTTCTTTTTCTCAAGTAGATATACTGAAGATAAAATTGTCAAGGTTTATCTATTATATTGTGTGTGCTAGGTTCATACAAAATAATCTTAAAATATTATTTGTATGTAAAATAGACCATGATTATTATGTTTTCACCTTTTAAAATACATGTGATGAACTTAACTTTATCAAGTATTAGTAACGACGACGTTTTGTGTACACACGAGTACGCATAATCTAATTTTATATGTATGTATGCTGATATTTTAAAATAACTTGTCATTATTCTAATTTTATGCCAATCAACGAAAACGAAAAACTCGGTTTTGTCACAGAAATAAAATCCACATCACAAAATGAAAATGTTATAGGAAAATTTTATCATTTTGTTTTAACTAAGAGCAAATGTTGATAACTCATAATTTTATTTAGTATTAGATTTACGTAATGGTACTTTCAGAACCATACTTAAAACTTATGTCATGTACTACTATTTTCTTTTTTATTATTTCCTTTTTAATCTCCGTCACTTTTTTCGAGTTAGATATTGATAATATCAATAATTACAGAAGTATTTGCACATTGATCCTACTGTTTCTGTATAACAATGTGCACCCGTGGACATATTGCCAACATGCATTTTTTAAGCAAAGCTTTAAACGTTATTACTCAAATTTAAGAAGTATCCGCTATTAATCAATAATTAAATAAAAAGAAAACAAGCATTAAAACATAAATGACAAAATTTAAGTAACGTTATATCAATAGTATACAAATGTGTTATTTCATAAGAAATAGTACAATGAATTATAAGAGTCATTTTTTATTGACGCGCCTATAGTATAACGCTAACATTTATCGCTCTTTACACAATGTTTGTATAACGCTAATGACGTCACGTCAAAATACATGCACGGCCGTGCAATACCATATTTACGGAGTCGCAAAATCGGAACGGGTGTGTGATAAATTTAATATAACTTACAAATGCACATACTTGTCTACGAGTTCACGTCTTTCGTTCAGCATTAATTCCTAAGGCATAAATAGTTTGCACTATTTTACTTTCACTAGATGTTACTGTATGTACGATGTGTCCTAATATTAATCTAAATATACAATAGCATACATATCCAAATGTTAACAAACTAAATAATGATAATATTGGTATTTTGATATGCATCATGCATTTAAATATTGTTAAATGAAGGAAACCTTTACAAATACATAAACAATGTCATGCGATTTGAGGCGTAAATCTTACGCAAAGCAACAGTTTCGTTGTTTTCATAAACTTTTGATAACTTGTTTGTATTTGTACATTAGGACACAGATAGTTCATCAAAAAAGAGGGAAAGGGCATTTGTATGCCAAACGCATATTCTTTTTTATTTCAGATAATGATAAAAATAAAACGAAACAAAATCAATCGAATATTTTTTGCAAAGAAAGATCGGGGAAATAGGCGCAATAACGCTAATAAATTGTCTGCATTTCAATGTAAATTATCATAGTTACGTATAAAGATGTTGCAATGAAGACTGTCTACAGATAGAGATAACGCCGTTAAAATTGACAGTGCATTTTTACTGCATCATTATATTGCATATGATTAAGTAATTTAACAATATTATGTGCACATTTAAAACCATTTATAAAATGTTTTTGCTAAGCAAAGTAATGGTATCTAACAGAACTGGTAATGTTTCTTTTTATCTCGCGGTGATTTTGTTCTGTGAAAGAGTGAACCCATTTAAATACGATTTTCAGTGCATGAACTACAAGAAAGATCTTTATTACTTTTCTTAGATATTTATAGAAAAAATAAAGTACAATATAGTTTAGCTGTTTTAAGGTACTTGTATGAATTTTTTAAGAATTTATCATGGATTTAGCTATCCCACTTTGGGTCTTGGGACATTTTTCTTTCTTAAACCATATTTCTTGTTATTGATTGATAATAACATAAACGTGACTGCATGAAGCAATATAAACTATAATGATAAATTTAAGCAGTCAACTAAAGAGACAAATAAGTCACACAGTAGGGACATAAGCAAGACTGTGTAGCTTTTAATAGTGTTAACAACTTCAGACGGTTTGAAGATATTGACATTTTTGCTATTCAGACATAAATATTTTTGTAGACTGGTTTATATTCATCGACTTATTATAAGGTTTCGAAATTAAAGATAAAGTTTTATGTAGAAGATTTTGTTAGATGTTGTTATTGTCTTAAAATCCGTGCTTCTATTGTTTAGATTTGATCCATCATTTGTCATTTTATAAGGTTTGTTGAAAGTTTGAGAATTGTTAAGTGACAAAATAAAATTATGTATCATTACAAAAACCTAATTTGATTAGGCGATAAAAGCTACTGCTTCATAACTAATAACTTCAGTGTAACCTCCCCAAACGGTCACCTATCACCAGCAGCCACCTCTTTACAACGTAAAGCCAATTTCAATTCCCCCAATAATGTTATCTATATAATTTAACTCTCACCAACGGTCAACTGTCACTTACCTCTCACACGGTGAGCGAACATTTTTGGCTGGCTGTGCTTTTTTACTGTATTGGTCTTTCCCTGTGTCATTAATACATGTCGTTAAGCCAATACATGTACATCGTGCATGGAAAGCCAGACTTCTTGGTCAGTGAAAGACATGAAACTCGTGACATGAAAACTTGTTACATTGTTGAGTTAAAGTTAAAATGAAATATGAATAAACATAGTTAATGTTTTACATTTATGTGTGTTGTGCTTGCTTTGAACAGTTTCTTCTATTTCCTTTCAAAATAACGTTGAATTGCTTTTTCAGCTTAAGGTCTTAATGTCTTCAATATAAGCTTTATAATAAGTTTTATCATCTAATAATCCTCATCTGTCAGCATCGATATTTTTAAGTTATGAATATGCAGAGGATAACCCTTTGAAAGGGATATGAAAGACAATTTTTTAAATAATTAAGCTCTGGTGGCCATTTTGTGCAGCAAAGCAAAACATGCCGGCAATATGCACAGCAAGAATTGGCGCCCATCACTCTTGTGTAATGCCAACAGTTTGACTTGTAAAAGCCGTACAAGATTTTTCTTATAATAGCTCTTGCGACGATTTTAAGCAGCGAAGCGGAACACGCTGGCAATGTCGACGTACTAGACACAGTGATTTCGAAAATTACTTAAAGATCAAAACCAATATTAAAAGTGAGATTATGCCCATTCAAATGTAAATGGTCAGTGAACAGACAAAAAAATAGCTTGATATTTTTGCCATATTTGAATTCAATTTTATATTCTATTATTCCAGTAACTCTCAAACCTTAAAAATAGTGGGGCAGTCATTTTATAATCTAACTTATTTTTTTTATTATGTATTGTATCCACATTTGTTATTATCAGTTATTAGTCAACAGCCAATCTTGACAAATGGGCAAAATGTCACTTTAATTTTGTCAAAAATTATCCAAGTGTCAACCATTTTGTAAAATGATGTGAATTATGTTACATTCCCATTTTTCAAGGCTATGTTATAAACTATATATTCAATATTTTTTATACACAATGATATTTTTCTTCGTAAAGGCAGTATAATATCAGTTTCACAGTGTTCATATTAATGAGAATAAATGTTCAATCGAGGTCCATTGTCCTTAAGTTAGCATGTTCAAAGCACTGTGTGTTACCTTCTTTGCATAAATATTTATGCTAGAGTACAAAAATTATTTCAAATTAGGTGAAATGTTTGCTTAAATTCAATGTAAATTAGACTTAAAATATGCATGATTTTAGCAGAGGACATGTTTGTTTGTTTGTTTGTTTGTTTGTTTGTTTGTTGCACGAAAATCATTGAATGTATTTCAGCTATGCAAAAACCATCTAATTACAATGAAACTGTATCTCTTGGCATTAGATTAATGGTTATTTTTGCAGCTTTATCACCCTTTATCAATATTCATCGAATTGCGATTGTGAACAAATGGAACAATTGCCATCATTACTTCTTTAAGCAATCCAAACATTCCTCAAACTGACAGTGCCTTCTTCGCTAAACATTTCACAAACAAAATGATCTTTCTAGACCATAAAATGATATATTTTCTTCTCTGTCTCACCAGTTATTACTTTTCATTTCACCTATAAACCAAGTCATTTGCATTTAGATGTTGCATTTTTTCCAGTTTTAACTGCATATTTATATGTTGCCATTTTTAAATATCTTAATGTTAAACAAAAATGGGCAAGGATTAGAACTGATCGGTCCTACGAAATTTGGTTAAAATCCCCCTAAGAGTTTGACCTATTAAAGCCGGACAGGCTTAACGCTGACAGACGGACGTTCTAACAGGAGAGTAATTATGTGGCTACTCTGTTGTTCTCTCTATTGTTCTTTTTAGCCACACAAAAGAAAATAGCCACATAAAAGCATTACGGAATGAATGACATCAAAGAGAAAGAACAGTTACCTATTGTTCCTCTAGCCACATAATTACTCTCCTGTGAGTGCGGACAGACAGACAAACGGACAGACAGTCGACGAAGTTAAACAATATGTATCCCGAATTTTTTGAAGACAGAACAAAAAATAGTTCACTTAATGCAAAAACAAATGATAATGTGTAACTGAATCCAACTATAAATAAAATTATCTAGGTTTGAAATGGCTACTAAGATTTTACTGACTACATATGTAACAGCAATAATGTACAATATAATTTTAAATCATTACAAGGCATTAGCATTTAAGTATTTGTCTGCTTTGTTGGAAACAAAGATGTGTTCACACATAATTCAATCTATTAACTTCATTTCAAATTCATAACAAAAGAAGTGATATGTTATCAACCAAATTGTTATACTCTCAAGCTATTATACCAATATACCTCTATTTTGGAGATGTGCTCAGCATACATGTATTTGTTAAATTGTTCAACTGGATTCATTTACATTTCTTGCAAAAGGTAGCATAATTTGAGGTGAAATATATGAAAGACGTAGCAAAGTCATTTTGAAATTCCAGACCATTTTTATCAGAAGGCAAAATTAAACGGTTCTGGACTTATATCTGGAAATGCTATAACAACCTCTAACTTTTCAATTCACAGACTGAATATGCATATGCTGTACATGTGAAATACTAAATATCAAACAAATACATGTATACGTGTAATATAAAGGAATATAGTTAACAGATTGAATTGCATCTTTCATTGTAAAAGTATATAATCGAGTGTTATTATTATGTAATCATGATTACTTTTACCAAATAAATTTCAAATATCCATCACACGGCTCTGTCAGTGTTACCAATTATTAATCAACTACATAAAATTTATACATTGTAATTGGTTTCTAATAGATTACATTTGATTGTAATCGATCCCCATACCTGATTTTGAGTGAAGTTGGATGAACATACACACATTATACGGGCTTATACGTTTCTAAATCAAAATGAAATTATTTCCTTCCTAGTTAAATTTGAACTGTGAAAATGTAAAGCGCGATGTTATATAACAAATAGCATAATAGCATTTAAAGGATCTTGAAGTCGGCGGAACTACTGTCCATGTAAATTAAATGTTGGCTGACTGATTGCCTCTAAGGCCCTCGGTGTTCTTTCCTTTTTCTTAAACAGTACATTAAAACAGGGTTTCAAATAAAACGAAAACATTTTCAAAAATAACAAAATGACGCATTAATGAGATAACAATGCGTCGTTCGATTGTCTATAAACAGAAACAGATATCAGGTTTTATATACTTTTTATCTTTACTTCTGAAAATCCATAGGTGAATATCTGATTTGATTTGATATTCCTGGTATGTTATCAGTTTTCGGTAACACTATTTTAGTGAGGGACGTACTGAAGTTTTAGTTCAGTCTGTTGTCATATTTAACGTTTAGGTTTCATTTTTACGAGATACTTATATTAACCTGATGCATGTGGCAATGCGATAGATAGATATTTTCCATTAAACGAGGCTGCTCTTCAATATTAGTCCGTGTGTTAAAAAGAAAAGCTCAACTTTTCAAAGGCATGTTTGTATTTGATTACGATATTAAATGTAATTTAATGTACATACTGCCAAGAAGTCGAAGAATTAATCTAAATATGCCGACTATGGACGTTAACTGTTTCCTAACAGTACCATACGAATCTGCAACTTCATTCGTAACAGCGGAATGAATACATCTTTAGAACGCAATAGTACTGTACCATTCTTAAATGGGCAATAACGGTCGTTTATTTTATAACACACGACTCATATGCCCCCTCTCCCTATGTTGACATTTCTGAGAATAGATAAAACAACGGAATCTCTTGTATGGCATGCTATCAGTGTGTATACTTACGTTGTTAATTATTTCGGCAGCATTACCAAACATAGGTTAATGATTGTATACCCTGTTTGTACAAAATTTAAAAAGATTATAATACATGTGAGTCTTAGACGAAGACAATAATCGCCTCTTGCGCTTTTACGTGGTTACATTTTGTTACTGCAAAAAATAGTCGATCACTGTGAAATAATATGTATTTAAATTACTCATTGGTCTTCAAAATATAACATTGTTCTCATTAAGTTATAAAAAGGAAATTTATTCTGACATGTTAACATCTATCGTTTATCAATTTATAGACGTAGAGTGAGTTCTAATCTCGCAGCGGAAACAATGAATTATTTCTAAAAGATATTACCACCCAAATTTACTGTAGAGATAAGTATTTTAAGTAACTGCAGTTTCCTCGAGAATTTGTTATCAGTTATAAAAATATTATTAGTAAGTCTGTTGTTTTTTTTCATATACCGTGCAAATGATAGTGATATATAAACAAGCGTAAAACAGTTAATTGTTTCAGATAAAAATGTTTAAAGCTTTATAAACATGTAAATGTCCTTTTACTTCTTAACAGTAGTGCTGTAAATTTCATTAAATATTGTTAATATTTTATTATTTTAAAAGGAAAACGCCATGGTTACAAAAGTTCGTGTACGAATCATTACATGCAAATGAAGATTATTAATCGGCTCGTACATGCGCTTTGTCACTCTGTAATCTGGAACACAGCAAATAAGAGATTTTCATGTGCTAACTTTTTTTAGCTTCGCGGTACATTAGGCCTGGCGTTCACAAAAAGTAAACATCTCCTAAAAGAAGGTTGTATTTGTATGAAAACATCCGTTATATAATACGGAAATATACCGCTACTTATACTTACTATTAATGTACGGATGATCCAAGGGCGGGGTTTCTCATTCAAACAGAAATTGTAGATCTACTTCCGATTTCGCCACAATGAGACGATGGCTGAAGATTTTTTCACGATTATATCAGATTTTCTTGAATCAAAACTGGATATAGACCCGAGAGACTTGTACATGGCTAGGGCACACAGGCTGGGAAACAAATTCAGGGTAAAAACTTTAGTAAAATGCTTATTTGAATTTTAGAGACTTTGGTGATATAAACTATATAATGAGTAGAGTAAACCGATTGAAAAACTATACTGGATTTTCTGTTAATTACAACTATCCAAAGGAAATTCAATCCGCAAGATCCCGACTCTGGCCAATGCTGAAAAAAGACCGTACCGAGTTCCCACGATCAAAAGTATCTATAGTGTTTCCAGCAAAATTGATAGCAGACGTTCGGCTGATTCATGATGAATTTCCCAATTGGAATTTATACGTCAATTACGACAGAATGACACATATTAGTGAAATTGGCCAAACAACATTTACGCATCAAATGCAGGATCAGCCGCGCCCTTCTGTAGTTCATGTACCTACAAATGATACACCAACGCAGTACAATACAGGATACATAGTTAACCCACCATTTTAAAAGTTGTAATAGGGATAGCCAACCCGAACATGCCCTTAAAGGATATTATCCAAAAAGTGACCTATTCATTTCGAATTTCAATAATTCCTTGTATGATGCTCCATATGTATGTAAGTCGATTTTAATAATGTTAACTATTTTGATACATGGGAGAACAATGAGACTACATATGTATATATGCATCAGTAGAAAACTAAGGCGTAGCTGCCAAAATAAATGATCATATCTTTCGGACATGCTTGACTGACAGATAAGGTTTTGCAACTCGGACTTGTACCTGATAAATGTATTCGGTAAGCAATATCGTTTACAGACGAATACTTATTATGATTGAAGTTTTACCTAAATAATTGTGGCTTTCTTTATCAATTTTGCGCCAAACACTGGTGCAATGAATGTTACATTATAATGACGATATTATATTCCGCAAATTATTCAAACATATTTTATTTAGTTTTGCTTTTTCATTGAAGATAGCAAAAGAATGATCATCTATCTTTCTTAAGAGTTTTCTATATACTATACATGATAATGATGGGAAGATCCCCAAAGTCCTGTTACCATATTAATATAATGCTAACAAGGTAATATCAATAACAACTTATTGTACATGTACCTCTTGGCTTAAGAAGTTTATGTTACATTTATTAGCGAATAATAGTTGTAGGTTTCCCTTTATGTTGCATAAAGTATCTGTTCCGTATTGAATATTTTTAAAACCATATAGTTATCAATATATGATAACAGTTAGCCTTGGAACATGGTATAATATTATCAGTGTTAACTTGGTAGATTCGATAGATGGTTAGTATAATAATTATTGTTATTATCAGCAGCTAAAATATAGTAAAACTGATATGCTCGACATGTGTTATAAAAGTAATCTGATTTGAATGAATCTTGTTTTATAATGACATCGACTCTAAAAAGAAATGAAAGCTTACAGTATATCCAATATTATTACAATTCCGTCGGAATAGCCTATGTTCTTTTTGTGAAGGTGGTATGTGAATATATATTCTAAATGGACTGTTTTGTTTCTCTTTCTTTTTTGTTTGTAAACATCCCGTCGACTCGAAGGTAAAGTATATTTTTATTCTATGAAATTGTTAGAATATCAAAATATAATGTAGCGCAAAGTTGTGTTTTCTTAAATCCTCCCACTCGGACTCCCAAATAATTATCCCGTTTTCAGGCTTAAATCAGAGGGTCAAACTTTAAACGTTATTTTTTCTAATTATATCAAGTACTAAAACCAACCTTTGGTGCACTATATTACATTTTGGTATTCTAACGATTTCTTTTGTCGACTAAGAACCAGTCAAATTGGGAGCACTTTGCGGCTGAGCGATGACGTAGTATCCTACCATTGTAAATGCAATTGCTCATTACCATTGGGCACTGAAATCTGTGGCCTAAATATTAACATATACCTCAATGCACATTTTATACAGAACATTTCAACAACAGTGTATCAATAAATAAATAAAACATTTTAAAAGAAGAAGAAAGAAAAAAAAGAAAAAAAACACCTAAATATTTATGTAATAAAGAAATCAAATGTTTTCCCAGTACACCTCCGCAAATGATAAAGAGTCTCATTTGAGAAAAAATAAGAAATAAGATGGTTTAACATAATATCACATTATTATGTTATTATGTTCATGCCAAATATCTTCTTTTATAGAAGATGATAAAAAAAGATATAGAAACAAATAAATCGTATCATTTTTGCAAAGAAAGATCAGTGATTTATCGCAATGAAGCTAATAAATTGTCTGCAATTTGATGTGAATTATCATATTAAGATGTTACAATGCAGACTGTCTGCAAATAGAAATAATGCCGTGATATTTTAAAATGTATTTTTATTTCAACTTAATATTTCGTATGATAATCTTTAAAACGATATCTAGTGTGTATTTAAAACAATGTCTTAAGTATTTCAACAGTCAAGTTATTCCCTTACGTGTTGATAACTACATAACTGTTATTTTGTTATTGTCTGTAAAATAAAGTTTTTTGTATTTGTGTGTTGTTATCTTCTAGGTTGATCTGAGGTTAACATATTTTGCATGGTTATGTGTAGATAAGAAAGTTTTGGGATTTGAGATATCATGATAGCAGTATTTTAAGTTCTGTGAATGACATCAATGGTAACATATTTGTCGGTTTATCTGTTTGATTGGTATAACGAGAGTTCTAGATCTAATACGTATAGGTTAAACAGTTGAAAAAGCATTGGATTTTCAGAAAGATTTTTAAAAAAAATTCTTTCACGATTAATAAAGGACACATTTCTATTTTGCTGATAATACCGGGCAATGTAGACATAGGCGTTTGGTGTCTTTTAGTTGGTTCATTGTATTCTTATTTTAGAAGGTTTGTCTGCTAGCCGTAAACATCATTCTCATTTGCTCAATATCACGGGGTAGGAACTGTTACACGATGGATTAAGTTCCTATGACAACTTGTCAGGAGTTTTGTGATATTTGTCACGGAGCTTGTCGAAAACTTTGTATATACTACAACAACACTCGTCAAAAATAAAATGGTAATTTACATCATTCAAAAGTGATTTGTATGTGCTAAATTAATCTTTAATGATAAAGCTTGCCTTACATCTTGTATTATGTGTCAAAACTAATGCATAGGCCATTTTCCATTGCCTCTTGTTAAAAATCTCTTACTTTTGAGTAACATTTCCTAATTGTTTGCCAATTCGCAAGTATTTTCCTGTTAATTTCTTGTATTTATTCTTGCCATTCATAACTACCTAATTATAATGCAAAGTTGCCAACATAAAGCCCAGGCTAACAAACATATACCCGATCTTTCAAGTGTCCTGGAGTTCTAGTGATAACTTTGAAGATATCCTAGTGTTCTTGTGATAAATTTTGATACTGGCAGTGTGTTTCTTGCGCTTACTCACGGCACGTTTAGGCGTTTTTATTATTCTATCAGGATGTAAGTCATTATGAAACGCAGTACGCTTATGGTTTATACCAGATTTAAGTAAAAGATATTCAGCCGCATAATTATAGAGTGCATTTTTTTAAAGTGTTAATTGAAGGGCCTTATTAAAATTGAAAGCAATGCATTACCAAATCCACCCCATCAATTTCAAATTTTGGCAACAAATTATTTGAGAGTATCAGACAACAAAAGAAACACCTAGTTATAAAAACCATCTAATTTAAGGATATAAACAGGAGTGACAAACCTATGCTGAAACAAATTTTGTCAGATTTCGCTTATCAATATTTTCATTGTGTCCTTTCTGAAAGCAAAATAGAATAACATTTTGTACAATGAAGACTTATCGTGGGATGTTTCACAGTTGCTACATAATATAACATTTGGAATGACTAAATCTTGTTGTGACTTAATTGAATACTAAAATGAATGGAATCATCTCCTGAGAATTGACATGATTTAAGTTATAAGAAATGTCTGCATAGTTCTGAGAGATAAATGCATCACATTATTTATGGTCATTTTGATACCCTCTTAAGCAATGTAATGTATATTCATATATCTGATGCATGTTTTCCGCGACAAATCTGGAAGAAGAGAAGAAAACATGTTATTGAAACTTTGAACGTTTTAATAATATGAAAGTTCTTTATATATATCAAGTGATTATTTAGGGATTCTGTTTTTCTCTATCTTCACATAACAATTGCATGTTTTGGTGGTATTAAATTAATACAGTAGAGACTTACTCTGTCTTAAAATATACTTCTATTATCAAAATATAATTGCATAACCAAGACCGACATATTCGTTTGATCTTTCTACTGCAATATTATAAATATGTATAGTTTCAGTAATACATTTTTAAACTATGATCTTTTACTTAAGACTTAAAATAGAATTTAGATGTGTCGTCTAAAGCGTTTATTATTTCAATTTCAGAAAATTGAATAAATTAATTCTGTGCTTTTCAATACAAATATATTTGAATACTGGTTGGCTGTGTTAGTTGTCTTTATTGAATTATATCAAAGGTATTCAACTTCAGCATGAAAGACAAATATTAAGTGTTATGTAGGCGATATATCTTATTCTCGAATTTGAAGATATTGTCTTGTTTTGATAGTATTTATGCCTTTACTTGTTGATGCATCTTATTGCATCTTAATTTGGTTTGTTAAACACTTTACACCTCAACTGAAAAAGACTAAATGACAAATTTAAAGTATTTATTTCCCACTTAATGAAATATAGTACAACGTGATGTTCTAATTCAAATCGTTATTGGATCAAATCTTTTCAATTATAAGAAACAAAATATACTACGTGCCACATGTAGCCTTCTTTATAGTTTCCGAGTCGAAATAAATCACGTCAATTGCCGTAGCAAAGAATTGTCCAAATAGTACAACAAAGGCACTACATGCCTTGTAAACGCTCGGCAGTAAAGCGCAATCCCTATCAAAAATTATAGATATTATAACTTTTAAATGGACACATTGTTTTTTGGATATTGTTCCTTGTCTTCCAACTGTGCACTGTCACTCCAAAGATAAAGCTTTCAGAATAATACTAATTGTCTTTAAACTGTACCTCGCCATGACAAACAAGTACTCCAAGAAACATTTTGATACCGTTCAAATTTTTGAAATCATTCTACTTTATACGGAATTTTTTAAGTAAAAAGACCACACCTTTTGATATATTGCTTTTAGGATAATGACCCTTGCTTAACAACTGTGTCATCAGCGGATGCCTTTAAATTCATAATTTCACCATTTTCGTGTTTAAATGTTAGATTCTGTTTAAGCCGGTGCTAGAAGGCGTGGACGCTAACTTGCACTTTCCAGTACCGTCCATGAACAGACTCAATCAAAGCGAGTCTGCAACATTGTCAATTTTGTCGTTTTGGGCTTTTTATAGGGATTCTGTTTCTCTCTTTTTTACTAATAATAATTTTATAACTGATAACAAATTCTCAAGGAAACTGCATTTACTTAAAATACTTAACTCTACAATAAATATGGGTGGTAATATCTTTACAAAATAATTCATTGTTTCCGCTGCAAGGTTAAAACTCACACTACGTCTATAAATTCCGTTTTCAGGCTTAAATCAGACGGTAAAACTTTAAACGATTTAAAAAAGAAAATGTGCCAACAGTTGGTGCACTTCATTACTTTTCCAACAATTTCTTAGAATAAAAAATATCTTCGTGTCAACAAAGAACCAGTGGAATTTGGAGCACTTGCAGGTGTGCGATGACGTAGTATCTTACCATTGTAAATACAATTGTTCAGTATAATTGGGTAACAGAAATCAATGCCCTGAATATTGACATATACAAACTTGAAAAAAAAACAATATCAAACACCATTTTCAACAGCAGTGTATCAATAAATTAATAAATAACCAAAAAGAAGAAGAAAAAAAAACACCCCTAAATATTTATGCTATGTAATAAAAGAAATCAAATGCTTCCCAATATACCGCCGAAAATGATAAAGAGTCCCATTTGAGACAAAATAAGAAATAAAAAAAAATTTACATTATATTATGTTCTATTATTTTCATGCCAAATTTCTTATTTTTATGGTAGATAATAAAAAAAGAATATAAAACAAATAAATTGTATCATTTTTGCAAAGAAAGATCAGAGAATTGGCGCAATGAAGCTTATAAATTGTCTGCAATTTGATGTGAATTATCATATTAAGATGTTACAATGCAGACTGTCTGCTAGTAGAGAAAAATGCAACACTTTCCACTACAAAGCATGTAATAGAGTAACATATTAAGCAGTAAGAATATTCAACTCAGAGTTCCGTTAGAGACATATTTTTTTGGTTGAAGCCCATAAAACAATATAAACTTTTCACTAGGGCCATTTATGACCTGGGCATACAGCCACAAAATTTATGAGTAAACGCCAACATGCCTTATGCAAGTTTGCCGATCATCCTTAAAACTTTTCTTTTTCAAAATCTTTCTTCCTTTTGTAAATACAAACACACATAGTCTTACTTTATTGAATGTTTGTTTTTCAACAACGACTGGCTTGGGTTTTGTCCTATTTTCAAAATATGTCTGGAACAACTGCTGTATTTAAGACGTTTCGGCTTCTGTCCACACAACTCTTGTCTGGTTTGCATAATTTCTCTATTTGCTCTTTGCTTCAACTGACCCGCCGACCACATAGATCAGTTCCGCTTCATTTAGCGCTCCCTCTAAGTTTTCTGGATCAAAACAATCTTCGGGGGGGGGGGGAATCCGATAATACTTCAGGAATGGTTAAAGGAGACTCTTCAATCTCTTGACTACCATTGCCAGAATCCCGACTATCAGTTGCAGATATTACAATGTCTTGAATGTCATTAAATTGTTAATCGTAGTGTATCTATTGCAATTAGAAGTCCAGCTGTGTGCCTAAAATTGGGAAGGTATAGAATTGACAACCTTAATTGAGTTAGTACACTATCAATATCATCTTATTATATTCATTTCCCCAACCTTTTCGAAGAAAAAAGGGGATACAGAAATAGGCTCCGTCCGTATGTCCGTCCGTCCGTTACACTTTCGTGTCCGGTCTATAACTTTGTCAATTATGAAAGGAATTTGGAATAATTTGGCACAAATGTTTGTTATAATAAAACAATGTGTCATGTAACAAGACCGCTACTTTCAGGATCAAGGTCGCACTTGCTCATTCAAGGTCACCATTGTCTATTTGAGGGTATATGTCGTGTCCGGTCCATAACTTTCTTATCTTTAGAGGGATTTTGTAAATACTTGCCACAATTGTTCACAATAACAAGAAAATGTGTCATGCGCAACAACCCGTCACCTACCTCCAAGGTCAAGGTCACACTTGGAGGTCAGAAATTATCTCAGTCTGTTAAAGGTTATATTTTGTGTCCGGTCCATAAATTGATCAAATGATTTTGAAAATTCATGGCACAAATAGTTACTATAATAAGACAATGTGTCATGCGCAACACCTGCACCCCTTCCTCCAAGGTCAAGGTCACACTTACAGGTAAAAAATTAACATAGTCTGTTATAGGTTATATTTTGTGTCCGATCTACATCTTCATCATAGTTCGAGGGATTTTTAAGTAAGTTGGCACAAATAGTCACTATAATAAGACGATATGTCAAATACAACACATCCACCCCTACCTCCAAGGTCAAGGTCACACTTAGAGGTCAAAGGTTAATATAGTCTGTTATATGGTATATTTTGTGTCTTGTCCATAACTTCTTCATAGATCAAGGGATTTTGAAAATACTTGGCACAAATAGTCACAGTGATAAGGTGATATGTCAGCGTAACACCTGTGTCCCTACCTCCAAGGTCATAGTCACACTTAGAGGTCAAATGTATATTTTGTGTCCCGTCTATACTTTTTCATAGATCAAGGGATTTTTAAAATACTTTTAACAAATAATCACAATAATTAGACCATATGTCAGGCGCAAAACATGGGTCCCTACCTCCAAGGTCAGACTTAGATGTCAAACATTAATATAGTCTGTTATAGGGCATATTTTGTGTCCGATCTATAACTTCTTTATAGTTCAAAGGATTTTGAAAATACTTGGCACAAAAAGTTACAGTAATAAGACGATATGTCATGCACAACACCTGCATTCCTACCTCCAAGGTCAAGGTCACACTAAGAGGTCAAAACTAAACGTTTCTTTTTGTTTCTTTAATAAATTTATTGTTGCATTTGCAGATCTAGCATTGATCATTATCTTGGACTGAAAGTCTTGAGATCCAAATTCTTGTATATTTTGTCCGGTGTATTGATAATTAAAAAAAAGAAATGAAATTAAAACGTTAGCAGGCTGAAATATAAAGCCTTTGAGTGATTTTACTTCACAGATAAATTAACGGTTTCCAGTTTTTTTATAATTATGACATCATCTACAATTATCATTCTATGTTCAGTAACAAGTGCACATCATACACAGATTTACTTAATATATAGACAAATTTAGAAATAACAGTCATTCAAGAAAATTCACTAATTGGTACACAATGTGTGCGAATTAAACAACAACTCTAGACTATGGTGTTGAAGTGGAATCAAAGTTTACAGTTTCAGTTGCAATTATATTTTTGAAACAAACAATTTCTCACATAACATTATTTTCTCTATAGAATGTTACTTATAAAGTACCTGTGTCAGAGTAGCCATGTACTGTCTTGATGTACGGGTTACTCTTTCTGGGGCTCTTGGATCGGCTCTTTGACAGGCCTTGTACAGTAACCCCAAAACACTCAATTCCCTGAAGTAAAGAGCACTTTATATACCTAAGCAAGCATGTTACAAGCTTATCGGTAAAACTAGCAAGAGCACGACTATAGATGCAGATGCCAATGATGCGGATGCGGGACGTTAAGAACCAATTTCCATTGTACATTTCATACTACAGTTGCGGAATATTAATTAGTTAAAATATGGTGGAGTGTATCAGGAAATGATATGTTGGAAACAACTTGATCGATTAGGATACACTGGCAAATTCACAGCTGTAAATGTAACATTTTCATAACTTTGTATGTCAAAGGTCAAGATAACAATTAGAGGTCATTGAAAAACGCTTGTCTGGAGCAAAACTTTTACATGTATAATGGGATTTCAATACAAGTTGGCACAAAAGTTTAACATTTTAAGGAGGAGAGTCGCATTCATTATCCTGTGGTCAAGGTCAAGTCACAAATAGGGTCAAAGTGCAGATAAAAATATGAAAATGTGTATTTGGACCATTTAGTCATAATTAATTGAGGAATTGGATCACAAATGTTCATTATTCTGATTTGGGGTGTAAAAAGTTAGGTTAATTTATGCAAGGTCAAGGTCACTAAGATGATAAAATATAGAGATTGATCCAAAGAATATCTCCTACACGCATGGAGGCATTCTTATGCAACTTTATAGGACTTTTCACAACTATGAGAAGCAGTGTAATGCGCATTAACCAAGTCTCTGGGTCAAAGGTCAATGTCTTACACTGAAAAACGCTTGTCCGAAACAAATCTTCTGCATGCATAGATGGGTTTCAATATAACTTTGCACAAATGTTCACCATAGTATGGCAAAGTGTCGCATGCAAAATTCAGGTTCCCGCAGCTAAGGTCAAGGTCACAAATAGGGGTCAAATTTCAGATGATGATACTGAAATGTGTATTTGGACAATTTAGATATTAAGTATTGAAGGATTTAACACAAATGGTCATTATCATGACTACAGATGTGAAACATGTAATTTAGGTTAATATATGCAAGGTCAAGGTCACTCAAGATGATAAAATATAGTGATTTTGTCCAGAGCATACATTTTAGTTCGGATTCTATTGCAACATCATAGAAATGTTCACCACTATGAGAAGCAGTGTCACGTGCATGAACCAGGTTTAAAATTAAAGGTTAAGGTCACACTTAGAAGTCATTGAAAAAGGCTTGTTCGGAGCGAAACTTGTACATTCATCGGGGGATTTTAATGTAATTTGGTACAAATGTTTAAAATTATTAAACTAAATATTGCGCGTATAATCCAGGTCCCTGCAACCAACGTCAAGTTCACATAGAGGGAGACAATAAAAAAAAGATGTGTACATGGACCCTTTAGTCATCATTTACTAATAGATTGTAACACAAATGATTAACTATCATGACTACAAGTGTGACACATGTCATTTAGGGTAATATTCTCAAGGTCAATGTAACTAGAGATGATCAAATATCCAGATATTATTCGGATATTGCCCATAGCATATATCCTGTATGCATATCTATAATACCCACATCTCTGTCAAAAGCTTTTGTGATGGGCGTGTTTTGCAACAATGTTGCTTTTGTATAATAACTACAAATAAAACCAATGAAAAGATCTGTTTTAGTTTATTGAGACAGGTACTTATTATTTTACATCAAATAAGAAAAGAGTGGGGTAAGAAAACCTGTAAGATTTTTTCATATAACATAGGGGCATCACAATATTTAATTGAAATTATCTCGATTTACATCTCAACATTTGGGGAAAATATAAAGAAAGTTTATCGTACCGACTTCAAACTATAATCATTTTAAGTTGTTACCCTATCCAATTCCATAAAGTTCACAGTAAAAAGGATGCACACAATTTGTGTCTTGTCTTAATTTCAGATTTTATATAAAAAAAGAAAAAAGAACAATCTGGTAAAAAAAGAGGACAAAAAGACAGTTTGAACACAATCTATCGAAACTCTATGTCCTCACTGAAAATGAAAACTCTTCAGAAAGGAGATTCTGCATTAGGCATCTATTACCTTATTATTATAAGTAAAGATAAATTGAAATTATAAATCCTGAAATTGTAGGTCGATTTAAGTTTGATTATATAACATACTCTTATATCTTTTTATTTGAAATGTCAATTAGATGTGAACACTATACTACTTATTCCATACATGAAACATTAGTTGTGCAACTTCAATGTTTCTATTTATCTTCTTTAGTGAATGTGGTTGATGATGTTTTTTAATTGAGAAATGCTTTATATTTATTTTTGTGCGGTTTGTTTGGATGAACAATTTATAATAAAAATATAAGTAATACTTTCGTAGCCATGCATTTTGTGTCAGACATAGCAAACCCACTTCTTCAAACTTATAGTAAAAGTGCTTTAAACTGTATTTCGTTAAAGGAAATTGGTTTCAACAACAGACACAGTGCATTAATAATTGAACAGTGTTTGCCGTTAATATAGTTTATTCGAATAAAATATACTTTATCGTATGATTTCACAGCTTTTTATCGCCATAATATACTCTGAATTGAATTTGTCTATGGGGCAGTGTGAATATGTTTTAGTAGGTATACAATTCACATTTTCATATTCTGACAGTTTCAGCATACATACTCAGTTCCATTGTTTTATATTGCGACCTTTTTATTGAAACTGTGTCAAGAATTAAATCGTCAACCAAATAATGCACAGTTCGTTAGCTTGAGTGCATGTATAAGTTACCTGTTTTCCAGTGACCACATTATTGGGGATAAAAAAATAGAGCATGCTCGTTGCTTGACTTTAATTTGAGGTTTACTTATTATGACGACAGGGGAAGTAATAATGATAGAAATCATTGTCAAATGCTTGTACATCATTTATTCCGGGGTTTCATATTGTAAAACCAGAAAAGTATTTTTATATAAACGGGAAAGAATATTTGGTCATATGTTTTGCTACATCCCTTCGTATCAAGCAGATTATCTCGTGTTTCGATGCTTATTCTATTATTTGTCATCGGTGAAACCCGGAGAAGATTTGTAAATAGTCACAGTTTTGGCGGAAGACTTCGTCCCCAAACACTTTTTTAAAAGACTTACCTGTCGTCTGTAGTCGTTACAGGAAAATCGCTTCTAAGATTTGGAACAGTTTGTCAAGAATGAATTAAATTGTATTTAATCATCATGTTGTGTGAAATAATTCAAATTGATCAGCTTATTTAATGTGTATATAGGATTTATAGTTTTACGATTTTTTGTTTCGATTTTGATCAGGAAAAGACATGGTAAGATTAAACATTTGTTTTCATATTTCATTACGAAAATATGGGTCTTCATGTAACATGATATTAATTGAGTAAAACATAATATCTTTCAAAAGTCATTTATTCATAAAAGTTACTTTCAAAGAAACTTTACAGTTACTTACAACCTGACATTCAAGCGCAACATCGCATAAAATTGTAATAACAAAAGTGTAATATGTTCATGAATTATTTGACAAATTATAAAACATACTCGATTATGATATGTCATAGGTTTTCTGGTGAACATGCAATCTTTCATTCTTGACTGAACCAAATGTCTGGGTCGTTATTCAATGCCCTATAATGATCGGCTTTAAACACGTAACTGCATACACTTAAGGGCCAGTTACACAGACGGTCGGTCCCCAATTGGTCATTTAATTTTAAATTTACTCGCTGTTATGATCGGTTGTCATGCGTGATTTTATTTCTGATTTTCTGTGTAAACGACCATCAGTGACAGAAAGCAAACTCAAACGGGGTTGGGTCGGTGATAAAATGTTGAAATACTATCGGTTTTTATCGTTTGTAAATCGGAGCTAAATCGGGCGTAATCGGTGTTTAAAAGCTAGTCAGTGGTTAAACACTTTCCGTCAGATATGGCCGGTGATTCATATTTGGTTATCTTTGTCTGATCGGCGATATCGGTGATTAAGAGCTTGCATATCTCGTGATATAGGTTGCTGTCGGTTATTTGTAAAAGAAAATCACCGATCGAGAGTTTTAAACATGTTTAAAAATCCCAATCGGTAGTTTTTCACCGATGAAACTTATCTTTCCCCAATAGCTGTTGATGGTGGAAAAAAGGTGACCGATAGGTGATATCGGTGTTAAATACGTTGTCATTGCTTCACTCCATAATTTGGCTAAAAAACTACCGATCAATCACCGATGGCTCTGTGTAACTGGTGTGTTACGTGGAGGTTTCGGAGCTTGATGACGTGGATGGGGGGGGGGGAGGTTAAACCTAAGATGAGCTACTTTTAGATATTACGCATCTCTAACCTGCTCTTAAATATATTGAAATGTGGAGAATAGAATAAATGCATATTATTTAATAGTAAAATAGTAAAAATTTAATGGTTCCACCATTTTAGTGTGAGTCAACTTTAAACGTTTCAACCTAATGTATGGAGTCAAGACATCTGACAACAATAATCTGATCAAACAAACCTTATTCTGATTCATTGGAATTAAATTATACGTATGTTACAGAATGTATATAATAACACCATTATGCTCTTGCTTGGGAATTAAACGTTTTTAAACATATTTTATTTTCAACATTTTATTTCCAAACTTTTTCACAAACATATTATATACCATAATAAATAACTTTGTACAATGTTGAAAAAAGATTGCTGATAAAGGCCTTTTAAATATTATATTATACAGACTGGTTAAATGCCACTTGACACGATACAACCCAGCAGCACGAACCTGCTTATCTATACATAACATATTCATGTAAATTTGCTTTATACTTTTTATGTTGTGTTTTGTCCTCATAAAATGTGTTCAATTCTATATTATACCTGGTGATTTCATGTTGTCGTATTTTCACCGGGAGTTTTAGAAATGTATGTGCTATGTAAAAGTTTTAGTACGCTTACCATTGCAGTCATTTTGATTATAAGTTTTGAAATGTAAGCATTGTGATTGTTTTGGCAAGTTTCTAATTAGGGATATCATTAAATGTTTTTTGCTTATAATCTAGTCTGCACTGCATTTTATTTAGTACATGATTGTAATATTTGAACACGATTTGCATTATCTTTATTCTTATCAGACAATTATTGTTTTATACGTGACCGGCACCTTAAAAGAAGCACGAGCTTTCTTCGCATAATTCATCTTTTGTTTAAAAAAATGAGGTTATCAAGCAAAATGTTAACGCCCAGCTATTTTAACAAGTTTTTATTGCAGAACTTTGTTAAATTAAGATTTATGTGTTTTTCAATTTTTGTTTGCTCATTTCTACTTACGCCTACATCTTGCTGTAAGGCTGTTACTAATAATTTGTTAAACTAATGCCGCTTAAATCATTAGATTTATGTAGTCATTAAAGTTAAGCAATTAACAAAACTTGTATTTTATTTGAACCAATCATTGAATTATTTTTAAGTTAATTGTTAATAATTGTCACTTAAATAAAATATCAAAGCAAGTTGGTTGTAATCAATTACATGTATTTCTAATTTATTTCAAAATAATTTACAATTATTGCAACGGACTTATCAGTACCTTATATAAGAAATATTATATTTCATGAATTTCATTAACTTTATACCGTCTTGTTCATTGCTAACTTGACTTCGAAGCAGTTTGTTGTTGTTTTCAATGCAATTCAAAGTTTTACTGAGGCCATAACTTTTAAATGTAAGCAAGTTGTTGTTGAATTTGAAACAAACAGTGTACTGTATTCAAACGACTTTCTGTTCAATCTACGTTTTCTTCAAAGTTATCTTATAACATTGAGACTAAATGTTCACTGTATTCTTTTGAAATCACTTTCCGTCTGTCATGTACTTAATTTGTGTATATTTTTGTGTTTGATATGTTTAAAATCAGTTGCACTTGTAAACATTAAACTATCAGTAAATGTACTCATCAGATATAATAATACAAACAGCGCTAGTCTAACTATAACAGTGAAAAACTTCATCGACTGTCTCCACCTTTATTTATATAACGAAATATTGTAAATAATATAAAGGAAATATGTATCTCACTTTTATCATTATAATTTTAAATATGTTTGAAGCCCTCAGAATGTTTACACAGATAATAAAGCTTGCATAACCGGCACATGTATTACATATAATAGTATTCCTATTATTTACGAGTATATGTCTATATATTAATAACAATGTATGGAATATTTGACTTTCCTACGACAATTTTCACTTTTAAATATTTTGCGATCATTGACAGACATCTCCGGCTTTTATATATTTAAGAGAAGATGTATTAATTGAAAGTAAAAGATTCAAGTGATTAAAGAGATGATGTTGTAATCATGTTTAATGTTTGATTTTTGATATTGAACTTCAAAGCGTTTCATGTAAAAATGCAATGAAGATCGCGGCTTATTAAGGATTACTTCTCAATATGTGCTCTCATTAATTTTGGATCTTACTTCAGTCTATATAACGTTAAGTAGATCAATCGATAAAATAATCAATACAAAATGTTTTTTTTTCTTTCAATTTGCAAAGTAAGTAACTGTGAAAATATCTTTAGATTTAATTAGACATAATAAAAGGGTATATTTTTAAAAGCCTCCGTAAAAGTTTCTCTAAACCTTTAAAAGTTAATGAAAACTTATGCAGATTATCAACGTTATTTTACCTTTCGATCAAACAAAATCGGATTGCTTTGGTAACGTTAAACATGTTTGCGTTGGAAATATATAAACAAAGAACCAAAAATATATTCATGCTAGGCTTATGAAACCTTTGTATGTGCATAGGAGACCTAAATGCAACGATGCACATTATATTCATAACATGTGACACAAAATATTGACAACAATGAAATTGAATAGACAGCAAGATAAGGATAAGGGTTAACAATATTTTTGCCCTTTATTTCAGTGTTATTTCAATTTCGCTTACCTTCAACAGACGTGATTATTTCCTAGAATTTAACAACTCATAAAAATCTAAGAAAGATTCTGTAAAGTCAAGTACTTATTATAACTTGGTTTCTATTAGATGATCAGATGTAACGTGTCAAATATGAAAAACAAGGTCAACAAGGAAGGGCGGCGTTCAATGTACGCAAATCTTACATTACCCAGCAACACAGGACCACCGGCAGGGAACCTAGCAGGACCCAAATAAAAAAAAGACAGGGCACACAAGGCAAAGCACGGACTGGGTCAAACCACTCCAGACATAAGAGACAAAGACAAAAATGAAGTATAATAATGTTTACGTACATGTTGTGCACTGACTACTACGGCTAGGCAAGTATTCGTGATGTTAATTGCAACTCTTTATTCTTTCAGGTAATCTTAGGGAAACATATTTACGACATTGCAGGTTTGTTTGTTTGGATTTCACGGCACATTTATACATTACTGGCCATAAGGCGACGAACACTATGATTGTTAACATAAGATCATTAAAACCTGAAAATGGGCTAATACAACGTAATAAAATGAGGTACTTAATCTTAGAATACATGTTTATTTTTTAAGTAACCAATTAATTTTTTTCCAAAGAACTGATTCAAAAAGCTCTGAAAGTGAATTTACCCGGTAATATCTATCACGAACGTGTGCAAGATCATGGCATTCAAATAGAAAATGTTTGACAGTGCAATATTCATAACTGTAACAATCTATACTAAAAGGAACACCCTCGCCTGTTTAAAGATGAGAATGTGTAGCTCCTGTATGTAAGAAGAACCACCTTATCATGACGGTTGACAAGAGATGGCGAAACGCTAAGGCATATATTTTATATCATTAAGTCTGTTCAATTTGACTTTTCACACACTTGATTCCATTAAATGATATATGTTTACTAATGGAAGGTTTAAAATCACTATTTATTAACAGTTCCTCTACAAATTAAGCATTTAAAGATTCTTTAGCCAAACCATCCTTTTTTTTTCATTTTTCGTACTAATTCTTGGCGTGTGATTTAACATAATTTTATTGACGTGGTTTTTAATATATCATTAAATCGCAACATAAGTTTCTGCATCATAATAGTATCGAATTCACGATTTATAATTGATAATAATACGAAGAGTGTAACGTCAGTGTGGTAATGAACAACGTATATGTTATTAAAAGCATCTTCAAATTGCTTATTTACTTCTTGCAAGCATGTTTTCAAAAGAAAAATCAAAATATAAACTTGTACATTCATTGACCAGGTCATTCGAAAGAACATTTATGTTATATAATAAACTATGTTATTTGATTTCTAATGCCCTGAAACAAATGAATGGGAAAATAGACAATTTTTATTACTAAAAGGCAATTTAACTGTATAAATTGATTTAGTTTTCTTATATTTAATATTTTACTGAAAGCAAAATTTATATATCTTTAAAAATATAAATGAAAACTATTAAATGTAAGTTTTTAAAATCAGATAGTCACGTATTTAAAATCAAAACAAAATAAAACACTTTACTAAAATATGTGACTTCCGTGCAAAAAATAAAATACGACATTTAGACATTTCAAATTGGAACGTTTCACTTTTCGCAATAAATTAAACTTAACTTTTTGGCAAGAACCACATCACATAAATAACATGGAAGTATCAAGCTGGTGAGTTACTGATAAAAACATAGATAACGAAAATAAGCTCAATCAACCAGATAGTAACTGCTGCTTAATGTAAGAAAATATTTTCAATACGAGATTGCCAGAAACACATCAAACCTGACATATTTACAAAATAGTATGGCATAGGAAAGTTTAACGGAACATCTTTCTCAAATATCTTTCAAGCTCATTCTAAATAGCAAATAAGTATATGCATTTAGGCAACAAGAGTCGTAATGTAGGTAATTGTTCATCATGATAACATCGGTATCAAATATATCACTTTTAAAACCAATCTTCGATGTTATCTTGTCGAAAAAAGGTGATATTCCACATAAACATGTGTGTGATTCGCATTTCAGACAAATATAAAAGTTTTGGAGCTTATTAGTTTTTATTTATAATGTTTTTATACTTTGAAAATAATGAATATACTTTTCTATCTATTAGTTAATACAAAATATAGGAGAGAAAAGCTGGACTACCTGTAGTTAGGGGCACCTATGGCCGTCTGGTTAAAGCTGCATACCTCCAGATTAGTCACATTATTTCAAGAAAATAAACTTAAGGAAAACAAACACGTGCAAGATTCAAGTAATAATTGACATGTAAGGTGGGATTTATGACTGTTTTCACCATATTTCTACTGCAATACGTAAATTACTATCATTATTAACTTCACAAATTTTACTTTTGAAATATATTTTCAAATTTTTCATGAAAACTAGCATGCATCTGGAGGCAAGCTGCTTTAAGATAAACAGAAAAACTTCGAATATCAAAATATGCACATTTTTTTTATTTCAACAGATATTTTTTTCAAGAAAATTTTTTGTGCAATTTGATTAATACAAATGAACACATACATAACAGAAGTGCCAAGTACCCAGATAATTTTTATCTAAGAATATTTAGATTCATAGAATCATTATATTAACATTTCCTGATTGTTAAATTATATATTTATGGCAGTATGACGTATATTTAAGATGTTATGACAAATTCTGAGGAAGTGAGTAATGCTTGAAATGCGCAAAAGTCTTTGCGATAATGTGTTGCACTTATTCATTATCCCTCATGTACAGACTCAATCAAACCGAGTCTGCAAATTTCAAGTAATTTTGTTGTGATAAATGCTTCCGAGGGATCACTTTGTTTCCAGATTTTATGTGCATTCGTCTGAGCGGTGTGTATTGGCTATTTAACACCATTATTGTTATTTTGATGCAGAAAAAAACACTCACTAAAGTCTACGACCTTTTTGGTCGATCCATACACATTGACACTCCAAACCGGTGTTTAATAGCCGATAGACACCACTAAAACCGATCAGAATGGTGATAGGATAACCTTAAATAATAATTATGTCGTCTGTTCTTCTTTTATCAGATGGAACCTAGATAAGTTTACTTTTTGTTTTAAGTCACATAAAACATTATTGGTATATTGCGATTTTTCTGTTTTCAGGAAAAAGACTACCTAAATTTCCCCATGCGTTATATCAAGCATGACGAGGCACCTCAGTTGAACCAACGACGTACGTTCCATCAGCTAGCTAGATAGCTCCCTCATAATCAAACAATTTAATATAACAAAGCATTCGTGGCTTTTTAATAAAAAAGATCATATGGTACTGTTTAATTATATAAATTATTTGTTTTTTTTTAACAAATTGGAAAAAACGATTTAATTTAGATATTAAATAAATCCGTATCTAAATATTTATTATACAGTTTGCACCATGTGCTTTATATAAGTTTAATCTAAAATAAAGATGTAGCATAGCATTGTAATGTCTTATCAACATTTATATTTTGTAATAGTTTGTTATCTTTAGCGTCAATAGAAACAAGAAAGATAAATACAAACAGCGAATCTTCATTGTTTATCTATTATACAAATCGTTTTAGATGGTCTTTAAATAAAAAAAGAACGGTTATGTTTACGCTATTTAGTTGATTAATATATTTTGTGGTATCACAAATGTCGGGGACTACGTCCTGTGAACGTTGATCTTTATTCTCGTTTCATTTATTCTTTATTTTAAGCTATATTTAAATAAAATATTATATCAATCACAATTCAGTAAAGTTACTATAAATCATTTGCGTGATTGATATTTAAGAAAATAAAAACTTAATGGATATTTGATCGACAGCATCTTGACAATATGAAGTAAAATATTTTACCATTTTAAACTAATTCAACCAATATTAATATATTCTGACGTATACAGCTCATCTTTCCAACTTTAAGAGATGATGTTTTTATTTCACATGTTCTTGTTTGCATCTATGTATGTTATTTCCAAGCCTTATATTGCCTGTTGTGAGAATCCAAACTATAAATTGACACATGTGAATCGTAAATAGCATAAAATGACACCATCTCAAGGCTACATCTTAGAAATTCTTTGACATCTGGCATGCCGCCTGCATATAATTTTTGATTTTTTTTACTTATAATGCATAACCAAAATGATTAGATTGTCACTTCTTATTGATCACTTCTATTTAAGTAGAAACAGTATTTGCAGATATTTTGTATAAAGGTTGACAAAAATTTAATTTGTTTTTATTAAACATAACAAATTTACGGTCCATACTATTTGAATAAATTTTCAGTTTTAAGCTATTTTTGTCAACGGAGGTGTACATTTTTGTATTAAATAAAAACCTTTTATTAAATTTATGAAGATTAAAAGCTACAGTTATTACTTAAAGTGGTATTATTAAAAACATGACGTTATTTATTTAGCAGCGTAACAAAGGAACATAAATCTGGCATAAGGTGACAATAGTTTATGGTATTGAAATCACAAACCATGAGAAACATTTATTACTGCTACAAATAAATTTTTGCGGCATTTTAATCTATAAAACATAATTGTAGAACATTTATATTTATTTGATTCCATTTGAGATGTAATGTGGCCCAGCAATTTTATTGATCTAAAAAGGTCTCATTGTAATTTCTGTGTTTTTTAAATATCTATTAGTATTTTGTGTTTTAAATGCAAATCCTTAAACGAAATCGAGTGGAATGCTCTATTTTGTCGCTGTTGTGTTTTGTTATTGTAAGGACAGACTTTGTTGATAGCGCAAGCAATGTATTTGTTACTGTCATAACGGTTTGATTACTTTAGATTTAGATTAGATTAGATATAGATTAGAATTTTTTCAACGTTATTTTGGATGACAAAGGTTAAACCACTTCCGACTTAACCACTTAACTTATGTTAATACCTGGGTGGTTATATAAATAAAATGATTTACACAGAGCAATAAACATGTTATGCAACCACTATAATTAATGGGAAAGCATAATAAGTTAAACCTGTGAACGATAATGGTGTGAAAGCTTAAACAGCATATTGTTTGATTTTATTACCCTGTGCACACAATAAATTAAACTTCGGTAGAGTTTCGGTAATTTCCGTGAGATGTACGTTGTGCGGTGTCATTCAATTTAATTTGTATCAAAGAAATAAGTGTACTGAGCGTTATAGCGCAATGGGTAAAATACGAGTTTATAATCTAAGTGCTTCAAAACCGCGTAGCTCCATGTTTTTTTTCTTATTAATATTTTCAACATTATTGAAGCTATATATAATTTTTATGTTGTTCGTTATATTTTATTATGTTTTTCTTAATTTTGTAAAGACTCTTATTAAATTACATGGTTTAAGAATAAATGTTTAAAATTCATTTGGATTAAAATCAATAAATATCATTTCAATGCCGTAAAACACACAAGATGATGATAACATTAAGATATACTGCAAAACTAAAGAAAGAGTAGGCCTAAAACAATGGCAACAGTAGAGATCAATCCAAAGACCTCCAAATTATCAGGCATTCACCTAACCGACTGTGCTATTGTGAATTAACGCAAACCTTCACATTAAGCTGGTGTGACTTTCAAAACATGACTAATATACTCCACATTAATCCTCGTAAACAACACTGACCAAACCGAAGTGGGATCGAATATTTAAATGAGTGCTATAATGTATTCACAATTGACAGGTCAATAAAATCAGACTTTACCTCCTAGATATAACTTGGCATAGTTCAAATGATATTCTGGTCAGATATAAATCGGTGTAATGTTTCTTGGCAAGATTTCCTTGTTTGTCTGAGAACCCAAACATTAATGTCGGAACAAGTTCAAACTGTTATTGTGCGTTTAATGCTACAACTAAAAATCTACTATTATATACTGCTTGCTCACTGTATACGATACAGCATTTATCGTTAAGAAAGTATATGTTTGCATTGTCAAATCCTTTGTTTTATGTTGCTTTTTCTTTTGTCATTTCTATGTTGGGTTTTCACGAAATTCTTATTACTATACAAATAAGGTTGTTCATGTCAAAAAATCTTAAACAACACTAAGGAAAGAGATTTGACACGCATTGTTCAATGGTTTTGCTACTAAGACGTAAATGTGGTAACGGAAACAGGTCATTTTGAGCCGTTGATTTTTAATCAACGAGTGACAAGAGTGAAATGTTTACAACTTCTCTTAGGGCAACTCAAGACAAATAAAGCTTACAAGAATAGACTCTTGCCACATGATTTTTTAACTGGAGAGATTAATTTTTCACTTTTGTGGCGACTTAGTATAGTCTTTTGTGCTCAATACCTTCTTGGGATACTATTCAGTGTAACCTGTCAGATATAGATTAAACTTATTTCTTCAGGAATAAATACTTTGGTGCACATAAAATTTCCTTTGAAATCTATTCCTTTGAACTTCCTTATCTACTTTTCATGCTGCTAAATACCATTCATATTTTATATTTTGTCTTGTAAAATTAATCAGTACATCTATAGCTGTTAACATATAAATGAGCTTAATAGCGATGTTCAAAACATATGTTGGGCAAATATACATCAGGGTTACTTAATCAAGTCGAGTGCTAGAATATAGAGTATGTTATTTGATTTGGATAGATAATCTAAACAATCAACCAAACTAACTATATAATGATTGAAACTATAATTATGTTTTAATGTCATGATTTTGTTTTCATTTTTAATATATTCATTTGAAAAATATCTTTGTAGTTATATTATTCACATTTTATCATTTTCCTTATTATTTCTATTTTCCTCCCTGTTGGTTGAAACTCAATGTTTAACTTATTTTCCTCGTTTTATGGCTATAAACTTGTTATTTGTTTTATGCCAATGAAACTGTTTAAAATTAATTGAGTTGAAGTCTCAACAATTTAAGCAAACATGCTTGTAGAAGATTAACATTCAAATTTAATCTATCAAACGTCAATAATAGTTGTATCATACACTAAAGGAGTTCTATCCAAAAGAGAAACATGCCAGGTTAAGAAATTTAAAAAATATTATAATAAGATCTTCAACTTGATATGCTATATAAGTTGAAATGTTAAGAGTACTGTTTAGAGAAAATACTATTATATCTATCAGATTTCTATAAGGTTGACATTTATATATTTTCATTTGCGAACAGACGCCTAAATGATACGTGCATTGAATTATTTAGTGGCCTTACCCGACAATACCATGCAGATAAATGAATACAAATACATAAACAAAATCTTACTGACATTATAAAGTTTTTTTTGTTCTCATAAAGTATTCACTACAATATAAAACTTTTTGGTGTGTTTTTCGGAGATAAGAAAGTAGTAGTTTCAATATGTAGATATGCGAAAAAATCATTTAATGTCTTCGTATGCTCACTATCTGTTCAATACTATACTGTTATTCAAACCGACACACATTTAGACAGAATGTAAAAAAAACCAAATCATCGGTACTTATCTTGCTATGGCTTGCATCTGTTAAATTATGTAAATTGGCAACTCGGTACTGAATTATTATAAAACTATTTTGTGTTTGATTGTTCCATGTACGACAAATTCCTTAAAGAAATATATTTTATCTTGCCTTAAAAAGTTCGAGGTTTGACGTTTGCTTTGAAAGCATACCGGAGGGGTTGGTTTTTTATGTTAAATATTTATACATTTTTGATTAACAAAAGAGTCAGTCAGTTATATTTTAGCGTTTTGTTTATTATTATTATACTTGATAAAGATGTCTTTCCTTTAAGAACGGTATATATAATAATGTAATAGATCATTGTGATGTCTAATCATCATTTGTAATACTTAATAATTGTATTATCTCCCCAATAAATATAACTATAAGTAAAACGAAAACAACCTGTATAAACAAAACAAATTTTCATTTTCATTTAACGTATCAATATTTTCATTTCAGATGTTGATGATATTTCAATAACACGGCCGCTTTGTTGTCGCTTTATTTCATTAATTTATTATGTATGTATTAACATTATTGGATGTTATACCAAATGTATCTTAAGAAAAAACAGTATATGTCAATATATGGTTGACAAATAGTGTGATAAGAAATTAATCTTTAGGTTACAATTTGTAATTTAAATACTGTTCTTTCATATTTCTGAATTAAAAATATTTTTGCCAATCAAAACATCCATTTCCATTTAAACGTTAGCGTTAATCTTTAACAATATGTAAATAGAACAGAGAACCGTTATTGTTATCAGTGGTATATGCAATATTATTATATAATATGGGCCTGGCCATCTGTATTTGTTACGACCAAAGACATTTGATGTGATATATTCTCAAATATGTATACCGTTTCTTGCAATAGGGTTTGTAATGTGTCTAGTCTATTTTCTCTCACGACTCAACTGTTTAAGAAGTATTAATCTATAGTAGTCTGTTTTCTAATAAATCGAATGACACGATAGCTATATTGTGTTTTGTTGTTTTAGTATATATTTGTCTGACTTGTGACACTGTTTTCAAAGATATGTACATGTATTTATAATAAGCGAAATAAATTGTATATATTCAACGAATCAATGCCCATTTTATGCATTTGTTTCTATTGCGAAACATCGAACAGTTCAACTGTGTAGCTATAGTGTAATGGTATTTTATGTAATATGATATATATTCAGCTACAAATGTATAATCAGCTTATTAGTGAATTTCTAGTTTTTAGTTAATTCTAAGAATCAAGCTTAAGATTCTCATTTCATCTTTGATTTATCAATGTGATTTTATAAAAGTTATTGTATTGTATATGTTATTCATGTCAATTAGTGCATTTAGGGTCTGTCTTTGTACATGTCATGTTAATTAATGTCATGGTTAATAAGTTACATAAGCACTTCTCTTGTTTTATCCCTCCTCGTGGATTGAACGTCTTGCCTGATTAAGACTTTAGGCAGCGCCTGCAATTCCACCTGTTATGCCCGTACGAGTTCAATAACATTGTCAATCTGGTGATTTGTCCTCAATCTTCGCCAATGATCGTCCCAGATATGTACAATTGGATTCATATCCGGACAGACAGCGGGCCAGGGCAAGATGTTAACGTGGTTGCGAGCTAGAAAAATGGCTCTATACGGGCAGTGTGTGGTCTTGCATTGTCTTGATGAACAGTAAGTCCAGGACATGAGTCTGCGCGAATAGTTAATTATGTCGCTTCCCATACCATCATACTTCCCCCACCAAACCTATCCCTTTCCCGGATGCAACATTATGCGAACAATTCATTTCTGCGACAACGCAGATAGATTCGAACCCTGCAGTCAGCATGATTTACTGTTAATCGAGATTCGTTCCTGAAAATAACTTGACCCCACTGGTAACGGGCACAGCGTAAGTATCGCTGTGCGACAGTGCCTAGACCAACCTGGTGACCCTTTGGCGAGGTTTCATTATCTGACCAGTATATGGTCAGCGGGCACGAATTGGTATGTGGAATTGCATTAGGCGATTTCGGATAGTTTTGACACTGACATGTAGCAGCCAAGCAGTAGCTGTAGCAGGCAAAACCGGTTGCGAAGGTGATTATTAAGTGGTCGAAGTTACGTCACATGATGTGCCTCAGATCTCGGACGAACAAGAATGGATCCAGTATAACCGAACCGTGTACTCAGATAATGAATTGTTTACCTAGAGTAACCAAAGGGCTGTGCAACGTCCATAACGCTAGCACCCGCTTGCAGCATCCCAATAGCCTGATAACGTTAATTTTCAGAGAGCCATGGCATGGCTGCTGAAAGGCTAATGTTTTGTTCGAAGTTATGAATAAGAGCAAAAGTTTCTGTGAAATTTTACTCAATATGACATGAGACTATTGGAGGCGTGATCTGTGTACAAAACCAGAGTCGCCAGTGATTGAGATTATCGGGTTTGTTGTAAATAAAATGAGGTAGACTTACTTTTCATGCATGCTGAGTGCGCACTAAATTTTAGATTTACATAATGTAAAGTTGCTTTTTTCCCCGAGTGTATAAGAGTTATCTTGTGAGAAAATCAAATTATTTGAGGATATTTGTTTATTTCTGTGAAAGGATTTAAAAAAAATCATCGGAAGAGGGTCATGGACGGAGCCCCTAAGGTGACATTTTCCACACTTTTTTTCCCGGAACTTAATTCGTTTTTACGAAATAATAATTCGTAATTACGAAATATTAATTCGTTTTTACGAAATATTAATTCGTAATTACGAAATATTAATTCGTTTTTACGAAATATTAATTCGTTTTTACGAAATATTAATTCGTAATTACGAAATATTAATTTGTTTTTACGAAATATTATTTCGTTTTTACGAAATATTATTTCGTAATTACGAAATATTGATTCGTAAAAACGAAATGTTATTTCGTAATTACGAAATAATTATTCGTAAATACGAAATAATAATTCGTAAAAACGATTTTTTCTAGGGTGTAAAAGAGTTCTGGTAATATATATAAAGAAGGACTTAATACTTAGTTCCTGACTAAATAGAAGGTATGTTAAAGCAATATAAATAGTGCTATTTTCTCTCCCCAAGTTTTACAACTTAACACTTATGTACACTTAAATTAAAATAATCGGTGCCGCCACAGCCGTGGTTGTACAGCTAGGAAAATTTTGTTAAAATGGGGGTCCTGTGCTTCAAATCCATCGTTCTGTCGATGAGTTTTGAAATCAAATATTATGCTTTTTTATGATCACATAACTAATAAAGAAATATACTTGATTAGATGAGTGAAAATCTTGAGCCCCCCTTTTAGTTTAACTAATGTATATGATAAAAGAAAGTAATAATATAGCATGTTTCTTTTTAAAGAAATATGTCAGAAAAGATTAATAACCTCAAAAATTAAAACATTGCTGATGGGAACATGTATTTCACAATGGGGAAAAAGAGTACATATTTCGTAAAAACGAATTATTATTTCGTAATTACGAAATAACATTTCGTTTTTACGAATTAATATTTCGTAATTATGAATTAATATTTCGTAAATACGAATTAATATTTCGTAAAAACGAATTAATATTTCGTAAAAACGAATTATTATTTCGTAATTACGAAATAACATTTCGTTTTTACGAATTATTATTTCGTTATTACAAAATAATATTTCGTAAAAACGAATTATTATTTCGTAATAACGAATTAATATTTCGTAATTACGAAATAATATTTCGTAAAAACGAATTAATATTTCGTAATTACCAAATAATATTTCGTAATTACCAAATAATATTTCGTAAAAACGAATTAAATGCCGGGGAAAAAGTGTCGAAAATGTCACCTTAGGGGCTCCGTAGTCATGTCAATATTTTTTCCAGAATGAACGCACTGATTTAGCTGTACAAGTTTATAAATGTAATAAATTCTCACGTTTCCAATACAGTAATATCTTAATATCAATCGACTGTAACTGCCAAAATATAAGACAAATATCAAAAGAGATGAAAGATCTATCAGAACATTAAAGTGTACAGAGCTATATCTGATGAAATATGTTATAAAATTATAAAAGTGAATTACTCTTGTTTTCATAAACTTAAAGTCGTTTTTTTTACAAATGTGTGACATAGAATGTGTATGTCATTTAATATTCATGATATATCTATATCAATTATTAACATCCAATATCTGCTTATGATCAGCGTCCAAAACATTTATTCTTTGCTGAACAGCTTTGTAGCCCGGGTCTCCACGATACCGGTGTACATATTTTAATACATGGTGTTTTTCAGATAAAATATACCCTGAAATGTACATGTAAGAGTTCTGTTACTCTTAAATTCTCGCTCAATACGAATGTAAACAATGGTCGACCATTTTGTATGACTTAGTTAAACAGACTCCATGCTACACTGGTAAAAATGTTATTTATATGGAAAGTCGTTTTAATAGCAAAAATATTAATAATCCTTTCTCCAAATTACAGGTTTATATTATACCATGTGGCTTGAGTAAAAAAATTCCACTGTACTTAATTTCATCGTTCTTGTGTTTTTCTGGTCATTTTATATCATTGAATCTATTTTTTCTGACTTTCAACTTTTCAAGTTTTACAAACTATTTTATATGCATTAATGGCTTTTCATTTTTTTTGAAGAAGAAGAAAGACCGAATTATACAATTGTTGTAAAGGATAGTAAATGAAACATAAGGGGTATGTTATGTGAAATATTTTATTCAGAAACTAATCGAAATCTTAAAAAACTTTGAAATAACAAATACTACTAGTCTAAGAGCATGTTAATATAAACAGCAGACAGGTGACAATAATATCGCGAGATATGTGAATACACTGGTACCGTCGAGCCGCCGGTATCATGGGTTTCGGGTATAAGTTTGGCATTTTCAATGTAATGTAAATAAAAAAAACTGCTCGAACTATAAGCCCGTATTATGCAGTTAAAACCTCGTAAACAGACAAAAATGTCACCGTACAAAATAATTGACGCATGCTCCGCTCGCTTTCAATAAAATAAACTGACAAATATCTTTCATTCTAGAGATTCTGTAAACTTTAATATAATGATATATTAAAGACTCATTGTGCGTCAGAAATCCATTTTGTTAATTCTTTAGAAATGTCAAACATATGTTTAATAATGCATACATAATGGATAAAGAGTATGTTAGATGTTCTACAATTGAAAAAATATTCCTTAACATGCACTTATGTTTCGTAAAGGTAGCCAAATGTAAAAAGTAACCATTTAGTTTTTCCTAAAGTCGATTGTTTGACTGGTTTTTTGTGTAGTAAGTGAATAAAGTCACTTAAAATGAAAATAAATAATACTTTTAAGTTAGTTGGCAACCTTCGTTGTGAAGGTTAATGTAGTTTTTTTATACATTTTTTTTAATTCTGTTTATTTTCTTATGTTGTTGTTGTACTCCATGTTGCTTCTCTGCAAAGTTGAACGTTTGTTACAAATTTTGGGATTTGTGTACAATCTTTCAAAGGTAAAAGACAAACTTATATGGTTTTTTTATATTATGAAGTTAATACTTTCCAAAGCACGCAAAAACGTTATAAGTCAATGCCTTAAAGGATGCAAGTAAGTGAATAAAATTTCACAGTGTATTAACATTTCATACCTAACCACATAACCAACACATTTTATAAACATCCAATACATTTTATATCGTATCAAACAATGTGTAGGTAATATTTATATTTTATACTAAACCAACAAAATTAACATGAGACCAATACCTTTTACAATAATACTACCTACATTTGCAATCAGTCTTATATAATACCAATTATTATATTACACATTTATATACAACCTATCATTTTTTAGACAACCATTGCAATATTACAACCAATACATTTTTAAAGATTAAGACATTTTCTAACAACAAATACAATAATATATAAACATATACAGTATATACATTTATATGCATTCAATGCTGTTTAATATAATTATGTGAACAATACATTTTTATACAGACAATTCATTCTATATACAACAGTACTGTTTATATACAACCAATACGTTTTATACAAACAATACATTTAATATACAACATTAAATTTTATATACAACAATACATTTATATACAACTATACATTGTATGTATAAATAATACATTTTTGAAGAAAGTAATATACGTTAACTGAAGACTGAAGACAGAATGGAGTTACGTGTAATTGAAAATGATACAAATTATAAATTATGTATTGTATATATTCAGTTTAGAAACAAATCGATGTCTGAATGTTTGGCTTTAACGTTAAACTCGTATAAACATTTACTGTATAGGTTACCAACTAACAATTTTAGTCGTCTGCTATCGTAAATTTATAACTGTCTTAGGGATTTTTTTGTGAACTGCGTTAATAACCATTATCAAATTTGTGATTTTCTTCGTTAAATATTATTGTTACGGTAAAAATTATCTATCTTTAAATCGGATAGGAGAAGGAAATTCGTTTCGTTTTGCATTTAGCGGTAATTCAGGTAGAATGATCTACCTAGTCATCTGTAACGGCATTTTCTTGTTTGTTTCGTGTTATGTGCCGTCCAAAAATATTAACCAGCCATATTGTAAACATTTTCAGGTAGTTTGTTTCCAAATTTACAAAAATCTGGAAACAAAGTGATCCCTCGGAAGCATTAATCACAACAAAATTACTCGGTTTGATTGAGACTGTACATGAGGGATAATGAATCAGTGCAACATCCCTCACGCCTTCTAGCATCTGCTTGAGCGGTACTCAATTCTCAACGCTTAATAGTGCTGGCATCACTAATCCCGAAGGACCACAAAAATATAACAACACTGAAGTGAAGTACGGGCAATATTTTACAGCTGCCAGCAACACTTGGCCCCTGCTGTTGTGAAGTATAAAAATCTGGAAACAAAGTGATCCCTCAGAAGCATTAATCACAACAAAATTACTTGAAAATTGCAGACTCGGTTTGATTGAGTCTGTACATGAGGGATAATGAATCATTGCAACATCCCTCACGCCTCCTAGCCCCAGCTTGAGCGGTACTCAATTATCAACACTTAATAGTGCTGGCATTAATGATCCCGAAGGACCAGAAAAACAAGTCGACCAAAGTGGTGAAGAAACAACAACAAAACTAGAACTGTGTCCAAAGGACACGGATGCCCCCACTGACAACATTTATATGGTATATAGTGAAAAAATCAACAAAGGGCCATAATTCTGTTAAATTTGGTCGCAGCAAAAATTCCTTCCTTTACTACCATCTACACATTAAGGTTGTTCATCCCTGGAAGTTTAAGCAAAATCTGCCATCCGGTTTAAGAGGAGTTGCGTTCACAAAATTTCTATATAGTATATAGTGAAAAAATCAACAAAGGGCCATAATTCTGTTAAATTTGGTCGCAGCAAAAATTCTTTCCTTCACTACCATCTACACATTAAGGTTGTTCATCCCTGGAAGTTTAAGCAAAATCTGCCATCCGGTTTAAGAGGAGTTGCGTTCACAAAATTTCTATATGGTATATAGTGAAAAAATTAACAAAGGGCCATAATTCTGTTAAATTTGGTCGCAGCAAAAATTCCTTCTTTTACTACCATCTACACATTCAGGTTGTTCATCCCTGGAAGTTTAAGCAAAATCTGCCATCCGGTTTAAGAGGAGTTGCGTTCACAAAATTTCTACATAGTATATAGTGAAACAATCAACAAAGGGCCATAATTCTGTTAAATTTGGTCGCAGCAAAAATTCCTTCCTTTACTACCATCTACACATTGAGGTTGTTCATCCCTGAAAGTTTAAGCAAAATCTGCCATCCGGTTTAAGAGGAGTTGCGTTCACAAGATTTCGGGACAGACGGACGGACAGACGGACGGACAAGTGCAACGCTATATGCTCCCACTCTGTGGGGGCATAAAAACACAATAGTATGCTACTTCATTACGATAAAACATTGTCATCGTTCGAGATATTATTGTTATTATATATAATATATAAATATAAGAATCAGTTCATATTTACCTAGATTCTTCTAAATTTCTACTCAACTGTGATTATTCAAAAGTCAGACAATCATATAAATAAGGGCTAAAATGTGATATCTGTATTATTATTTTATAAATAAAATACATGTTATGTATAAATCATACTCCTTGCTTTGAATCACATGCTGTTATTATCGTCTCGTTTCCATTTTCATGCTTTTTTATCAGAAATCTACGAAATAAAACAGACACGTAAAAACGTGCTTTTATTAGCATAACAACTTGAAAACATATTAGATGATATAGACAAGAATGCATTTTACCTGTAGTTATAGTGAATGGAATATTGAAATGTTATGATGATAGATTAGCTCAATTTATGTTTCAAACATGATAACCAAATAAAAATAAACCAGTGTACTGTAAAACTAAAAGATAAAACATTTCTAAAAATGTTCAGACCTTTTGTGACCTAATGTAAATATTAAAAAAATGAAATCAAATTACCGACTGGAACAACGACGTATTGCCTAATCTTTTGATATAAGGTGTCTTGACCTTATTTGTTTGAATAATAAAACAGAATGGATACAGAGAGAAATATTACATACATGTGTTAAAAAAGAAATGTTCTGTTCTGCACGGACCGAGATAATTTATTCAATTGACATTTCATGGTTGTCTTTTCTTTTATACTACAGCAAAACATTATTTTTCATTTTTTCATTAAATTATATTTCATTCATAATCTTATCATGGTTGCATGTAATTAAAAATACCAAAATTGTTCAGTCAGAACCAGTAAGAAACTAAATATTTGAGAGGTAAAACTTGAATGGATCATAATAGTTATAATAGTTCTATGATTGATTTACTATTTGATAAATAAATGTAACAGCGAGTAGTAGTGAACGATTAAAATTGATAATAAATAAACATTACTTGATATCTTCTTATATACACTATGTGTACAAGCTGATATAATATTGTTCGATCTAGTACAACTATACATTCTCCTATGTATCCGTTGACATTCCTCTCTAAATATCTATCATTTATATTTTAATCTACTAAAATTGTATAGTTTCCTGGCATTTAAGCCCATAGAAGATTGAGTGAATTGTTTGATAAGATCATGTTAGGAATTACAGTGTTGTTGTTACAAGAACGTTAAAGTACCTTTATTAAAGTAGCCAATGGTTTAATACCATTGTATAACATTAGAATTTATCATAAATTGTCCTTTCTTAAAGGCAATATAATGATGATAATAATAATAAAAATAATAATAATAATAATTATTATTATTATTATTATCATTATTATTATTATTATTATTATTATTATTATTATTATTATTATATAAGATTTAATAATATTGATACTTTTATTTTACATTATTTACCTACATATTAACTTTTGGTCCGTTTTATTTGAAACTGGCAAGCAATTATTTCGTACAGCGACCTGTACATTCTTAAATACTAAATTATATGTTGGCTGATTACAATCACAGTTAGCTATCAACAAGTCAAATTAACAGGACAACAATATATAAATAACACATGGGTTTGTGGGTAACAGTAAAAATATCATCCCGAGGAAAATACTGTTACCCGAGGCGTAGCCATGTGTTATTTATTTTATTACCCCGAACAAATACTGTGATGATCTGAATTTGTCAACTAAATCTAACTGTAACAAAAATAAGCCAAGAGAAGCAATAACTAAACTGTCCTTACCTTGCAAGTTTAAGTGCACTGTAGGCCTACTTGAGAAGCTGTTTTTCTTTTATTCTTTAGGCAAGTGATGATATCTTCAAATCATAAACATAAAATAAGCTGTGTTTTATTCAGAAAACAAAACGCTAACCCATTTATAAGGTTATGATCTGTGAAATCTGATCCTTCTGCATCCAGAATATTCTTCGAATGGTTTTTGACAAAGTGCATTTAGAAAATAACGATGATATCCTACAGATGTCTGTCCACCAACTCTATCTGTACATAACGTTTCACTGGTTAAAATTATTAAATAATCCTTTGTTGCATGCTTTAATTGTCTGCATGTTCCAGTTTGACACAAAATTATTTACATTACAATTACTTCCGCTGAAAACGGATGTTTCCTGTTGACTATTCAACAAAAAGATATTTAATACGCGAAAGGGACTCTAGGGTGCAAAGAACTAAATTTTATCAGAGTAATAGTTACTTCGGCGATGCCCTATCGTCGAAAATAAGAATGAATCGAGAAAAAAAATGGCGGCCATTTTATTTCATTTTATTTAGAAAATAGACCACGTGACTAGATTTTATACTGTTAAAAATACTGTTACCTATGTAACAGTACAAAATTCGTAGTCACGTGGTACACTTGCATTAACAGTAAGAATAACTCCCAAAGGCCTATGGGAAATTAACATTACGAAAAAAGTGAGGGGTAAAAATACAGTATAATCGCTTTTTGGTATTTCTGTCTTGTTTTATGTGGATTCTGCTGGGTTCCTTGCCGGTGGTCCAGTGTTACTTGAATGTGTAGAGGTTGCCTTCATTGAGCGCCGCCTTTCCTTGTTGATCTTGATTTTCATGTTTTATATTGTAACAGTATTTGTTTCTGTGTTTAAACTTTCGACAAGGAGCATCAAAACCAGACAGAATTAAGAAATGTCGCACTTTGCCGTTTAAAGCAATAAAGTCATTGAAATCAGCCAAGATACTACAAAATTCATTCATGACTTTCTTCCTTTTAGGCACTTATCTTGTAAATTATTATTCTTGTTTGAGATTGACACCTGTTTTACTGCAGCAAGGTTGGTGTTATTGAACTAGAACTAAAAATTACTTTAACTGTTTATATCTGTGTCTAATTTACAAGTTTCACATAAAATCGTATCTCAATCAAAATAAAATGATATTTCATTTCTTATCAAATCTTGGAATGTATAAACATAAATCAATATGTTTATCTATAAACATCCAAATGTAAATAGTTAAAGTTAGCAAAATGCCACGGTTCCTTCATGATAAATTTAGTTTGGTAGCAATTATCCTGTTACTTTTAGCAGAAATGACTGATATTATATTCTGTCTTGCTAGTGTCATATATTGTTGGAGAAATCACAAATAATGATTAATTAAATACCGCTGTAAGATGCAGACTGATGTTGCGAGTGGAAGTACAGTTAAGAGATACGTTGTTAAGTTTTTTTATTGGCGAAATGATACCAGACAAAAGACATTAATATTTAAATGTTATATCCATTTAATATTGTTATGTCTATATAGTATAAAGGTCAAATGTTTTCACAGCTTACTCGTCTCTATAACTGGTGTGTCTACCAAACAAGAGGAATTTGTTTAAGACAATAGCGTTAACCTATATTTGCCGAACACTATAATTGTTAACACTTTCAAAACCCAAATTTAATACAATCTTACAACAGTAATATATTTTACGAGCTGTGCAAGGTCATGACATTTAAGGCGAAATGTTTGATAGTGAAATATTTCTTGCAACCTATACAAAAAGGAGCATCATCGGCTGTTAAAAGATAAAAGTGTGTAACATTAGTGTGTAATTTTACATCTGAAAAACATACAGTCAAATTATGATGAATCAGTCTGTGTTGTTTTATATATGTGTGTGTTTTTGTTTGTTTTTGTTTGTTTGTTTTTTTTTAATGTTTTTTTTCTTTCCTACTATCGTTTTGCATTCTTCTATCCCGCTAACGACCTGTACATTTTTCAAGACTGAACTAACTGTAAAATGTATGTGCCACGCAAAAACAATTGCTTTATTTATCAAATGTTCATGGACCATTTCGAATGAAGAAACGTTGCAACTAAACTACAAACCGCTATCTTTTATTTCACAATAATCCACTACAAATGACAAGAAAGTTTACGCATAACTCGCCGTATTTTTTTTGTTTTTTGTTTTTTGTTTTTATGTTTATCATCAAGTGCCTCTTGAGAATATATACAAAATCAATGTTGCTGTATTATACATGTAGTCTTCAATGTGCTTGGGTTTAACGGTAAAACTGACAAATCATACGTCTAGTAATTTTATCTGTCACAAAAGCAGCCTTATGTTCCGTGAAAGAAACAGATAAAATCGTAATAAGTATGAAAAAGAAATAAACATATAACCAAAAGTCTTGAAACACGGTAAAGCGCACTGTAAATGATATGAATTCTCTGTTACATTTATACTATTTGTATCTTTTTGATGAGTTGACTATCCTGAAATTGAAACGTCTACATCCCACAACAATAACATTTTAATCAATTATAAGTGGTGGTATGAGAAATGTCAATGTAACAAGAACCTCAAATCAACTGTATCATTTTGAATAATTTTATAAAACACATCAGACTTGTACTTAATAATCCTAAGTGTCTTTTTAGTAACATAATTGTTATTGAAATAATTTTGGAAAATACGTCTGTTGGACGTGCCAATTTATGATTCGATTTCCCTTCTAGCATTTATTATTGACGAGAATATAACTGACGAATATATCCTGTTTCATTGCAAGAAGCCCGTTTTCAATGCTGATATAAGAAATAAATTGTCTTCTTCAAGAAAATTAATAGTCATGAGATACTTACATGACATAGATGAATGAGGTAGCCAACCACAACAATATATATAGCTAGATAAGTGTCGTAACTATAAAATCACACATCCCTTCTGTGACATTTTATTTAAATGACAAACAGTGTCATGTGTTTTGTTTGCAAATAAGTTCCGGTGAAACTCTTATTATAATCAGCAAATGATATTTTACGATAAAAAACGATTAAGGTAATGAAGCGATCTATGTATTATTCTTAAAGCAAACGCTAAACTGTCCTTATAACAGCTAGCGAACCAAAGTGAAACCCAACAAACTCTGTATAGCAGTCGAGAAGTGTAATTTATTCAGGTCTAGAAGAAACTTATAACAAAATAGAGTGATTAGAATACAAATAACAAAGAAACACTTTACAATAGACAATTCAAATAATACATATTTCATAATTACAATAATGTCAATAATTACAATATATACATTATCAACATTTCACAATTACAATTAAAATAATTATATACATACCAGTTTTTGTAAGAATAAATCTCATTTAAATAATCAAAATAGAAAAAAAAAATATTTCTATAAAGAAATAAATTAACTTCAACTCTAATTCAAACAAGAAGTGAACTGAGATAATAAAAAAATGTTACATTCCAGAACCAAATCAGCTAAAAATAATTTTTATACAAAAAATCAATCATCAATCACTCAACTTTCAAAACCAGTTCAATCACCCATAGCAAAAGGACAAAAGAAAAACATAAACAAATAACACCACAACAGATCTGGTCTGGTCTTTGAGATAAAGCACCATATTTATTATACAAAGAGAACGTGGCTTAATGTAACCTTATCTACATATACGATATTAACATTTTATCTAAAAGTTACATTTCCATATCATTAAACAATTTCAATAGTTACATTTTGCCTGAACATTTCCTAACCAAAATACAAAAACACTACAGAAACTTAGTATGAAAACCAAAGTACGAATCTTAAATATAATCTCACATCTACAAGGTGGTTGAATTTTTAAGTCTAGTCTAAATACGGTGTAGTCGGATATAAAAAGGTAATGTTAAGCTTCGTATGCAGTTTTTTTATATAAAAATCACCCTGACTGATAAATCAAAATTAAAGATAACAGGGTTTTTATTCATTCATAGACGCTTCTTTAGAATTGGTTATAGATAGAACAATAGACTTTCCTTGTTGATCTGCTTTATTATATTTCTTACGCCAAAATCAAGAATATTTGGGTTTTTCCCAGCTAATAACGTAGGTACAAACAAACTTTTACATTAACAACTTCGAAAATAAGCGAAACAGGTTGACTATTCTATTGTGACGGGTAGTGTACCGTGAAGGGAGAAAGGTAAAAGTTAGTTTGTACATACAGATAAGCTGGAAAAAACACATAAAGGTATTTTTATAACAAAAATCTACGAAGATATCAAGCATTAGCATTAAATAACTGATAGTTATATGGAAAGTATCTTAAACTTTAATGATATTGCCGATATTAAATGTTAGCATTTATTTCACTTAATTGCAAACCATAAACAACACAAATGATAGCACACAAAACATTAACAATCTAAGTAGTAGCTATGTATACTACTAAAAATATGGTTAATAAACTTTGTCCTTTTGTATTATATGATGACATGAGAAAATGTTAATCATTGAAATCCAATCATTTAGCGACGGAAAACTGTCTTCATTATTATATTATCTTATCATAATAAGGTTTGCCTTTTTGCAAATTGCTCATAATGAGAATTAAGTCTAATAAGAAGCTATAATGATGTATCAATTTGACAGTATTTATGTCTGACGTATTAATCAAATCTGAAAGTGACTAGACGGAAATGCATTCCATCGCAGCATAATGCTATGTATTTAAATTCGTCAATAAGCACACATATTGTTGAAAAGAAAACTCTACACGACTATTGACCATGGTCAGTAATTCAAATATTTAATGTAACACTTCTGATAGAAAAAACAAAATTAGTATTACAAATCGAATCATCTCAATCAAATCTACAGGTATAAAATAAAATAAATAAAACATTATATAGTTCAAGCATTTTGTCCATTAATTACCCTTACTATGTGTGAGGTATATTTTGACCCAAGGGCTATAATTTGAATTTCCTTGGTAGAGACATGTTAGACATTGTTACATACCAAACACTTCAATGGCCCATTAGGCCTCATAAATGCTATCAATTTTATATCTAAAAATCTGTTTATTTTTGGTATCTTGTTACATTTCAAAGAACATACTCATTTAGTAGAAACATGAACTATCTTTATCAGACGGTAAAACTTTTAACGATTTTTGAAAAATTATATCAAGTACTAAAGCCAACCTTTGGTGCACTACATTACTTTTTTGTATCCTTTGGTATTCCAACGATTTCTTCGTGTCGTCACAGAAACAGTCGAATTTGTAGCACTTTGCAGGTGCGCGATGACGTAGTATCTTACCATTGTAAATGCAATTGTTCAATATCATTGGTTAACAGAAATCAATGCCCTGAATTTTAACATATACAAATTTGATAAACAACAATACCAAACACCATTTTCAACAGTAGTGTATCAATAAATTAATAAATGACCAAAAAAAGAAGAAAATAAAAACAACCAAAAACAACCAAAAAACACTTAAATATTTATGCTATGTTATATAAGAAGTCAAATGTTTTCCCAGTACACCTCTGCAAATGATAAAGAGACCCATTTCAGACACAATAAGAAGTAAAATTTAAATTATATCAGATAACTATCTTCTATTATTTTCATGCCAAATATCTTTTTATAGTAGATAATAAAAAAGTATAAACAAAAAAAATCGTATCACTTTTGCAAAGAAAGATCAGAGAATTGGCGCAATGAAGCTAATAAATTGTCTGCAATTTGATGTGAATTATCATATTAAGCTGTTACAAAGCAGACTGTCTGCTAGTAGAGATAATGCAACACTATCCACTGCAAACCATATACTAAATTAACATTTAAAGCAGTTTGCATATTCAACTCAGAGTGCCATAATTATCCAGGTCCCTGCAACCAAAGTCAAGTTCACATAGAGGGAGACGATAAAACAGAAGTTATGTACAGGGACCCTTTTGTCATCATTTATTGATAGATTGTAACACAAATGATAACTATCATGACTACAAGTGTGACATATGTCATTTAAGGTAATATTTGCAAGGTCAAGGTAACTAGAGATGATCAAATATCCAGATATTTTTCGGATATTGCCCATAGCATATCTCCTGTATGCATATCCACAATACCCACATCTCTGTCAAAAGCTTTTGTTGCGGGCGTATTTTGCAACACTGTTGCCTTTCTTTAATAACTACAAATAAAACCAATGAAAAGATTTTTTAGTTTATTGAGGCAGGTACTAATTATTTTACATCAAATAAGAAAAGAGTGGGATAAGGAAACCTGTTAGATTTTGTCATATAAGGGCATCACAATATTTAATTGAAATTATTTCGATTTAAATCTCAACATTTGGGAAAAAATATAAAGAAAGTTTACCATACCGATTTCAAATTATAGTTATAAGTTGTAACAGTATCCAATTCCACAAAATTCACAGTAAAAAGGATGCTCACAACTTCATCGTCTTAATTTTATATTTTATATACAAAAAGAAAACAAATCAAAATCTGGTAAAACAAAAAGAGGAACAAACTAAAAAATGTCGAGAAATGCTTCTTTTGGGGTTTGAACACACTCTATCGAAACTCTATGTCCTCACTGAATATGAAAACTCTTCAGAAAGGAGATTCTGCATTAGGCATCTATTACTTTATTATAATAAGTAAAGATCAATTGAAATTATAAATTTTGAAATTTAAGGTCGATTTAAGTTTGATTACATAACATACTCTTATACTAGGCTTCAATATCTTTTTATTTTAAATGTCAATTAGATGTGAACACTATACTACTTATTCCATCAGTTATGCAACTTCAATGTTTCTATTTTTCTTCTTTAGTGAATGTGGTTGATGATGTTATTTAATTTAGAAATGTTTTATATTTATTTTTGTGTGGTTTGTTTGGATGACAAATTTATAATAAAAATATAAGTAATACTTTCGTAGCCATGCATTTTGTGTCAGACATAGCAAACCCACTTGTTCCAATTTATAGTAAAAGTGCTTTAAACTGTATTCCGTTAAAGGAAATTGGTTTCAACAACAGACACAGTGCATTAATAATTGAACAGTGTTTGTCGTTAATATAGTTTATTCGAATAAAATATAACTTATCGTATGGTTTCACAGCTTTTGTTTTTCGCCATAATACATGTAATATACTCTGAATTGAATTTGTCTATGGGGCAGTGTGAATATGTTTTAGTAAGTATACAATTCACATTTTCATATTCTGACAGTTTCAGCATACATACTCAGTTCCATTGTTTTATATTGTGACCTTTCTATTGAAACTGTGTTACGAATTAAATCGTCAACCAAATAATGCACAGTTCGGTAACTTGAGTTCATGTATAAGTTACCTGTTTTCCATTGACCACATTTTCGGGGATAAAAAAAGAGCATGCTCGTTGCTTGGCTTTAATTTGGAGTTTACTTATTATGACGACAGGGGAAGTCATAATGATAGAAATCATTGTCAGATGCTTGTACATCATTTATTCTGGGGTTTCATATTGTAGCAACAGAAAAGTATTTTTATATAAACGGGAAAGAATATTTGGTCATATGTTTTGCTACACCCCTTCGTATAAAGCAGATTATCTCATGTTTCGATGCTTATTCTATTTTTTGTCATCGGTAAAGATTTGTAAATAGTCACAGGATTAGCGGAAGACTTCCTCCCCAAACGTTTTTTTTAAAGACTTACCTGTCGTCTGTAGTCGAAACAGGAAAATCGCTTCTAAGATTTGCAACAGTTTGTCAAGAATGAATAGAATAATTGTATTTAACCATCATGTTGTCTTTAAATAATTCAATTGATCAGCTTATTTAATGTGTAAATGGGATTTATAGTTTTACGATTTTTTGTTTCGATTTTGATCAGGAAAAGACATGGTTAGAATGAACATTTGTTTTCATATTTCATTACAAAAATTAGGTCTTCATATAACATGATATTTATTGAGTTAAAAATAATATCAATAGTCGTTTAATCATAAAAGTTATTTTCAAAGAAACATTACAGTTACTTACAACCTGACATTTAAGCGTAACATCGCATGAAATAGTAATAACAAAAGTGTAATCTGTTCATGAATTATTTGACAAATTATTAAACAAACTCGATTATGATATGTGGTAGATTTTCTGGTGAACATACAGTCCTTCATTCTCGACTGAAACAAATGTCTGGATCGTTCTTCAATGCCTTGTATTGATCGGCTTCCTTGCGTTTAATGCCAAACAAGTAACTGCATCCACTATCTGCATGTTTCCGGAACTTGATGGACGCCGAGGGGTAAACATTATCTACTTCTAAATATTACAGAACTTTAACCTGCGCTAAAATTTAAATGAAATGTGAAGAAAATAATAAATGCATATTATTTCACAGTAAAATATTGCCGCAATTTTAGTATAAGTCAAATTAAAACATTTTAACCCAATGATTGCAAAATAACGGATGGAGTCTAGACATCTGGCAACAATTATCTGATACGACAAACCTTATTCTGTTTCATTCGAATTAAATTATACGTATGTTACTAAAGGTCACAAATAACATTATATGCTCTTGCTTGGAAATTAAACTTTTTAAACATATTTTATTTTCAATATTTTGTTTTCCACATTTTTCACAAACATATTATATAAATAAATAAATAACACTGTACAATGTTGAAAAAGGATTGCTGATAAAGGCCTTTTAAATATTATATAATACAGACTGGTTAGCACGAACATGCTTATATAAACGTCACGTATTCATGTAAATTGGCTTTTATACTTTTTGTGTTGTGTTTTGTCCTCATCAAATATGTTCAATTCTATATTATACCTGGTGTCTTCGTGTTGTCGTATTTTCACCAGGAGGTTTAAAATGTACATGTAATGTTAAAGTTTTAGTATACGCTTACATCTGCAGTCATTTTATTTATAAATTTTAAAATGTGAGCATTGTGCTTGTTTTGGCAAGTGTCTGGTAAGGAATGTTATCAAATGTTTGTTTTAAGCTTATAATCTATTCTGCACTGCATTTAATTCAGTATACCACAGTAATATTTGAACACGATTTGCATTATCTTAATTCTTATCAGACATTCATTGTTTTATACGTGACAGGCACCTTAAAAGAAGCACGAGCTTTCTGCGCATAATTCATCTTTTGTTTAGAATAAATGAGGTTAACAAGCAAAATGTTAACGCCCAGCTATTTAATCAAGTTTTTATAGCAGAACCTGGTTAAATTAAGATTTATGTGCTTTGCAATTTTTGTTTGCTCATTTTTACTTACGTCTACGCTGTTAAAATAATGTGTTAAACCTATGCCGCTTAAATCATTACATTTGGAAATTTAGTCATTAAAGTTTAGAAATTTATAAACTGGGATTTTATTGAGCCAATCATTGAATTGTTTTTAAGTTTATTGTTACTAATTGTCACTTAAATAAAATATCAAGGCAAATTGTTTTTTAATCAATTAAATGTTTTGTGTTGTTTTTTGTTTTTGTTTTTTTTTTTAATAATTTGCAATTATTGCAACGGACTTATCAGCACCTTATGTTAGAAATATTATATCTCATGGATTTCATAAACAGTTATACCGCCTTGTTATTTGCTTACTTGACTTCGAAGCATTTTGTTGTTGTTTTCAATGCAATTCAAAGTTTTATTGAGGTCATAACTTAGAATTTTGTAATTGTAAGCCAGTTTTTTGGTGAATTTGATAAAACAGTGTGCTTTATTCAAACGACTTTCTGTTTCAGATAAACTTTCCTTTTTAAAGATTTCATCATTTTAGCAAAAGCAAGGTTTTCATTGTAATTATCATAATATTTTTATGTTTGCATTCTACATATTTGCCTTTATTTTCTGTCTTGCTAATTGCAAGAATAACAATCCTGTTATAAAGCTTTCTTTTCAAAGGGTAATTTACTTTCTTCGTTTTCTTCAAAGTTATCTTATAACATTAAGACTACATTTTCACTGTATTCTTTTTTTTAAATTACTTTCCGACTGTCATGTACTCAATTTTGTAAATATTTTTGCGTTTGATCAGTTCAAAATCAGTTGCACTCGTAAACATTTAACTATCGGTAAGTTTACTTTTTGAATGTTCAACATCAGATATTATAATACATACAGCGCTAGTCTACACTTCATCGACTGATTCTACCTTTATTTATATAACGAAATATTGTGAATATTATAAAGGAAAGATGTATCTCATTTTTATCATTATAATTTTAAATATGTTTGAAGACCTCAGAATATGAACAAAGATGACAAAGCCAACATAATCGGCACATGTATTACATATAATAGTATTTTTATTATTTACGAGTATATTAACAATGTACGGAATATTTGACTTTCCAACGACAATTTTCACTTTAAAATATTTTGAAATCATTGACAGACATCTCCGGCTTTTGAATTATTAAGAGAAGATAAAGTAACAAAATCTTTGAAAATAAAAGATCCTAGTGATTGAAGAGGCGATGTTATAATCATGTTTTATGTTTGATATTGAACTTCAATGAGTTACATGTAAAAATGCAATGAAGATCGTGGCTTTTTAAGGATTACTTCCCAATATGTGCTCTTATTGATTTTGGATCTTATTTCAGTCTATATTACGTAAAGTAGATCAAACGATAAAATAATAAATCCAAAAGGTGTTTTTTCTTTCAATTTGCAAAGTATGTACATTTGAAAATATCGACATAAGAAAAGGGTATATTTTTAAAAGCCTCCGTAAAAGTGTCTCTAAAACTTTGAAAGTTAATAAAATTGGAATGAAAACATATGCAGATTATCAACGTTATTTTACCTTTCGATCGGACAAAATCGGATTGCTTTGGTAACGTTAAGCATGTGTGCTTTTGGAAATATAAAAACAAAGAACCAAAACTATATTCATGCTAGGTTAATGAAAATTTGTATATGCATAGCAAGACCTAAATGCGATGGATGCACATTATATTCATAGCATGAGAAACAAAATATTAAAAACAATGAAATTGAATAGACAGCGAGATAATGGTTAACTATATTTTTTGCCCTTTATTTCAGTGTTATGCCAATTTCCCTCACATTCAACAGACGTGATTATTTCCTAGAATTTAACAACTTTTAAAAATCTAAGACAGATTCTCTAAAGACAATTACTAATTATAACTTGGTTTTTATTAGATGATCAAATGAAACGTGTCAAATATGAAAAACAAGATCAACAAGGTAGAGCGGCGTTCAATGTTCGCAACCCCCACATTACCGAGCAACACAGGACTGCCGGCAAGACACCAAATAGGACCCAAATAAAAACAGGACAGGGCACAAGGCAAAGCACGGACGGGATCAAACCACTCCAGACATAAGAAACACAGACAATAAATGAAGGATAGTAATGTTTACGTACATGTTTTGCACTGACTGATGGCCTAATATTAACTATATCTACGGCTAGGCATGCAATTATTCGGGGTGTTTGTTGCAACTCTTTATTCTTCCACGTTATTATACGATTTATAATTGATAATAACACGAAGAGTGTAACGTTAGTGTGGTAATTAACAACGTATATGTTATTAAAAGCATCTTCAAATTGCTTATTTACTTCTTGCAAGCATGTTTTCAAAAGAAAAACCAAAATATAAACTTGTACATTCATTGACCAGATCATTCGAAAGAACATTTATGTTATATAATAAACTATGTTATTTGATTTTAAATGCCCTGAAAGAAATGAATGGAAAAATAGACAAGTTTTATTACTAGAAGGCAATTTAACTATATAAATTGATTTAGTTTTCTTATATTTAATATTTAACTGAATACAAAATTTATATATCTTTAAAAACATAAATGAAAACTATTAAATGTAAGTTTTTAAATCAGATGTTCACGTATTTAAAATCAAAACAAAATAAAACACTTTACTAAAATATTTGACTTCCGTGCAAAAAATAAAATACGACATTTAAACATTTCAAATTGGAACGTTTCACTTTTCTCACTAAATTAAACTTAACTTTTTGGCAAGAACCACATCACATAAATAACATGGAAGTATCAAGCTGGTGAGTTACTGATAAAAAAACATAGATAACGAAAATAAGCTCAATCAACCAGATAGTAACTGCTGCTTAATGTAAGAAAATATTTTCAATACGAGATTGCCAGAAACACATCAAACCTGACATATTTACAAAATAGTATGGCATAGGAAAGTTTAACGGAACATCTTTCTCAAATTTCTTTCAAGCTCATTCTAAATAGCAAAATAAGTATATGCATTTAGGCAACAAGAGTCGTAATGTAGGTAATTGTTCATCATGATAACATCGGTATCAAATATATCACTTTTAAAACCAATCTTCGATGTTATCTTGTCGAAAAAAGGTGATATTCCACATAAACATGTGTGTGATTCGCATTTCAGACAAATATAAAAGTTTTGGAGCTTATTAGTTTTTATTTATAATGTTTTTATACTTTAAAAATAATGAATATACTTTTCTATCTATTAGTTAATACAAAATATAGGAGAGAAAAGCTGGACTACCTGTAGTTAGGGGCACCTATGGCCGTCTAGTAAAAGCTGCATACCTCCAGATTAGTCAACATTATTTCAAGAAAATAAACTTAAAGATCCTATATGTTTTGTGATTGATATTGTTACTGTGTGTATATCACACTTGCAAAAAAAATATATATGTATATAATTATGCAAGTTAAACAATTTTCAAACATCGAAGAATATGTAAAATGTGCATTGCAAATAATAGTGCACATTATATTTAATCAATAAATTATTTGCATTCATTTCTTATTGGAAAATTTGACGTAGAATTTATAGAAAATGAATTTGTAATTACCTCCCTTTATTTACATAAAATGTTAAATTCGGTACGATCTTTATAAATAATGCTTAATGGAACTTACAATATTGACATATCTTAATTTGAGCATCATATTTATGAAATAAAACATGAACAAAATGTGTTACAGGACCTTTAAGGAAAACAAGCAAGTGCAAGATTCAAGTAATAATTGACAAGTAAGGTGGGATTTATGACTGTTTTCAATATTACTATCATTATTAACTTCACAATATTTTACTTTTGAAATACATTTTCAAATTTTTCATGAAAACTAGCATGTATCTGGAGGCAAGCTGCTTTAAGATAAACAGATAAACTTCGAATATCAAAATATGCACATTTTTTTTTATTTCAACACATTTTATTTTTCAAGATAATTTTTTGTGCAATTTAATTAATACAAATGAACACATACTTAACAGAAGTGCCAAGTACCCAGATAATTTTTTTCTAAGAATATTTAGATTCTTAGAAACATTATTTTCTCATTTCCTGATTTTTTAATTATATATTTATGGCAGTATGACGCATATTTAAGATAGGATAACCTTAAATAATAATTGTGTCGTCTGTACTTCTTTTATAAGATGGAACATTGATAAGTTTACTTTTTGTTTTAAGTCACACAAAAACATTATTGGTATATTGCGATTTTTCTGTTTTCAGAAAAAAAACTACCTAAAATTCCCCCATGCGTTATATCAAGCATGACGAGGCACCTCAGCTGAACCAACGACGTTCCATCAGCTAGCTAGATAGCTCCCTCATAATCGAACAATTTAATTTAACAAAGCATTCGTGCCTTTTTAATAAAAAAGATCACATGGTACTGTTTAATTATATTTGTTTTAACAAATTGGAAAAAACGATTTAATTTAGATATTAAATAAATCCGTATCTAAATATTTATTATACAGTTTGCACCATGTGCTTTATATGAGCGATATGACTACGTCTTGTGAACGTTGATATTTATTCTCTTTTTTAAGCTATATCTAAATGAAACATTATATTTTATAAATCACATTTCAGTAAAGTTACTATAAATCATTTGCGTGATTGATATTTAAGAAAATAGGAACTAACTGGATATTTGATCGACAGCATCTTGACAATATGAAGGAAAATATTTTACCATTTTAAACTAATTCAAACCAATATTAATATATTGACGTATACAGCTCATCTTTCCAACTTTAAGAAGATGATGTTTTTATTTCACATGTTCTTGTTTGCATCTATGTATGTTATTTCCAAGCCTTATATTGTCTGTTATGAGAATCCAAACTATAAATTGACACATGTGAATCGTAAATAGCATAAAATGACACCATCTCAAGGCTACATCTTAGAAATTCTTTGACATCTGGCATGCCGCCTGCATATAATTTTTGATTTTTTTATTTAGTATGCATAACCAAAATGATTAGATTGTCACTTCTTATTGATCACTTCTATTTAAGTAGAAACAGTATTTGCAGATATTTTGTATAAAAGTTGACAAAAATGTAATTTGTTTTTATTAAAAATTAAAAAGTTACGGTCTATACTATTTGAATAAATTTTCAGTTTAAAGCTATTTTTGTCAACGGAGGTGTACATGTTTGTATTAAATAAAAACCTTCAATTAAATTTATGAAGATTAAAAGTTACATTTATTACTTAAAGTGGTATAATTAAAAACATGACGTTATTTATTCAGCAGCGTAACAAAGGAACATTAATCTGGCATAAGGTGACAATAGTTTATGGTATTGAAATCACAAACCATGAGAAACATTTATTACTGCTACAAATAAATTTTTGCGGCATTTTAATCTATAAAACATTATAATTGTAGAACATTTATATTTATTTGATTCCATTTGAGATTTAAAGTGGCCCAGAAATTTCATTGATCTAAAAAGTATCATTGTAATTTATGTGTGTTTTAAATATCTATCAGTATTTTGTGTTTTAAATGCAAATCCTTACAGGAAATCGAGTGGAATGCTCTATTTTGTCGCTGTTGTGTTTTGTTTTTGTAAGGACAGACTTTGTTGATAGCGCAAGCAATGTATTTGTTACTGTCATAACGGTTTGATAAATTTAGATTTAGATTAGATTAGATATAGATTAGATTTCTTTCAACGTAATTTTGGATGACAAAGGTTAAACCATTTCCGACTTAACCACTTAACTTATGTTAATACCTGGGTGATTATATAAATAAAATGATTTACACAGAGCAATAAACATGTTGTGCAACCACTATAATTAATGGGAAAGCATGATAAGTTAAACCTGTGAACGATAATGGTGTGAAAGCTTAAACAGCATATTGTTTGATTTTATTATCCTGTGCACACAATATATTAAACTTCGGTAGATTTTCGGTAATTTCCGTGAGATATACGTTGTGCGGTGTCATTCAATTTAATTTGTATCAAAGAACTAATTGTACTGAGCGTTTTAGTGCAAAAGGGTAGATTACGAGTTTATAATCTAAGTACCGTACGTGTTTAAGTTCAAAACCGCGTAGCTCCATGTTTTTTTTTCTTATAAATATTTTCAACATTATCGAAGCTATATATAATTATTTTTATGTTGTTCGTTATATTTTATTATGTTTTACTTAATTTTGTAAAGACTCTTATTAAATTACATGGTTTAAGAATAAATGTTTAAAATTCATTTGGATTAAAATCAATAAATATCATTTCAATGCCGTAAAACACACAAGATATTGATAACATTAAGATATACTGCAAAACTAAAGAAAGAGTAGACCTAAAACAATGGCAACAGTAGGGATCCTACCACAGACCTCCTAATAATCAGGCATTCACCTAACCGACAGTGCTATTGTGAATTAACACAAACTTTCACATAAAGCTGGTGTGACTTTCAAAACATGACTAATATACTCCACATTAATCCTCGCCTCGTAAACAACACTGACCAAACCGAAGTGGGATCGAATATTTAAATGAGTGCTATAATGTATTCACAATTGACAGGTCAATAAAATCAGACTATACCTCCTAGATATAACTTGGCGTAGTTCAAATGATATTCTGGTCAGATATAAATTGGTGTAATGTTTCTTGGCAAGATTTCCTTGTTTGTCTGAGAACCTAAACAGTAATGTCGGAACAAGTTCAAACTGTTATTGTGCGTTTAATGCTACAACTAAAAATCTACTCACTCGCAACTATATTATTGATACTGCTTGCTCACTGTATACGTTACAGCATTTATCGTTAAGAAAGTATATGTTTACATTGTGAAATCCTTTGTTTTATGTTGCTTTTTCTTTTGTCATTTCTATGTTGGGTTTTCACGAAATTCTTATTACTATACAAATAAGGTTGTTCATGTCAAAAAGTCTTAAACAACACTAAGGAAAGAAAATTTGACACGCATTGTTCAATGGTTTTGTTACTAAGACGTAAATGTGGTAACGGAAACAGGGCATTTTGAGCTGTTGATTTTTAATCAACGAGTGAAAAGAGTGAAATGTTTACAACTTCTCTTAGGGCAACTCAAGACAAATAAAGCTTACGAGAATAGACTCTTGCCACATTTGTTTAACTGGAAAGATTAATTTTTCACTTTTGTTGCGACTAAGTATAGTCTTTTGTGCTCAATACCTTTCAAATATATTCCTTAGAACTTCCTTATCTACTTTTCATGCCGCTAAATTGCATTTTGTCTAGTAAAATTAATATTATTATTATGTAGATCTATAGCTGTTAACATATTAATGAGCTTAATAGCGATGTTCAAAACATATGTTGGGCAAAGATATAACAGGGTTACTTAATCAAGTCGAGTGCTAGACTATAGAATATGTTATTTGATTTTGATAAATAATCTAAACAATCAACCAAACTTACTATATAATGGTTGAAACTATAATAATGTTTTAATTTCATGATTTGTTTTCATTTTTAATATATTCATTGGCAAAATATCTTTGTAGCTATATTATTCACATTTTATCATTTATTTCCTTATTAATTCAAACTTCCTCCTTGTTAGTTAAAACTCAATTTTTATCTTATTCTCCTCGTTTTATGGCTATAAACTTATTATTTGTTTTATTCCTATGAAACTGTTTGAAATGATTGAGTTGCGTTCTCAACAATTTTAGCAAACATGCTTGTAGAACTTTTCAAATTTAATCTATCAAACGTCAAAAATAGTTTTATTATACATTAAATGGTTTTAATCCCAAAGAGAAGCATGCCAAGTTTAGCAACTTAAAAAACTTATATCTTTAGATTAATATGATATATCAGTTGAAATATTATTTCAGATTTCTATCACGTTGACATGTATATATTTTTATTTGGGAACAGACGCCTTCACGATATTTGCAGTGAATTATTTAGTGCTCTTACCCGACAATGCCATGCAGATAAATAAATACAAATACATAAAAAATCTTATATTACATTATAAAGGTTTTTTCTCATAAAGTATTCTCTACAATATAAAACGTTTTTGTTGTGTTTTTCGGGGATAAGGAAATAGCAGTATCCATAAAGATATGCAAATAAATTATTAAATGTCTTCATATGCTCACAATCTTTTCAATACTATACTTTTATTCAAACCGACACACATTTAGACAGAATGTTAAAAAACAAATCATCGGTACTTATCTTGCTTTGGCTTGCATCTGTTAAATTATGTAAATTTGGCAACTTCCGGTACTGAATTTTTATTATACTACCTGCGGATCTGTGTTTAAAAAATTTTTTTTTACCATCGATTACCGAACAAATTCGTTTTAAAGGAAATATTAATTTAGGTTTATCTTGCCTCTAAAAAAAAGTTCCGATGGGGGGGTTTGAGGGTTTCCCTTTGTAAGCATAACGCGGGAAAAGGGTTGGTTTTTAGTTTTGTTTTAAATTTTTTATTTTATACATTTTTTTAAAAAAGAGTAAAAAATCAGTCAGTCATATTTTAGCGTTTTGTTTATTATTATTATACTTGATAAAGATGTCTTTCCTTTAGGAACGGTATATATAATAATGTAATAGATCATTGTGATGTCTTATCATCATTTGTAATACGTGATGATTGTATTATCTCTCCAATATATATAACTATAAGTGAAACGGAAACAACCTGTATAAACAAAACAGATATTCATTTTCATTTAATGTATCAATATTTTTATTTCAGATGTTGATGATATTTCAATAACACGGCCGATATGTTGTCGCTTTATTTCATTAATTTATGTATTTAGTAATTATATCAGAAGTTTATATAAAGCTAAGATTTAAGCGATTTAATTGTAAACTTTTGTAATCAATCTTTGTTAGGTTTATCATTATAATTCCAGGATAAAACTCATACTCTTGAGACATTCTATCTAAATCAACTAGACGAGAAATGAAATAGGGCTATACATACTACACATTGGAAGAAACAACAGAGAAAAGGAGCGAACATAAAAATGTCATCATCACAGCAGTTATTTCGTGCTGAACATTTAAAATGTCAAAGTCTTAGCTATGCCTTGACATCGTCAATCATGCGCCCTACTTGCACTTGTGCATATTTTGTTGCTTTAACATTATTGGATTTGATTGCCACATGTTATACCAAATGTATCTTAAGAAAAAACAGTATATGTCAATATATGACAAATAGTGTGATAAGAAATTAATCTTTAGGTTACAATTTGTAATATAAATACTGTTCTGTCATATTTCTGAATTAAAAATATGTTTGCCAATCAAAACATCCATTTCCATTTAAACGTTAGCGTTAATCTTTAACAATATGTAAATAGTACAGAGAACCGTTATTGTTATCAGTGTTTTATGCAATATTATTATATAATATGGGCCTGGCCATCTGTATTTGTTACGACAAAAGACAGTGTTAGTGCAGTGTTAATCGTTTCATGCAATAGTGTTTGTAATGTGTCTAATCAAGTTTCTATCACGACTCAACTGTGCAAGAAGTATTAACCGATAGTGGTCTGTGTCCTAATTAATCGAATTACACGAGACAATTTAATGATAGCTATATTTGTATTGTGTTGTTTTAGTATATATTTGTCTGACTTGTCACACTGTTTTCAAAGATATGTACATGTATTTATAAAATGCGAAATAAATTGTATATATTCAACGAATCAATGCCTATTTTATGCATTTGTTTCTATTTCGAAACATCGAACAGTTCAACTGTGTTGCTATAGTGTAATGGTATTTCATGTAATATGATATATATTCAGCTACAAATGTATAATTAGCTTATTAGTGTATTTCTAGTTTTTAGTTAATTTTAAGAATCAAGCTTAAGATTCTCATTTAATCTTTGATTTATCAATGTGATTTTTTTATAGATTATAAAAGTTATAATTGTATTATATATGTTATTCCTGTCAATTAGTGCATTTAGGGTCTTTATACATGTCATGTTATTTAATGTCATGGTTAACAAATTACATAAGCACTTCTCTTGCTTTATCCCTCCTCGTGGAGTGAACGTCACGCCTGATTAAGGCAGCGTCTGCAATTCCACCTGTTTGTCCCGTCCCGAATTCCCAATAACATTGTTCCTGGTGTTTTGCCCTTTAATCTTGGGCCAAAAGATTCCCAGATATGAAAATTTGGATCATATCCGGAAGACAGCGGGCCAGGGCAAGATGTTAAACGTTGGTTGCGAGCTGAAAATTGGCTTTTAAACGGGCAGTTTTGTGGGCTTTTTTGGGCAAAGTTCATTCGCGGAAAAAACGATGCCCCCCCCGATAAAAATTTCGAAACCCTGTCGTTAGCATGACTTACTGTTAAACGAGATTCGTTCCTGAAAATAACTTGACCCCACTGGTTATGGGCACAGCGTAAGTATCGCTGTGCGACAGTGCCCAGACCAACCTGGCGACCCTATGGCGGGGTCTCCGTATCTGACCAATATATGGTCTGCGGGCACGAATTGGTATATGGAATTGCATTAGGCGATTTCGGATAGTTTGACACTGACATGTAGCGCCAAGAAATAGCTGTAGCAGGGCAAACCGGGTTTCGAAGTTTGATTAAATTTGTGGTGAGTTACTCACATGATTGCCCAGGGTTCTCGACGAAAAAAGGGAAAGGATCCAGTATTACCGAACCGTTACCGAAAATTTTTTATTAAGTAACCAAAGGGCTGTGCAACGTCAATAACGCTAGCACCCGCTTGCAGCATCCCAATATCCTGATAACGTTGATTTTCAGAGAGCTGTGGCATGGCTGCTGGAAGGCTAATGTTCTTTTTGAAGTTGTGAATAAGAGCAATAGTTTCTGTGAAATTGTACTCAATATGACATGAGATTATTGGAGGCGTGATCTGTGTACAAAACCAGAGTCGCCCGTGCATGAGATTATCGGGTTTGTGGTCAATTAAATGAGGTAGACTTACTTTCCGGGCATGCTGAGCGCGCACTAAATTTTAGATTTATATAATGTAAATTGCTTTTTTCCCGATGGTATAAGCGTTATCTTGTGAGAAAATCAAATAATTTGAGGATATTTGTTTATTTCTGTGAAAGGTTTTATGTCAATATTTTTTTCCAGAATGAACGCACTGATTTAGCTGTACAAGTTTATAAATGTAATAAATTCTCACGTTTCCAATACAGTGATATCTTAATATCAATCGATTGTAACTGCCAAAATATAAGACAAATATCAAAAGAGATGAAAGATCTATTAGAACATTAAAGTGTACAGAGCTATATCTGATGATATATGTTATAAAATTATAAAAGTGAATTAATGTTGTTTTCATAAACTTATAGTCGTTTTTTGAAAAATGTGTGACATAGAATGTGCTATATGTAATTTAATATTCATGATATATCTATATCAATTGTTAACATCCAATATCTGGTTTAAATTTTCCCCCATGACCAGCGTCCAAAACATTTATTCTTTGCTGAACAGCTTTGTAGCCCGGGTCTCTACGATACCGGTGTACATATTTTATACAAGGTGTTTTTCAGATAAAATATACCCTGTAATGTATATGTAAGAGTTCTTTTACTCTGAAATTCTCGCTCACTACGAATGTAAACAATGGTCGACCATTTTGTATGACTTAGTTAAACAGACTTCATGCTACACTGGTAAAAATGTTATTTATATGGAAAGCCATTGCTGTTCTAATAGCAAAAATATTATTAATATTTCCTCCAAATTACAGGTGTATATTATACCATGTGGCTTGAGTAAAAAAATCCACTGTACTTAATTTTAGCGTTGTTGTGTTTTTCTGGTCATTTTAGATCATTGTATATATTTTTTCTATACGATGAAGAAGATGAAATATTAATATAGCACTTTACACAGACTCCCTTTAAACACTAAATGAAACTGGCTTTTCAATTTTTACAAAATACTTTATTGCATTAATGGCTTTCTATAATTTTTTTCTTTTTTTTTCTTTTTTTTTTTTTTTGAAGAAAGGTCGAATTATACAATTGTGGAAAATTATAGTTAATAAAAAATAAGGTTGGTTATGTGAAACATTTTATTCAGAAACTCGTCAAAATCTTTAAAAACTTTGAAATAGCAAATACTACTAGAGCATCCCAATATAAACAGCCGGCAGGTGGCGTTGACAATAATTTAGCGAGATATGTGAATACACCGGTACCGGCGAGCCGCCGGTATCATGGGTTTCGGGTATAAGTTTGGTATTTTCCATGTAACGTAAATAAAAACAACTGCTCGAAATATAGGCCCGTATTGTGCAGTTAAAACCTCGTAAACATACAAAAATGTCACCGTGCAAAATAATTGACGCATGCTCCGCTCGCTTTCAATAAATACACTGACAAATATCTTTCAATCTAGAGATTTTGCAAACATTTATATAATGATATATTAAAGACTCATTGGGCGTCAGTAATCCATTTTTTTATTCTTTAGAAATGTCAAACATATGTTTAATAATGTATACATAATGGATAAAGAGTATGTTAGATGTTCTACAATTGAAAAAGTAGTCCTTAATATGCACTTATGTACCGTAAAGGTAGCAAAATGTAAAAAGTAACCATTTAGTTGTTCCTAAATTCGATTGTTTGACTGGTTTCTTCTGTAGTTAGTGAATAAAGTCACTTAAAAGTCACTTAAAATGAAAATTAATAATACTTTTAAGTTAGTAGGCAACCTTTGTTGTTATAGGTTAATGTAGTTTCTTTATACAGTTTTTTAATTCTGTATAGTTTCTATGTTGTTGTTGTAGTCCATGTTGCTTCTCGGCAAAGTTGAACGCTTGTTGCAAATTTTGGGATTTGTGTATAAGCCATCAAATGTAAAAGACAAGATTATATGTTTTTGTTTTATATTATGATGTTAAAACTTTTCAAAGCACGCAAAAACGTCAATGCCTTGAGGGATGCACGTAAGTGAATCAAACTAAACAGTGTATTTACATTTCATACATAACCACATAACCAATACATTTTATATACATTCAATACGTTTTATATACAACCAGCACATTTAATAAGCATCCAATACATTTTATATCTTATCAAACAATATATATTTAATCGATATATTTTATACTAAGCCAACAAAAATAGCATGAGACCAATACCATTTATACAACCAATACATTTTATACAAACAATACATTTAATATACAACATCAAATTTTATATACAACAATACATTTATATACAACTATACATTTTATGTATAAATAATACATTTTTGAAGAAAGTAATATACGTTAACTGAAGACTGAAGACAGAATGGAGTTACGTGTAATTGAAAATGATACAAAAAGGTATATTAATTATGTATTATGTATTCAGTTTAGAATCCAACGTTTAACTCGTATAAACACTTACATTAACTGTATGGATTACAGACTAACAATTTAAGTCGTCTGCTATCGTAAATGTATAACTGTCTTAGGGTTTTTGTGTGAACTGGGTTTTTGATCATTATCAAATTTGTGATTTTTCTCCCGTTAAATATTATTTTTTCGGTAAAATCATCTATCTTTAAATCGGATAGGAGAAGGAAATTCGTTTCGTATTGCTTTTAGCGGTAATTCAGGTAGAATGATCTACCTTGTCATCTGTAACGGCGTTTTCTTGTTTCTTTCGTGTTATTTGCCGTCCAAAAATATTAACCAGCCATATTGTAAACATTTTAGGTGGTTTGTTTCCAAATTTACAAAAATCTGGAAACAAAGTGATCCCTCGGAAGCATTAATCACAACAAAATTACTCGCTTTGATTTAGTCTGTACATGAGGGATAAAAACTCAGTGCAATATCCCTCACGCCTTCTAGCATCGACTTGAGCGGTACTCAATTCTCAACGCTTAATAGTGCTGGCATCACAAATCCCGAAGGACCACAAAAATATAAAAACACTGAAGTGAAGTACGGGGCATATTTTTACAGCTGCCAGCAACACGTGAAGTATAAAAATATGGAAACAAAGTGATCTCTAAGAAGCATTAATCACAACAAAATTACTTGAAAATTGCAGACTCGGTTCGATTGAGTCTGTACATGAGGGATAATGAATCAGTGCAACATCCCTTACGCCTCCTAGCACCAGCTTGAGCGGTACTCAATTATCAGCACTTAATAATGCTGGCATTAATGATCTCGAAGGACCAGAAAAACAAGTCGACCAAAGTGGTGAAGAAACATCAACAACAAAACACAATAGTATGCTACTTCATTTCGATAAAACATTGTCATCGCTCGAGATATTATTGTTATTATATATAAATATGAGAATCAGTTCATATTTACCTAGATTCTTCTAAATTTCTACTCAACTGTGATTATTCAAAATTCAGACAATCATATAAATAAGCGCTAAAATGTGATATCTGTATTATTTTTTATAAATGAAATACATGTGATGTATATATCGTACCTCTTTGTTTGAATCGCATGCTGTTATTATCGTCACGTTTCCATTTTCCTGCTCTTTTTATCAGAAATCTACAAAATAAAACAGACACGAAAAAAAGGTGCTTTTATAAGCATAACAACTTGAAAACATATTAGATGATATAGACAAGAATGCATTTTACCTGTAGTTATAGTGAATGGAATATTGAAATGTTATGATAACAGATTAGCTGAATTTATGTTTCAAACATGATAACAAAATAAAAATAAACCAGTGTGTACTTTTGTGACTTAATATAAATATTAAAAATGACATCAAATTACTGACTCGAACAACGACGTATTGTCTAAATATTTTTATTTAAGGTGTCTTGACCTTATTTGTTTGAATAATAAAACAAAATGGATACAGAGAAATATTAAATACCTGTGTAAAATTGCATGGACCGAGATGATTTATTCAATTGAAATTTCATGATTTTATTGTTGTTATCTTTTATACTATAGCAAAACACTATTTTTTCATTTTTTAATTATATTATATTTTATTATAATCTTATCATGCTTGCATGTAATTAAAAAGACCCAACTGTTCAGTCAGAACCAGTAAGAAACTAAAATATTTGAGAGGTAAAACTTGAATAGATCATAATAATTATAATAGTTCTTTGATTGGTTTACTATTTGATAAATAAATGTCACAGCGAGTAGTATTGAACGATTAAAATTGATAATAAATAAACATTTCTTGATATCTTCTTGGTTTAAACAGTATTTATTTCATATAATATAAACATATACAATTATGAGACAACAACATTATATAAACAGGATTGAAAAGTAAGTCAAAGACTTATGTAGATTTCTTTCCTGTTAATTGTAAAATTAAGCAAATTATAATGTAACAACACGTACAAGTACACTAGTTACTGACATGAAATAATTACATAATTACGCCTAGAAAGAGTGAGATAAGTTACGAAAATACAACAAACGACGATAAAAGTGAGAATAACAACATAATATATAAAGAGGATACGGAAGGGAAAAAAAGCTCGATCTTAAGTCTGAACAAATATTTTCTACTTTTTGATATGAACACTCAAGAATTATAGTAAACAAGAAGTATATATAGAAGGATAGTTATAGAACTCAGAGAACGAGATATGGCCATTGTCTTTGAAAGGGATGATAGGTCAGTTTTGCACAGCAAGTGTCTGTGATAGTCATTCATATTGACACAGAAGTAAAATACCTCTTCTTATATAAAAAAATATGATATCTTCTTATATACACTACGTGTACAAGCTGATTTAATATTGTACTACGATCTTGTACAACTCTCCTATGTATCCGTTGACATTCCTCTCTAAATATCTATCATTTATATTTTATCTACTAAAATTGTATAGTTTCCTGGCATTTAAGCCCATTGAAGATTGAGTGAATTGTTTGATAAGAATCATGTTAGGAATTACAGTGTTTGTTGTTGTTGTTACAAGAATATAAAAGTACCTTTATTAAAAATAACCAATGGTTTAATACCGTTGTATAACATTAGAAATTATCATAAATTGTCCTTTTTAAAGGCAATATAATAATAATAATAATATAATGTAATAATAATAATAATAATAATAATACAAGAATTTAACAATAATGATACATTTACTTATTAAAGTGCCTATATTAAAATAACCCAACCGAGCCTGCAACATTTTCAATTTTGCCGTGTTGGGCTTTCTTTAGTGATTCTTATTTCACTCTATTTTATCGCCACATCAGCGTTGTTTGTGCCGTGTGGAGGCTGTAAAAAGTCGCCCTGTACATTCAATCAGGGATGTTATATTTCCGATCCTTGAAGATCGTTCAGCACGACATTATTGTTTGTGCTTGTGGTATTTTAGTTCTATATATTCGGCATCTTTCTTGTTGGATGGTTCCAGTATTTCTCACTTGAATACTGTTGAAGCACCCTTAGGATATGAGGCCTGCTTTTAATTTGTCTTTTGACGTTGTATCTGTGATATGCAGGCTTCATAACCTCAGATCCCCTTTCAAAATTCCATTGTATTTAGTTCCGGCCCATTGTTTTCTCGTTTAGGGCACACGCGCATGTTTTTTTTACTTGGGGGACCATATGCCGCTCTAACATGGAATGACACTTACGTGTCGTCACATTGAAGGTTCCATGATAACCGCCATATGAACACATCTGTGGATGTTTCTAAATTCTAAATTTTACCAGTTCATGTTAAATGTTGAATTCTGCTTTAGCCGGTGCTAGGGGGCGTGGACGGTAGTTTGCACTTAACGGTACCGTCCATGAACAGGCTAAATCAAACCGAGCCTGCAACATTTTCAATTTTGCCGTGTTGGGCTTTCTTTAGTGATTCTTATTTCACTTTATTTTAATACCATTGTATAACATTAGAATTTATCATAAATTTTCCTTTCTAAAAGGCAATATAATAATAATAATAATAATATATTTAATAATAATAATACTTTTATTTTACATAATTTACCTACATATTAACTTTTGGTCCGTTTTATTCGAAGTTGGCAAGCAATTATTTCTTACAGTGACCTGTACATTCTTAGATACTTGATTATATATTGGCTGATTACAATTACAGTTAACTATCAACAAGTCAAATTTACAGTACAACAATACAGTATAAAAGCTGTTTGGGAGTTCTTTCTTTTTTTATGTGGGTCCTGCTGGGTTCCTTGCCGGTGGTCCAGTGTTACAGTGTCAGTTACAAGTGTCAGTTACAAGTGTCTGTGATAGTCATTCATATTGACACAGAAGTAAAATACCTCTTCTTATATAAAAAAATATGATATCTTCTTATATACACTACGTGTACAAGCTGATTTAATATTGTACTACGATCTTGTACAACTCTCCTATGTATCCGTTGACATTCCTCTCTAAATATCTATCATTTATATTTTATCTACTAAAATTGTATAGTTTCCTGGCATTTAAGCCCATTGAAGATTGAGTGAATTGTTTGATAAGATCATGTTAGGAATTACAGTGTTGTTGTTGTTGTTACAAGAATATAAAAGTACCTTTATTAAAATAACCAATGGTTTAATACCGTTGTATAACATTAGAAATTATCATAAATTGTCCTTTTTAAAGGCAATATAATAATAATAATAATATAATGTAATAATAATAATAATAATAATAATACAAGATTTAACAATAATGATACATTTACTTATTAAAGTGCCTATATTAAAATAACCAAACCGAGCCTGCAACATTTTCAATTTTGCCGTGTTGGGCTTTCTTTAGTGATTCTTATTTCACTCTATTTTATCGCCACATCAGCGTTGTTTGTGCCGTGTGGAGGCTGTAAAAAGTCGCCCTGTACATTCAATCAGGGATGTTATATTTCCGATCCTTGAAGATCGTTCAGCACGACATTATTGTTGTGCTTGTGGTATTTTAGTTCTATATATTCGGCATCTTTCTTGTTGGATGGTTCCAGTATTTCTCACTTGAATACTGTTGAAGCACCCTTAGGATATGAGGCCTGCTTTTTAAATTTGTCTTTTGACGTTGTATCTGTGATATGCAGGCTTCATAACCTCAGATCCCCTTTCAAAATTCCATTGTATTTAGTTCCGCCCATTGTTTTCTCGTTTAGGGCACACGCATTTTTTTACTTGGGGACCATATGCCGCTCTACATGGAATGACACTTACGTGTCGTCACATTGAAGGTTCCATGATAACCGCCATATGAACACATCTGTGGATGTTTCTAAATTCTAAATTTTACCAGTTCATGTTAAATGTTGAATTCTGCTTTAGCCGGTGCTAGGGGGCGTGGACGGTAGTTTGCACTTAACGGTACCGTCCATGAACAGGCTAAATCAAACCGAGCCTGCAACATTTTCAATTTTGCCGTGTTGGGCTTTCTTTAGTGATTCTTATTTCACTTTATTTTAATACCATTGTATAACATTAGAATTTATCATAAATTTCCTTTCTAAAAGGCAATATAAATAATAATAATAATAATATATTTAATAATAATAATACTTTTATTTTACATAATTTACCTACATATTAACTTTTGGTCCGTTTTATTCGAAGTTGGCAAGCAATTATTTCTTTACAGTGACCTGTACATTCTTAGATACTTGATTATATATTGGCTGATTACAATTACAGTTAACTATCAACAAGTCAAATTTACAGTACAACAATACAGTATAAAAGCTGTTTGGGAGTTCTTTCTTTTTTTATGTGGGTCCTGCTGGGTTCCTTGCCGGTGGTCCAGTGTTACTGGAATGTGTAGGGGTTGCCTTCATTGAGCGCCGCCTTTCCTTGTTGGTCTTGTTTTTCATATTTTATATTGTAACAGTATTTTTTTCTGTGTTTAAACTTTCGACCAGGAGCATCTTAACCAGACAGAATTAAGAAATTTCGCACTTTGTCGTTTAAAGCAATAAAGTCACTGAAACCAGCCAAGATACTACATAATTCATTCATGACTTTCTTCCTTTTAGGTACTAATCTTGTAAATTAGTATTCAATTTTGAAATTGACACTGTTTTATTGCAGCAAGGTTGGTGTTATTGAACTTGAACTAAATATAACTTTTACTGTTTATATGTGTGAAAAATTAATTTACAAGTTTCACATAAAATCGTATCTCAGTCAAAATAAAATGATATTTCATTTCTTATCAAATCTTGGAATGTATAAACATAAATCAATATGTTTATCTATAAACATCCAAATGTAATAGTTTATGTAAGCAAAATGCCACGGTTCCTGCATGATAAATTTAGTTTGGTAACAGAAATTTCCTGTTAGCAGGAATGGCTGATATTATATTCTGTCTTGCAAGTGGCATATATTGTAGAAGAAATCAGAAATAATGATTAATTAAATACCGCTGTAAGATGCAGACTGATGTTGCGAGTGGAAGTATAGTAAAAAGATACGTTGTTAAGTTTTTTTATTGGCGAAATGATACCAATACCAGACAAAAGACATTAATATTTAAATGCTATATCCATTTAATATTGTTATGTCTATATAGTATAAAGGTCAAATGTTTTCACAGCTTACTCGTCTCTAAAACTGGTGTGTCTACCAAACAAGAGGAATTTGTTTAAGACAATAGCGTTAACCTATATTTGCCGAGCACTATAATTGTTAAACCCAAATTTAATACATATCAGTAGTATGTTTTACGATCTATGCAACATCATGACATTTAAGGCATAATGTCTGACAGTGAAATATTTCTTGAAACCTATACAAAAAGAAGTATCATCGCCTGTTAAAATATAAAAGTATGTAACATTAGTGTGTTATATTTGACATCGGAAAACACTGAGTCAAATTATGATGAGTAAGCGTGTGTTCTTTTATATGTGTGTCGGGGGTTTATTTGTTGTTGTTGTTGTTGTTTTTTTCCCTACAGTCTTTTTGCTTTGTTCTATCCCGCCAACGACCTGTACATTTTTCAAGACTGAACTTACTGTAAAATGTCTGTGCCACTCAAAACCAATTGCTTTATTTATCTGAAACCTGTTGGTAAATGTTCATGAAAGCTCCGTTATCCAGACACTTGGGTAATGACCGTTTCGAATGTAGAAACGTTGCAACTACAAACCGCTTTTTTATTTCACAATAATCCACTTCAAATGACAAGAAATATTACTCATAACATGCTGTTGCTGTTGTTTTTTTTTTTTTTTTTTTTTTTTTTTTTTTAGCTTTTTATGTTTAAACATCAAAAGTTGTTTCTTGATAATATTTACAAAATCAATGTTTGTTATAGGACCCTTTACTGTATTATACATGTAGTTCTTGAATGTCCTTTGATTTAACGGCAAAAAATGACAAATCATAAAATATGAAAAACAAATCAATAAGGAAAGGCGGCGTTCAATGAACGCAACCCCCATATGACCCAGCAACAAGAACCAATGGGCAAGGAGCCCAGGCGGACCCAAACATAAAAAAGGACAGGGCAACGACACGTTAATCATTAAATGATAAATAATTTTGTAAACTGATTAGGAATTCAAAGAAAATAATAATAGGCCCACAAAGGGGAAGGGGACAGGAGACCGGGGGAAGGGGGGTTAATCAAAGAAATAAAAACTAGAGGCAATGGGGAAGATACTTACCGTAGACGAGAAAACAACAAGGGACACAAGCAAAAGTGTCACCAAAACAGTATGAAACAACATAGACATACATCTGAGGAACACAGTGGGGCGCCGCCTTGGAACGGTCAGCAGCATAATAATGACTGCTGGGGAGTTTTAAAAACCGGTTAATGGTGCACCAAACCTCGCTCTTAGCCCCACCATGTTCCATAAACGAGACAGTGTAAATAAAATGAATCCCCGCCCAAGTGAAATTCTAACAGTTGTCATGGTTACAAAAGGTTAAATAAGTAAAACACTAAAATGATCATGTAGAAACATATAAAAGTAAACCCAATGACCATAACAAAAGTACTCAATGTCCTAAAGGAAGACAGACAACAAGAAAAATCACCTACAAGGGCCCGACGAAGCAAGGCAGAAGACGAACATTAAGACAATTCAGTCCAAAGGGCTTTACGAACTATCCATCATAGAGTCTCCCACTTGGTCCGTCAGATGCAATCAAAAGAGGAAAGCGTAGTGTCCAACTGTAAAAGGGTTGAACACTAAACATGCAGTATGTCTTAAAATAGTAGGTCATAACCTCTTTTAATAAAACGTTTAATAATTTTAGTAAAAACAGCAGAAAAATTACCATGACCCAAAAATCTTACGAAGTTTGTAAACCACATCGCCATAAAAACCAGGCTGGCTAATCCCTTGTCGCAGAAGAGTTTTTAAATCACTATTGAATTTAGAAATTAAATCAAAGTTACGATTGTAAAATTTTAGTAAAATATTTCCGTAATTTATGATAGCGGTAGCCCTGTTTTAGAAAGCTTGCTGGTAAAAAAATATTCCGCTCGTTGAAATCCTTTACGTTGTTACAAGCTCTAGCGAATCTAATTAACTGAGAAACATAAACCCCCGTAGGATGTTGCATGGGTACGTCTCCATCCAAATGTGGATAATTAACTATACAAAAGTCAAAGTCATCTCTTTTATCATAAATTTTCGTGTGAATAGAATTATTGTTGATAGTAATATGAAGATCCAAAAATGATGTACTAAAATTTCAAGAGTTTGTTTTATTAAGTTGTAGTTCATGCGGATAAATGTCAGACACCATTTGATCAAAATAAGGATTATCTAAATTAAAAATATCATCAAGGTATCTGGAAGTATTATTAAATGCGACTATATAAGTCTAGTTTTTTTTATGTGCCACAAAAGCAGCCTTATGTTCCGTGGAAAGAAACAGATAAAATCGTAATAAGTATGAAAAAGAAATTAACATATAACCAAAAGTCTTGAAACACAGTAAGCGCACTGTAAATGATATGAATTGTCTGTTATCTTGTATAGTTATACTATTTGTATCTTTTTGATGAGCTGACTATCCTGAAATTGAAACATCTACATCCCACAACCATAACATTTTAATCAATTATAAGTGATGGTATGAGAAATGTCAATGTAACAAGAACTTCAAATCAACTGTCTCATTTTTTAATAATTTTATAAAACACATCAGACTTGTACTTAATAATCCTAAGTGTCTTTCCTTTGTTACATAATTGTTATTGAAATGTTTTTTGGGAAATATGTCTGTTGGATGTGTCCATTTATGATTTGATTTCCATGATTTATTATTGACGAGAATATAACTGGCGCAATCCCGTTTGCAATGCTGATATAAGAAATAAATTGTCTTCAAGAAAATTAAAAGTCATGAGATACCTTCATGGCAAATATGAATGAGGTAGCCAATCACAACAATATAAAGCTAGATACGTGTCGTAAATATAAAATTGCACATCCCTTCTCTGACATTTTATTTAAATAACAAACAGTGTCATGTGTTTTGTTTTCTTAGCAAATAAGTTTCGGTGAAACTTATTATAATCAGCACATGATATTTTACGGATACGAACGATTATGGTCATGAGGCGATCTATGTTTTATTGTTGCAATTTTAAATTATCCCACATGTACAGACTCAATCAAACCGACTCTACAATTTCCATGTAATTTTGTTGTGACTAATGCTTCCGATGGATCACACTTTATTCCGAGTTTTATACTTCAAAACATCAGGTGTCAAGTGCTGTGTGACAGCTGTAAACGTTGCCCCGTTCATTTCAGTGTTGTTATATTTTTTCTGGTCCTGCGGGATCATTGATTCAAGCACTTTTAAGTATTGAACATTGAGTACACGCCCTTGGGGGGGGGGGTGATGGATGTTGCACCTTGAATTATCCACAATGCAATGTACAGACTCAATCCTCAAAACAAACCGATTGATGATTCTGACGGATCACACTTTATCCAGATTTTTTTACCAAACACCATCAAACAAATCTGACTTCAAAAAGAAGATTTTAGATAAGATAATTTCATTTCATAATGTAAGTTTTGTATCGAACTCACGACCTAATTAATTACAATTACAAACTAGATTGAAATGTCATTTGTTTTCAATACAACGGCAAAGTTGAATATTATAGTACATTTATAAACATGCAAGTTAAATGTTTTCTGCATTTTAACTACAAAAATTGTAAATCTAGCAGCCCAATTGTAATAAAACCTTCAAAATAGTCTAAGGTGTTACATTCAGACTTCAGATAACCCTTATTTTGTCATGAAAGAATGTCATCTGAAGTGATTTCTTGTCCCATGAAACTTATATAATTGCAGTTAATGTGTACAGTAGAAATACTTTGTTTAAAAGATGCATTGATACACCACGTATATCAATGTTCTTAAAACAAACGCTATACTGTCCTTATAACAGCTAGCGAACCAAGGTGAAGCCCAGAAAACTCTGTATAAGAGTCGAGAAGTGTAATTTATGGTAAATTGCTGAACATTTCTGTAGTGTTTGGGTTTTGTGATGAGGTTTTCAATGTTTTTATTCAGGTATAGTAGTTAGTTGGTGATGTTGGCAGACGGTCGGATGAACAACTGGGCAAAACGTTTTCTGATGTTACTTTTCAAGTTTCAACAAAATTTCCGCTGAAGGTCCTGCATTGTTACTATTTTAACCAGTTAGATCTTTCGCATTATTTATGTAATACTTTGGGAAAACATGAATGTTTGACATTCTTTTTAGATTTGTTCAAATATACAAACTATCCAAAATTTAGTGAACATTATTCCATGAAAGGCACATTATGCCTTAGAAATTCGTATTTATTTAATTACTTCGAAATGTCAAATATGTGTTTAATAATGTTTTAACAATTGATTTAGAGCATGTTCGATGTTTTACAGCTGAGAATCGCTGAATGTGCAGTAATATGTCGTAAAGCTAGCAAAATGTAAACAATGTAGTATATTGACTTTGATTCAAAATACAAATTCACTATAATTATACCAACTGCTAACAAAGCAGATGGTTCAGTTATATGGCAAATGAGTATTATTTTGAAACTATAGCACTATACAAAATATGTAAAATGTTTAAGAAATAAAAAATGATAGCATTTCTGAGGCATAATGGGCCTTTAAAGAACGATTAAATGCACACACGTGTCAATATCAGCAACATTAAAATAAAGTAGTTAGAACTCTTTATCACTGTTTTATTAAGTTCACTTAACCATGAAAAATAACAAATGCATAAAAGAATTCTGAATACAATAGATGAATACTATGTAAACTTATTAAAGGGAGACACAGGAAATATTTTCATTTCTTCGTTTTGATTTTTTCATTCATTATTCTGTAATTGTCCTAAAAATGAATACAATAGGCAGTCATAGGTACAAAATGTTTCTTCATTTGAATAATAAAAATTGTAGTTTCCTAACTTGACCCAAGCAACATCGGACAGGTGATTCACCTGTGTTTGTGTTATTTCTCATGTATAGACTAAATTAACCAAGTCTGCAATTTTTATGTTTAAATGCTTCCTATAGATCATTTTTTGATAAATTTTACTTTCGTAATTTGCTGGTTTAATAGAAAAAAATAAGAATCCCTAAAGAAGTCCAAAACAACAAAATTGAAAATGTTGCAGAGTCGGCCGGGGGTTGATTAAGCCTGTTTGTGGGCAGTACTGTCAAGTGCAAACTACCGCCCACAACCCTAGCACCGGCTAAAGCAGAATTCAACATTTAAACATGAAAATGGTGAAATTATAAATTTGATGTGTTCATTAATGCACCCAAACACCCATGAAAGCACCCAATAGCTAATCACTTAACTCATAACTCAGTATTTCGTTCAACATGAATGAGTTAGATTACATACTGTGTAACATTTTGTGAAATATTTTTTGAATTGAAAGATAATTAAAGACTTATCAAAGATGTGAGTATCGTCTAGTATAGGAAAAAAGCATTCTCCGAAACTGAAGATCTTAAAGGCACATTATGCTTCATAAATCCATACAGTTTTCTTTCTTTGGAAATGTCAAATAAATGTTTAATAATTTTCAAATAATGGATATGGTGCATGTTAGATGTTTAACAACATGTTTTACAACCACAAAAAGAAGTTTTGGACATAACGTGATGTGTTGTAAAGGTTACCGTAGCAAAATGTAAACAAAGTAGTATTTTGACTTCCATACAAAATACTTATTCACTATACAAATTGCAAACCGAACTAAAGATAGTTCGTGTTTCTACTAAATGAGCATGTTCTTGGAAATATAACAAAAAAATAGTAACAAAAACTAAAAAAATAAACAGGTTTTGAGAAATAAAATTGATAGCATTTATGAAGCAAAATAAGCCTTTAAGGTGACAACGGAGTCAATTATCACTGAAAATACCTAAAAAGAGATTTTTTGCTTAGTATATTTATTAACCTTTTCTGAAAACATTCGTGATTTAATTTTTGAAGCAGTTAGTCCAAAAAATGTGTTTTTAAACGTTTTAAAACGGTACCTATCCCATTTTTATCTGCTATTCGCGTAACCTGTCAATTATCGATAACGCTCCGCCCCCTGTTGGGGCATCAATGAGGGAAATCGGTAGTTCCATATATCCGTGAATTACCGCTCCATACTACTCGTAATACATGTATCGTACAAATACTGTACATCTTTAAGAATATCTCAACATTTTATCGTCTACCTTTTATTTAGCCTTTTTTTTTAATATAAATTAAGAAATTGTCGACCAATGTATGTAACATTAGTAATTAAGCATAGCTGTAAATCGCACGACCACGGGGTTGATTAAAAAATGTAGTTGCTAAAATATCCATAATGTGTGAAATAATAATTTGTTTGTCCTGTTAATCTGATAGATATTACATTGACTTTATGGACTTTTGTACGGATTCAAGGGATTGCTTTACATTTAAACTAGGTTTCTAACAATGTCTAGTAAAACAACAACAAAAAAACAGACATAATTTATGTGAACGCCTATTTGAACTTGTGGTAAGGGGGTCCATGACAAATTTCTAAACCATTTTTACCATTGTCTAAGGATGATTATTTCTCTATGAATCAATAAAAAAAGATATTAAAATATATTACCAGTGAATGCTTTGAATAAATTGTCCGCCAGTAAAATCGAACACAGTACTAATAAACCTGGGACAAAGTATAAAATTTATTGTCTATCCCGGTAGAAAACTGGATCTCTATGCCGTGCATAGATGATTTCATGATAATAGAAGTCAAGAAGGCCAGATCATAATGATAGAGTAATACCTTTTATTTCTATTAAAATATGTGAAGCATTATCAATTTGGTGGAAAAAAAATATATAATATCCCGTTCTTATTTGTATACATCTACAATGGACTTTAAAAGACTGTCAGAAGCTCAGTTTTTTTTTATTTTTATTTTATATTTTAACGGAATTTCATACACTGGCAGAGTGACACTGGTTATAATATACAATAATTATGCTGATGATAATAATAATAAACTTCAAAAAGGAAACAATAAAATACCCCGCTAGCGGTGCGCAAATGCGTTCCATTTCCCCCCACTGAGTGCCTCAAATTTACCGATAGTCACGTGACATGTGCGACAGATACCAGACGAACAGTAAATCACGTTAAGAATTGAAGAAATTTCGGCTATAAACTGATATTAATCAGCAGCTTTTTTAATTGGTCCAGATGTCACTGGGTCATAAAATGTTGTTAGAGTATGTTACCGCAACTTGTGACCCTCTCTGGTGCGATATTTGTGTATTATGCAATTATTTTAGCGTGAAACGTAGGGGTCCGAGAGAGAACAGCCGATTTATGACACTTCGTTTGATGCGGGTCGGACTAACTTTGAATCGGCATAACTTTTTTAATAATCAAGCAATTAACATGCGGTTTGAAGCACATGAAAGGAAATTCATTTACGGAGGGAACCGTGTCAGGGATTTTTGTTTGCTCAATCAGCGACTTAATTATCTTTAATTACGTAATATGTATGGTGAAAAAAGTCGCATAAAATGTTTGACGTTACGTAATATTTTTTTTTGAGAAAAGATAGAAAAAATTTGAGACACGGTTCCCCAGAATAATATAAGTATGGTTATTTTCCAAAAGTTTGATGACAAAAAAATAAAAAATGACTTTGATATGAACGATTAAAAATTTTAGGATTTTTATTCAAAATCAATCATTTACAAAGGCATTTTTTTCAAATATGTTATTTTTTATGATGATCAACGATATTTAATGCACAAAGATTAAATAAATAACAATTATTACTAAAATAACTTGGTTTAAATGACATTTATGTGAGTACCACGGAAAGTGTCTGTTGTCACCTTAAGTGATTAGTATGTAACAATGACTAACGGGTCTCTACCAACTAAATTCAAATTATAGTCCTTGGATCAAAATAGACCCCACATCTAGTAATGATAATTGATGGACAAAGTGCTTGAACTGTATAATGTTTTATTTATTTTATTCATCTAAAAGTATTTTGTTTTACCTGCAGATTTGATTGAGATAATGCGATTTTATTACTTATTATTTTCTTTCTATCATACTTATCTCACTCCCTATTTGAATTATTGACCATGGTCAGTAGTCGTGTAGATTTTTGTGTGCTTATTGACGCATTTAAATACATAGCACTATGTTCGATGAACTGTATTTCCGTCTAGTCAATTTCAGATTTGATTAAAATGTCAGACATAAATACCGTCAAATTGATACATCTTTATAGCTTCGTATTAGACTTAATTCTCATTATGAGAAATTTGCAAAAAGGCAAACCTGATTATGATAAGATAATATAATAATGAAGACAGTTTTCCGTCGCTAAATGATTGGATGTCAATGATTAACATTTTGTCATGTCATCATATAATACAAAAAGAACAAAGTTACCATATTTTTAGTAATATACATAGTTATTGCTTAGATAATGTAGTAAATGTTAATGAATGCATAGTTTATGTTTTGTGTGCTATCATTTGTGTTGTTTATGGGTTGCAATTAAGTGAAATAAATGCTAACATTTAATATCGGCAATATCATTAAAGTTTAAGATACTTTCCATATCAGTTATTTAATGCTAATGCTTGATATCTTCGTAGATTTTTTGTTATAAAAATACTTTTATGTGTTTTTTTCCCAGCTTATCTGTATGTACAAACTAATTTTCACGGTACACTACCCGTCACAATAGAATAGACAACTTGTTTCGCTTATTTTCGAAGCTGTTAATGTAGCTGTTTGCTTGTAAACCCCAAATAATCTTGATTTCGGCGTAAAAAAATAATAAAGCAGATCAACAAGGAAAGTATATTGTTCTATCTATAACCAATTCCAAAAACAGCGTCTATGAATGAATAACAACCCTGTTATTTTTAATTTTGATTTATCGTCAGGTTGATTTTTATATATAAAAAACTGCGAACGAAGCTTAACATTACCTTTTTATATCCGACTACACCGTATTTAGACTATACTTAAATCCAACAACCTTTTAGATGTGAGATTATATTTCAGATTAGTACTATGGTTTTCATACTAAGTTTCTGTAGTGTTTTTTGCATTTTGGTCAGGAGACTTTCTGGTAAAATTTAACTATTGAAATTATATAAAGATTTGGAAATGTAACTTTTAGATAAAATGTTTATATTGTATAATGAAGATAAGGTTAAATTAAGCCAAGTTCTCTTTTTATAATAAATATGGTACTTTATCTCAAATACCAGACCAGATCTGTTGTGGTGTTATGTGTCCATGTTTGTCTTTTGTCCTTTTGCTGTGGGTGATTGAACTGGTTTCGAAACTTGAGTGATAGATGATTGATTTTGGTATGAAAATTATTTTGAGCTGATTTGGTTCTGGAATGTAACATTTCTTAGTATCTCAGACTACTCCTTGTTTGACTTAAAGTTGACGTTCTTTTATTTCTTTATAGAAAGATTTGTACTTTCTATTTTGATTATTTAAATTAGATTTGTTCTTTCAAAACCTGGTATGTATATATATTTATTAAAATTGCAAATGTGAATTGTTGATAATGTATATATTGTAATTATTGACATTATTGTAATTATGAAATATGTATCATATGAATTGTTTATTGTAAAATATTTCTTTGTTATTTGTATTATAATCATTTTTTATTGTTAAAGGTTTCTTATTAACTTGACTTAATGTTTATGTTTACGTTTAATTTCTTTAATATAATATCACACTAGAAAGTTACATTCTTTTCAATGTATGTGCTGGCTGCATATTTGTAGGATTATTAAAAAATACCCATGTATTGTTGACCAGTTCCTAATACGAGGTTCTACTCCAGCAATAAAGCTGAAAAGTGCTATTTATCCTCTTCTGTGTTGGTGAATCCTAACTAAAAATAATATAACGGACGTTAATATTAATAATCATACTTTCTCTAGCTCGAAGACAAACAAATTATACTGAAAGAAAGTATAACGTATTGAGATAATTACTGATATTAGGAGAGTTGAGCTAAATACTTTAAAACACTTTATAAATTGAATGTAAAATACGGAATCATATAATACTCCTACATAATTTACATATCGTATGATAGCGTGAGCATAAAATTCCTTTCACAAATATACATTTCTTCGGAAACCTGCGATTAAAACTAAAATATTTTCAGAACTTATAGATCCTGTATGTCTTGACAATATCTTTCAAGATCTTTCAGACAGGTTTGATTTGATGGTAAATGGGATAGATTTACGAAAAAAAAGGTAAAGAACTTAGAAATTAAAATGATGAAAAATCATCGACGCTTACTCGGTTTTTCTTGATATAACACACCGGTTCGTCATCAGTAGCACATGATCTATCACGTGACCCATCCTTTAAGTATAACGAAACAAACATGAATGCCAAAGACAGCAGCTCATCAAGCAAAGTAGGCTATTTTATATAATTTTGGTTTTATTTTATGCCCCCGGTATTTAAACCATCTATAAGTCTTACTCAGTTCTTTTTCATAAGAGCAAAGCTTTCTCACGGGACCAACTAATGTTTTGTTTGTTGAGTAAACATTTATCACCAGGCCACTATATCTACTGTTCTTTAAACGTTTCCATGTAAAGTTAAAAAGTTATATGTTTCGTTAATAAAATAAATGCCACAGACAGTAGTGTGATTGTGTTTGTATTTTAAAGCATGTATAGTCAGAAGTTATTATGCAATTAAGAAACCTGTAAAATGTTTTATTATTCCAATATAAGTTTAATGAACGAGACAAATAGTAGACAAGTGTTATATATCCAAACATATATTCAAAGAAAGGTTATATATAAAACTTCATTATCTATAACAAAACTTACTTCCCAAATGCAACAAGATAATATTATCTATAATAGCATAAAAATGCTTTCTCCACGCAAGAATACTAGCTCCCATATATATAGGGATGACCAGAAAGGCGCACAAATTATTTTCTTTTCTTGCATCATAAATTAAATTGTAAACATGCATAATATCACATACTGCGTTTTGTTTCTTATTGAATATTTCTTGATTAAAATACCATTTACCATTTAAGCCCCAAAAATCTTAAATTCATATTTTTCTAAAGCTTTTTATTATTGATTTCAGTTTCCTTAATAGAACTTATTGGCCAAATAGCAGAGTCATCTTTTGCTTCTATAGCATATTGGCAATAAAGTATAGTAGGTTATTAATAGTGCTTTAGTATTTTGAATGAAAGTCAAAATTCCACTTTGTTTATAATTTGCTATATTTATAACATATCATTTAACTTCATGCATGTACTTCTTTCTTCATGTGATAAGCGCATAACATACTTTTATCTTATTCTTAAAACATTTCAAAACAAATTGTGTCATTTTTGGAGAAAAATATATGTATCTATTTCTGAGGAATAATGTGCCTTTAAAATACATATATATTTACAGCGAAAAAACTTACTATACACTTTAATTGCTTTTGTTATCTGCTTAGGTCCCCCTTCCCTCTTCTATGGAAAAGCGTTATATAATAGTATTTATATTGTTCTATTACCTTGAGAAAATAAATAAGAATTTGCCTTATTTAAGAATAGTTGCTGACAGGATATACGGAAGAATATAGCCCGACTGACACACATATAATCTTCGACTAGCGCCTCGGCTTATATTAATCTCATTCAGGCTATATTCGCAATACCTGATTTGATTTTACATTTTTATTTCTGACTTATTTCGTACATTTACAAACTACCTAAACACACATGCTATAGTTATATAAAAGTGCGCTTAAATTTGACGTATGAGGACCATGAACTTCATAGCAGGAGAAAAAAGTACTATTTAATTAAAAGGTTCAGACGCAAATTTTCAGATAAAATAAAAATATCAAAGTGTTATGTTCTATAATAACTACTTGTCAATAACAGACTGATAATTCAGTCATCCTGATTAAATGTCATTGGTCAAATTATTTATCTTCTTTTGAAGTAAGTGTAGTGTATCACAGATGTACTCTTTCAGGTTTGAGGAAGCGTAAACATATATATTTTCTCAGGATTCAAATTCTAAACAGACACTTTTCTTAAACCGTGGACTGGAAAGCATTCACTAGTAGAGATAAATACATCGAAAAAAATATTTTCAGTCTAAAATAGGAAACCATATTTTTATTGATTGTAATTAAAAGTAAAATACACATTTAAAAAGATCAAATTATCTAGTGCATAAGTTTGTTGCGGAACTAGAAATCCGTATAAATTCTTGATGTTAGAGGGTGAACTCACGTGTTCCTGCAAGGGAATTTGAGAGTTATGTTTTGATAAAAATAAATCTACCCGTTTTTTCGTTTCATTGCATTATAAATTGCGCAAGAAGTCACACCTATTACGAACGTGCAACTACAGCACGTGGTCATGATAATCCACATGTTACTCGCCGGTAATATATACGTACAAAATAAGTGTGAATGAATATTTTTCTGTAACCACATAATAAAACCTTTTAAATCGAGTAGAGTTGCAAATATTCCGTTTTAGCCATTTTTTTTTAAGTTTTATAATGTTCTTGAATTGATGACTCAGTTTTAATCAATATCTATTTTTTTAAAAAAACAACACTACATTATTCATATGTAATAATCAGAGACATAGATAAACACCTTCAACTCTGGTCATAATATGGCACTTGTTGAAGTATTATTTTTTTCCTTTTCTGCTAGATCGAACTAATGCAACATTATTATTTCAATATGTAAAGTCCCCTGACCTATAAGAATCATCGACAAACCTATACTATTACTCATGCTTTAGATAAGTAGCTAACATACATAGAGCAACACTTTAACCGTGACAGCAGCAGTGTTTAAAAAATTAACCATTAATCTTGATTTATTTAAAAGACAATCCAATATGATTTATTTCCTATATGAATTCTTTTATAAATGATGAGCTGCTCATTATGTGGTACATGGTCCAGACGGATTTATTTTATTTACTTAGTTGCGATAATTTCTTAAATGAGGGTTCATTGTCCTTGTGTCATCATATTGCAGGACACGTGTCTCTTAAAACTAGACGCACCGATATTCACGTTTCATTCGTTATCTCTATCTAATTTAACATTCAAAGTATATATGTAATTTATTCGATCACGAGATTGTAAAAACAAAAGCGTTTGTTTGCTTATAACTTGCGACTTTTGCAATAATTCAATATCAATTCAACTCTAAAATTAGCTGTTCGCGTCATTTAATATTCAAGTTATTTGTAAGACAGAGAAAGATATTAAATTGTTGTTGTTTTTTTATTTGATTCAAATACGTTAAAATACATTTATCACCATTATCTGTTTTGCTTATTTGTGATAATGATAGAAATACCATGTAAAGCATCCATGTTTAACGATGTCACTGATATTCATTAGTTTCTTCAACCAGATGTTTTATTCATGAGATTGGTTCTCAGAGGTTCTCAAATGTCATCACGACGGAAATGTACTGAGACAATGTAATCCAAACAACGCGTTGGCATTCACGTTAATCCGGCTGACCTATGGACAATTTTCTACAAAAGCTTGCAATCTACTTAATAAAGATAAGTAACTACTTTTGTACCACAATAGGTCTAGCGCGAAGATGTTGAGCTTACTGACAATGGTGAATGACATCTCATTTATCTTTGCATTACTTTCAATATTTTTCTTATTATAACGTCAATGATCTCGGTACGTTTAACGTCAGGCGGCGATCTTTAATCATAACATTTGGACACAGATTGCTCAAGGATGAAGAACATAATTATATGATTGGATTTGGTTTAAACATATTTATTTAAGCTCGATTGCGAAAAAAGTTCTTGCAACTTATATTAATTACTTTTGAGTGCGCTTCCTAGAACCAACCAGTACTAGTGCCATATGAAAAACAAAAACATGGTCGTAAGTCGAGAAGAGCTCGAACCCATGATCTCTGGGTTGAGAGGCAGACACCTTAAACACTAGGCCACCGCTTCCCTGCGAACTTCTTATCATTATGCATTTCGGATGAATAATGCCTATGCCCATTTGCATACCAATAAAAGCATGTTTGATGTGATGTTTCCGAACGGCATCCCTACCTTTTTTATCTGGCATCTTTAGTTTTAATCTTGTCTGTAATTGACTCCCTTTTTGACTCCTTTTTGGCAGTTTAATTTCGTTCGGTCGATTTAATTTTGCTCACACGTGCGTTGAAAGAGAGATTTTGCTGCCTGATTTCGATCTACTTCATTCATTAAAAGACTTTATGTCCCCACATTTAGTAAGTTTGCAGGTCTATTAGTTTATATGCATTGTTCTTATTTAGCAGAAATTTTGGCCGGTCCATAATGTAACATAAATATTATTGGCATTTTTAAGTACATTAATTCGTGCTCAATTATTTTCGTATTAAGAATGTTTGTAAGCAGTAATAAAACGTTATTGTTAAGCAAGTTTACTGATTTATTTTTGAAATTGTAAAATGTTTATTTTCAGGTTTTTACCACATTACTCACACATGCTCATCGATGTATCTTGAGTGGCTGTTAGTCTTGTTATTTATCATCACATATGAAGACATCACATTTGAAATATAAGCAACATGTTAAAATCTGTACAATAAGTGCAACATCTCTCACGCCCCTAGTACCGGCTTGAGCGGTACTCAATTCTCGACACTTAATAGTGCTGGCATCATCGATCCCGAAGGACCAGAAAAATATAACAACACTGAATTTTCTTATTGCCAAAAATGTTACCCTATTTAGACCTAGTAATTACATACTTACTTAACTATTATATTAAGTTAAATGGTGTTTTAATTTTTAGTCTTGTATTATTCTCTGATTGTCGTCTTGAGTCACGTTAACTAAGCTTAACTTTGACAATTTCTGACAATTACTTAATATTTTCTTTATAAAAATATCACAAATTTCCATTAACAAAAATGGCAAATCAATTTGTTAACGATATGTTGTGAACCGTTGCTAATTCGTTTGTATCCTTCAGACTGCTTTTATCGAGGAAGCAGAATTTTTCAATGAAAATGTTTCAATGAACAATAACTCTCTTAGCAACCAAAATGCATCCAAAAATATTAGATTTTTGTTTGTTTGTTTGTTTCATTTTACGCCTTTTCCCAACAGTATTTCAGTCATATAGGCGGTAGTTTCCTAAACATCGTTCCTGGAGAGTTACACCAGTACCAGACTACCTTCCTCCGCGCTAAACTACCAAAGGATCTCCCGGGGATTGAACCCACGCCAGAGAGGTAACTGGATTAGAAGTCATCGACTCTAACCTCCCGACCACGGAGGCGGTAAAATATTGGATAAGTTGTTTGTTGTTACAAATCTTGGAAAGTGGTCACTCCTCGGAAGCAATGACAACAACAATAATTTATGAAAATTACAGACCCGATTTGATCGAGGATGTTCGTGATAGAACATGTTAACGTGCAACATCTTTTACGCCCCTAGCACCGTTTAATCTTCACCACTAGCGTAAACGTACTGAATTCAATGTACAATGTACCAAGAAAATTATAACAACGATGAAGTGAAGTTTCCTTTTTTGTTGAAATTGAAATGTTGTTTGTAATATGAAGATTGTGAGAATGTACAGTACATACGCTAAATATCAATGCAAATTATTTTGTAATCAGTTGTAAGCAATTGTGGCATTGGTAACATAAACATTAAATAGAACAAATAGTGTATCTGTCGATTCGTTATTGTTTGTTTGATTGAGTTTTATGTCACACCGACACAGTATAGGTCATATGGCGACGTTCCAGCTTTACTGGTGGAGGAATCCCTCATGTGACCTTCCGTGCATTATTTCAGGCATGAACGGGCACCTGCGTAGAACCACCGACGTTCCGTAAGCTAGCAGGATGGCTTCCTCACATGAAATAATCCAAGGTCCCTGTTGGGATTCGAACCCGGTGAGGTGCAAGTGGTTTGAAGTCAACGACTTAAACCACTCGATTCGTTAAAAAATGGATTAACATCGCTCTGTAACATTAACTTACATGAGCGATCAACCGGGTTCATTTATTTCTTAGTTTTTTTATTCAACTCAACCTTTTTTTAAAGTGAAAGTGACATTTTGAAAAAATGAGTATGATGCCACTTAACTGATATGCAATTCTTTCATATCTCGATGTGATTTAGTTTCTACATTCTTTCAAATCTTACAAAAAGGTTGTATACTCTAAACATCGTTCAGATTTGCTCATTCTTAGCCCATCATTATAACAGATGATGTCTATTAAAGTATTACATCGTTTGAATCAATGTTATGAAATGAAGAGCAATTATTTATTAAAGTTCCCCACCTGACCATTTTGGGTCTTCTTCTAGTCAACCACTTCGTCCCAGTTGCACAGTGCAATTCCTTCATCTAAAATAAACAGCATAATCAAAAATATAGTGTTTAGTTTACACGATTTGTTTCTAGTTTCACGAAAGGAAGGTACAAGTTGTATCGGCATTAGATGATTAGTTATCAGAAAACAAATAGGCCGGTGTGGTGAACATTGCCTGTACACGGTCGATGCCAGTGCTGTCACCTTTTGCTGTTGTTTTTTTCTGGGAAAACAAGTAAAATTTAAAGTATATAATAGCATTATGTGAATTATAATAACAAAGAAAATTAAAGGGACTCCACTGTGGTTTTTTGACATGACGGGACTGGAAAGATTTTTTTTTAATTATTATTCTATTTGATGTAGATCTATACTAATTACTTACGTGCAAAATTTCAGATCATTAGCTCGTTCCGTTTTTCCAAAATAATAATTATAATAGTGAAAGATGACCTAAAATTGAAAAGCGTTTAAACGCTTTTCACTCGAATCGGACAGAGAATAGCACAAACATACGATTTTCAATGTATTTCCTGTACGCTTCTTAGTTATATTTTATTTATATTTCGGTTTTAATAGCTTGTGTTGATCTATGTGAAAAATTAAAATTTTATGTTTTTAGGCTTATTAACCTCAGTGGAGTTCCTTTAACAATTATTCAAAAAATGTTACTAAATTATTTATATGTTTTCCAAATATTTCATGTCAGAATCGGCCGGAAGTTCAGAGAATTAATACAAATAATCAGTAGCATGCACTTACAGACATCTCTAGTCTTCACTATACATGTATATGACCTTCCCATACACAAAATTCACATAGTATATGTTTATGTGGCGAGCCGGTTTTACGTTAGGATAATACTGAGGAAACCTAAATCTCCAAATCGATCCAAATTTAAACCGAAGCTTGGTTTCAAGCTTTTTATATGATTCACCTGTCTAAGCTAAAATGTATTCGGTCAATCAAATTTAAACTTACATAGCAGCTAGAAACATTTGAACGCCATTTAAAAAAATCAGCAAGTATTGTTTTAAGCGCAAAGATATGATTATGAATAAAATGTGAGTTTCCATGTTTTCTTTAACCCATTACGCGATATACACGCCTTTTAACGCCTTTTTCACCCCCCCCCCCTTTTTGTTGTCTCAAATGGTGAAAAAATGCCTTAGGCCCCCAACACTTGTTTTTGTTTGAGAAATGTTGTTAAAAAAGTGACCACTTTTTCGGCGCGGCCCCAACCAAAAGATACATCAGGGAGTTGCCAGAAGGGGGATGTGCCCCCTTCTGTTTGAGGGGTTTGAAGGGAGGCGGCAGTCCCCCTCATTGCCAAGAAAATTTTGGACTTGTGAGAGGCTTAAAATGACCCCAGAACGATCATAAGGTAACGTGTAACCAACGCTGAAAAGCATTTGACTCTATCTCAATCCATTGAGAAGTTGCAGCACTTTGAAATCAATTTTGAGGGAAAAAATAAACGCAAACTAGTGATTTTTGGCAATTTTGAGATGTCCCCTCGTTACCATGGTAACAGAAAATTTAAGCCTGAGCACGTTGTTGCAATGGTCCAGTCAACATTTGTGCCAAGTTTGATTAGTATTGAAACAGTTTTTATAGTTTTATAGCAATTTGAACTTGTAACGGGAGACTTTTCAATGAAAACAGTCATTTTTCACAAAATGCTCATGAAGTAATGGGTTAAGAAATTAATCATATTCACATGACGTTTGAAGGACATAGGTGTAACAGCATAAAATACAATCAAGTTAGAATTTGGGTTCAGATGCCTGAATTTTAATAGAGTTATGCCCCTTTTAATCTTAAAATCTAGGTAAGAAATGATTTCCAGACGATACAGCTTGAAGGAGTCAATTTATTGTTATAATTTCTGATACACAGATGAAATATCATAAAATACAGGTCAAGTTCAAATTTGGGTTCAGAACACTAAATATTTCCATAGCTACGGGTATGTCCCTTTTTCACCTTCAATTAGCACAATATAAGGTTTTTAGAGGATACTTCGTAAAGGAGTCAATTCACTGATATTATGTTTTGCTAGTTTGTTGAAACATCATAAAATACAGATCAAGATCAAATATGGTTAAACGCCACTAAATTTTTATATACAAATAGCCCATTTTCAACCTTAATTTATCAAAAAAATGTTGCTCTTCATATAGTCAATTGATTGAAGTTATTTTTGGTACACATATGTAACATGTTTAAGTGCAGGTGAAGTTGAAACTTGGGTTACGACCACCAACTTTTTCCACAGTGTTTGCTCCTTTTCGTCTTTAATTTTGCAAAGTGAATTTTTAGGAAATAAATTTCAGAACACGGCTGAAACCAAAAAAATCAGGTTGAATTTTAATTTGGATTTAGATCACTAAATATTCACATAGATATTCTAATTTGTAAAATATCAAAATGATAATTTTAAAGAGTCAAATGACTGTACACTAATGTGACATCATTAAGTTGAGTTCAAGTTTAGGCTCAGATCACTAAATGTTTAGATATTTTTAGTGTATTTTCTGTTACCAATTTCGAACTTGTTTTTATTAGTTGAGATCTTTCTTGATACAATTATCTGTATAATGTTGTCTTATTTTTTTCTTTAAACAACATCTCCTCTAACCAAACTTTACATGAATGATCGTTCGGTAGTCCCCTTTCAAAAACTGTTCAAATGATTCCGGTCTGTTGCTTGTAGGTCATGGAGACAACTTGATTTATAAAGGAAAACACACATTTTAACTTTTTTTTCTCGAACAAAAATGCCTAAAGCTTAAATATTTGGCATGTGGTATTGCCTTGTGTACCACTACAAAATGTACATATATCTAAATCATGACCCTTGGGTCAAAATATTCCACGCCTAAAGGGGGTCATGATTTATATTAACCTGCATAGGAAAAGTATGTTTAAGTCTTACTTTATGAAACTTCAATTCCTGGATCTAAAATACTGAATATGTAGCATCTGCCTTGTGACCTTATACTAAACAAATGTTAATCATGACCCATGTGTCAATATTTGCCCGACCCAAAAGAAACTTGATTTATATAGACTCGTATAGAACTTTGTATATTCCAAAACAAATTAACCTATAACCATTAAACTTCATATGTGAAGACACGATGAGGTCTACCTACCACACACATGTTCATGTCAAAATGTCGAGGTCACTTGGAACTTTTATATCAAGAAGTTCAACGGGCCATAAAGTGAAAGTGCCGTATCTTATATGACATAAAGAAGGACTTACAATAGTTTTGCTATCATGCCTCGATATATATACTTTATAAATACATCTTGATATATCTATTCCTCAGGTGGTCGCTTTAGGGCCATTTGCCCGATTGTTAATAAGGAATGGAGTATTCATCTTTGTTAATTCCATCATTATCCAGGTTGTTGTTAAACTGAGAGAGATGGATGTCAATTTAACACACTAACACACTGCAGTGTTTCGTGCATGACGTATCACGAAGTCTTAGAAATAGTTAAATAAAACTGAACGCCATTCGTTATTCTTCTGTAAAACTGGTCAGGTTCTAATGAGAATCAATGCTTTACACGGAGACCCAACGATCACAAATTATAACTGGAGTAAATGCTCAGGGCTCAGTAGATTTATAAATAAGTGTCACTTTATAAAGATGATGGACTAAACAACAACAACTAGTAAATACAATTTCAATCAATGCTTTTAATATATGAATAGCTCTAACAAATTTGATAAGTATACTAATCAAATTGTATTTAGTTTTATATTAAGAATTACTATATTTATTATTTAATTAAGATTATGCTTATGATATATTTTATATGTGGTCGATTACAATAAACGTAAACGTTTGTATTTAGGACTAAGTCCAGTTTAAAGCTACATTAAATAAATATGTAAACATATTTTTGCCGTCGGCCTAAAAACCAAGCATTCTACAGATTCATTAACCTTTTTAACAGTCTTGTTGTAAATCTCAACAAATATTGTTCATAAATTAGGATTTTAAACGGAAAACCCCACGGTAACACTAAAGTTCGTATACGAATTTTAACATGCAAATGAAGATTATAATCAGCTTGTGTATGCGCTACGTCACAGTGTTATAGCTGCTATCCGGAACACAACAAATATGAGATTTTCTTGTGCAAACACATTTTAACCGTTTAACTTCACGGTGCACTAGGCCTGAGGTTCAGTAAAAAGTAACCATCTCATAAAAAAAGATTAAATTTGTATGGAAACATCCGTAACAATGCGGAAATATACCGTTAAATTAGGACTGCTACTTATAGTCATGTTTGTTGATTTAATATTGATGAACGGATGATCTGAAGGCGGAGTTTCTCATGCCAAGAGATATTATACTTCCGATTTCGCCACAATGCGGTTGTTTATTTTTTATGCTTATAAAACTCATTTTGGTTGTCTGGACACCAAAATAAGATCTGGAGTCGATATAAAACAAAATTTATTAATGAAATGTCGCTATTTCTGTTTTTATGAAATTTATTAAATGTAATTTTAATGTTTCAAGGCTAAGCCTTGTAGTACTGACCAGCGTAGGTACAGTACCTAACCTAGCTAACATTGCCAAAGTAAGCTTATTTATACAATTTAGTATTCACTGCAACAATTTGATTGGTTGTGCTGCAACAATTTGATTGGTTGAGAATAATACTGTATATACCATGCAATAAGTATGAAAGATAGTACTTTTTTGTTTAGTAACTCATAACTTATAGATTAACTGTTAACTTAGATTACCGTAAATACCCATCCAATTACACTTCCATGTTATTTTTTACAGTTAAGTACTTTATTTTCTTCATTGTTAACGGTAACATTGTCTTTATTTGCAATGTATTACCGCAGGCTATTTTATTTTAACCGACTATTCAGTAACGGTTTATAAACAAGGTATAAATCTTGTCGCATTTCAAACTAATTTTTAAGCTAGATGATTATCTGACATAATACCAACAAACTACCAACGCAAATAATGTCTTCGTGAAAATATCTATGAACAAACAATAAGTCGAAAGTTTTGAATAAAACCATATATGTTTATTGCTTGATTAAAGTCTCATCCATTACATGTACATATAATACAAATATGCATTCACTAAAATTTAAAATACATGTAAATGGTCATTCTCATAAAGAATTATAAGAGACTATATGTATGTTTTTACAAATATGTTTCAAGTATCATAATATACAATCCACATTTGAAAGGTTTTATCAGATTAATTAAAACAAAATCTCCATATTTTCAGATATTAATTACATAGTCATATATGAACAGTCATGTAAAATCAAATAAAATATACATCTGAGTAGTTGTTTGATAGATAATATTACTTAACTATTAGGTAAGAACTTTAATTTGTTACAATATTTTAAAACAGCTAAGATGTTTGATTCTTTACACTTTGATATTTCTTTTAAAAACAACAAAGATGTTAACTTCTTTAAAAAATTGATATCACTGAAAGGCCTTTTTGAAAAAAACAATTTTCATTGATAAAAAAAGTGTTAAAACTTAAAAAAAAAACTATATATATATAAAAAGACCTAATTATAATACAAGCATTTTGCACGTTTTTCTAAAATAAGGTTGCAGGATTTTTCAACTTCTCTAACAATACATTTGTAATACTATTTGAAAGTAAAAAGTTAAGCTTGCCAACATCATTTAACATAAGTAACCATTTTCAATATACATTGCTTTGTCGAACAGACTTTGTCCGATATCTACATATTGTGGACATTTCAAAAGAACATGAATTAGATACTGCTTGCAATTTCTCAAACAGTGTCTGCTTAAATAAATGTACATTTTCTACATCAATATATTCACTACAGTCATTTTTTTGTTGTTGACTTTTTAACAACTCGTTTACTGTAAAGTGCCAGTTTTTACAATGCATACCGAATAAATGTTTACAATGATTGTACGCCATTTTATTAATTCTTCTGTCTGACATTTTTGAAACTCTACAACACAAGTTCACTACACATTTCAGTTGTATAGAGAAAGTTGGCTCCCAACCCATGTCACCTGCAACAACAAGGTTAGGTGTATATTAACCAGTTCCCATGAAAAAAGCATGGCCTCCCTGTTTTGTATTGCATCTATACAACTAAACTGTCTAGTGCCCCAGATGTAATGACTGGCCGAACAAAGCTGTCGTATAATTTTGTGTAAACATGAAATGGCATACCACCTATTGCCTTGAATTTTGCAATAAGTAATTCTTAGGCCCTTTCTGCTGTTTGTGACACAAACTTAGCAGTCACTTTATAATCTAAAATTTCATTTAGCGTCAGACGAAGATAGTAATACTTTTGAGTGTATTTAAGTACCTCATCATTGCATTTAAATACAAACTGAGACTTCTGTTTTTCTCTATTTTCTGCTTAGACATTGTTCTAAAGTGTACAACATTACTTTGGTCATATTGATCAATATATCTGCTGTCTGCTGGCCAAAAAAATTAGAAATGTTTTTTATATTTATTCTATATTGAATGGCACAGGCAAGAAATAATGTTAAACTGCTAAAACCTTGTAATATTTTGTTTACTTTTACGTACAATATTCATGCGTAATATATGATATGTAATATATGATACAGACAGGAATGTAGGACAAAACTCCACATCTTAAAATTTTATAGAGTGGACAAAACACCACACATAAATTTTATAGAGTGGCCAAAACCCCACGCCTTTAATTTTCCAGAGTGAACATAATCCTACACTTTCTCTTTCTACTTATTTGTTACCATACAATTCATATGACTTTGATCATAAAAGTTATTGAAAGAAAATATATACTTAAGTTTAATATAGTTACTTTAATTATTTTACATAGTTTCTTTGATCATGATAAGAAATGGTATTTTATATTTTATTTCAGTGTAAAATGCAACATGATTGAATGATAAAAGATTATTCAAAATTAAAATTATGAACTGTTAAATACAGATCACAGGGTAAACGAAAATATATTACAAGCTGTAAATAAAAGGATAAACATTCATTAATATTAATTAACATTAATTATAAGTGTCAATAATGTTGGTTATTTTATTGCCAATCAAATTAGTAATAAAAAGTGTGGGGTTATGTCCACTCTATAAAATCAAAGGTGTGGGGTTTTGCAAATTTGTCAACTCTACAAAATACATGTGTGAGGTTTTGACCCTCTTCCTACAGAAAATCTGACAAACAAGAGCAACAAGGAAATGCGGTGTTCAATGAACGCAACCCCCACCCGACCCATCAACAAGAACCAGCGGCAAGGAGCTAAGACGGACCCCAAACAATAAAGTGGAAGCCAAAAGAAAATGAAAACTTCACAAAGTTACTATTTATAAAGTTCAGTATAATTTAGTTGTATACCCTTTTTAACACTGGCATTGTAAAAACAGTTATTCTCCGCCATGTTATATAAACTTGTATCCCTCTTCTTTGGAGGATCCAGATGGTTTGTTGCTTTATTTTTAACTCACTATGTTGATGTTAACATTTGAGTTAGATTTTGCAAACTATCTTTGAAATAGTATAGACTGCCAAAGCTCGTGTTAGTGTAATTTAATAACATAACTATGTTTCTGACTTCGATATACTTTCTTGCTGACTTACATATTCCATTTAAATAAATACAGTGAAAAATGTTGAGAAAATCGGAACTCTCTTAATACGATTGTTTCAGTCCCAAATTGTCCCTTCGTTAAGCAATTGCATTAAACATTGACAATATCCGAATCCCCTTCAGTAGCATTTTAATATAGATGGAAATATTTCTGTCGCTATATCTATACCCTGGTTATCTGTCCCGGTATATATATAGCAACAGATACATGTATTTATGAAGCATTACTTACATGCTACTGAAAAGAAGTTCTCCCCGGGAAGAGGGTTTTCTTCGGGGCTTTTACTGATAGAAAATGGGACTCGGTAATCTTTTGGGGGGGGGGGGGAAGTGTCGTAATTATTTTTATGTAATCAACGAGTGTTTTCTTCGGGGCGTTTATTTTTCAGAAAATGGCGCTTGGTATTGTTTTGAGGGTTATGTCTGAATATATATTACGAAATGAATGACATCTAGAATAAAAAGGCAACTTCCCCGGGACGTTTGCCTACGATAGTTTTACATAGTAGGAAACTCTCCCAGGGCATTTGACAATATATCATGTCGATCGGTACTTTCAGCTGTAATAACATTCATTCCGTTAATTATTATGCAAAATGTGACTGGGCATTGTTTAGAAAGAAATATCTGAAAATACTTTATTACGGAATGAACCATATTTAAAACAATATGCGTATCCTCGTTTTAAGTTTAATACACAGGTATAAGAATAATACATTTGCAAAGTATAAATTTTACTTTCAATCATGTTCTCTTTGGGAACCTTTCATAAATTACTTGAGCAATGCATTTTACCACCGATACACATGCAAAATTCCGTGCGTTACCCATCCTCGTGAATTCATAAAGTGATCAGAAGCTTTGCACAATGGACGTGGACGACTGCGTTACAACATCCGCGACAGCTAATCCTGGAAATTTAAGGAAAATTATAAATGCCGACGAATCTTGATAATCCATGAAACTTTTTCACGCTCATGTATGGAACGCCATAGCTGCCTCGTGTTATGACATTTCTTTTTATATTGCATAGAAAGCGTCTTATTATGTCAAGTACTAGTGTTGTGTTGCCATAGTATTTTGTTGACTTGTCTAAATATTGCCTTATTAGGCGTAACAGAAGTCTAATTTCTTCAAAATGTGATGTTGATTTGTCTTAATACTGTTTTATTATTTCAAACAGTAGTGTTATCATGTCAAAATGTCGTTTCGGCTTGTCTGAAATGTGTCATATTATGTCAACTAGTCTGTTTTGTCAAAAGACTGTCTGATCATTTGAAACGGTAGTGTTCTCTTGTCGAAATTTGGTGTTGACTTGTCAAAATACAGCTTTATTTTATCAAACAGCTATGTTATTTTGTCAAAATACGGTGTTTAAATGCATTAAAATTATCTTATTGTGTCAAACAGAAGTGTTATTTTCCAACGTACACTACTGAATTGTCTTCTAATATCAAGTATTCGCATTTTGCCGAAATGGGATGTTGACTTGGCTAAATCATGCCTAATTATGATAAACTGTATGCTATTTTGTCAAAAAGCGGTTTTGACTGGTTAAAAGTAAAAAAAAATTGCGGTAAAATTATCGAAATAAGGTAATGACTTGTCAAAACTCTTTCTTATAATGTAAAACAGAAGTGCTATATATTGTCAAAATTTGATGTTTTCTTGTAAAAAACAAAAACAGTCTTACTATGTCTAATAATTGTGATATTTTGTTCAAATTTACATCTGTCTTGAGAAAGCGCTGTCTGGTTTTGCTAAACTGCCCCGTTATCTTTTTTGCTCTATCGTTTCACGCTCTGCGCGCGCTCTGGTCACGTGATACAAAATTTGGACAATATCGCATCTGGACAGGATAACACGATAATCTGACATAATAAGACGGTATTTAGACAAGTTAACGTAATAAATTGGCAAGTTAACGCCACTGTATTACATAATGATACTGTGTTTTAACACGTAAACATCGCATTTGAAAAGGAAAAATGATTATTCGCCATAAAAGGTCTAATTAACACCGAACCTTGACAAAATAAAATGACACTTTGACAAAAAGAAAGTAATTTTAAACAAGTCATCACCACGTTTCGACAAGACGATATGATTAATTGAAATAATAAGACGAATCTAGTTAAATTAGCATTTGGACATAATAGCGTGACAGTTTGACAAACTAAAATAGCGTTTTAACAGTTCATAACCATAATGTGTAAAGATACCACCATTACTTCACATAATAAATCGGTGTTTAGGCAGGTTAACATAAATTTCGGATAAAATAGCATGGCGATCTGAGAAAATAAGGCAGTGTTTAGACATATCTATACCATCTTTCGACAAGTCAACAATACTGTTTGGCATAATAAGATAACGTTTACACAAGCAAACAAGGTTTATTGGCAAATCAATACTAGTATCTCACATAATAAGTATATTTTTAGACAGGATAACAACAGTTTTAGACAAGACAGCCTGATGTTTTGGCACAATAAGACAGAATAACACCACCTCATACAAAGCAACATAACAGTTTGACAAAACAGGACAATACTCAGACAAGTCAATATAACCTTTGAACAAGATATCACTACTAGCCGACATGATAAGACATGAGTTCGACAAGTTGACACCAAGTTCCGACAAGATAACACTACACATAATAAGACAATTTCTAGACAATTTACCACCACAGTAGGACAAGACAGCATACTATTTTGGCATAAAAGACATTCTTTTGGCAAGATAACACCGAATTTGAACACAATGACATGGCAATCTGACAAAATGTGACAGTGTTTAGACAAGTCAATACCACATTTGGACAAGACAAAACCATAGTATAACATAATACAACAGTGTCATAACAAACAAGATCACATTTGGACAAGATGACACAAAGTTCCGACAAGATAACACTACTGTTTCACATAATAAGACAATTTCAAGACAATTCAACACCCCATTTAAACAAGGCTGTGTTTAGACACGTTGAAATCTTAATTCGAAAAGAATGCGTGCATGTTAGACATATTAAGACTTCCATTAGGCATGTTTACACCGGATTTGGACATGATAACATGACGTTTTGAAATAAGACAAGTCAGCACTTTGTTTTGACAAGCTAACATGAAAATTTCACCTATTTAAACTTCGCTAAGACATATTCCCATAAAACGTTGGCAAGCCACACTACTATTATACATAATAAGACGCTTTTAGGGAAAAATAAAACGAAATGTAATAACATGAGGCAGCTATGGCGTTCCATCCTCATGAATCAGGATGATGCCAGTCTGAATAAATGGCTTATTCATAATAACTGTATGCTTGGACAATTTCATGTACAAAGTCTGATAGTGCGTCTTCTGCATGAACTGGAACTATATGAGTTAGTCAGCGGACTGGGAGAATGTCAGGGGCTACATTACGATGCAATAAAAACCGCAACCGTGAGATTGCAATCAGGACATACTCCTTCTTCGAAGCGTTCAAACTATGCATTCAGGACATCTTTATGTTAATGAAATGTTACCTTTACGGTGTGTCCTTAAACCAAACTACTATTTGCTGAAATTAATTACAAATCAATAGCGGTTGATTGGACTTCGTTTATTAGAGATTTCTTTAAGGAGCATTTTCACAGAAATATGAAAGAACGAAAATTCAATTGGGAAGTTGACAGTGATGAGTCCTTGTTTGGTCGCAGGGTAAAATTGCACAAAGGCAATCTCAACAAAGGATTGAATATTATTCTATAACATAAATCATAATTAATAAATATTGATCTATTTATCTATCAAAGTTCACTGCAATTATAATATAATATATAAAAATATAATTAATAGATATGAAATAAAAATAATATATAAATAATTCATATTTTATATTTGAAATCACGAAATTAAATAACTCTTAAGTAATATCACAGGTTTTTCAAAGTGTTAACGCATGCAACCTATCTTATATAAAGCAGAAAGTAATGTACGACAAAACAGGTGTAGCAAGGGATTCTGAGAAATAAATTTCCATCTGAAGTTACATATTGCAGGTTAGGATACTTTACAGGGTTAAGTTTGGTATGTGAAATTTTGAAAATAGTTATTGTTTTGGATGAAAATATATGCATGTATATTTATATTTTTCCCCATATTTTACTTAAAAAAATTTAAGATGAACTAAATATTTCTCCAATAATTATTTAGGAACATTGTTATTATTAGAGCACTCTAAGATTTTAGTAAGAAGAGCCACAATTTACAGTGACGGCTGAACGGCTTATTTTCAGTTTAATCAATTAGGATACAGTCATTTCACAGTTTTGCATAAATATGCATTTAAGAAAGAATACAAGAAAGTTGGAACAGGAGAAATAATCAATGTAAACACCAACATAATTGAGGGTGCTTGGAGGCATGCCAGGGAATATTTTCGTAGAATGTCTGGTACACAAGCCACACAATGGGAAGGGCACCTAGCTGAGGTGATGTGGAGGTCTGAGGTGAAGGGAAATAGGTAACAGAAGGTTTTTTTATCTGTTGACGTCAGTGTACACAATGGAAGGGACACCGAAATACAAATACACCACACCGCTTTTTGACTCGTGGCCTGGACCAGTAGTCAGTAACCTTGAAGATTGGAGCTTATAGCCAGAGTTGACTGACGCGAGCAGTGGTGACAGAAGCTCTGCAGGGAAAGATGATGCAGGAGGGATTGCTGTATAAAAACCCGCTGTGTCTTATCTATTGGGCTATGTCGACAATCCTTGCCAAAGATCGCAGTCTCAAAGAAGATTGAAGCCAGGAACTGCCGCTTTACTTAGTGAGTTATTTTTTCTGATAGTTCCTTGGATGATACTAGTGTAGAACCAGATCATAAACCATTGTACTGCAGTCCTTCTTCCGGGCCTTCTTCACTCCCATGTCATGGTGCTCTGCAAAAGAAAAAATAAACAAACGAAATAAAACCGACAATGTTTGTTGTCTTATGGGATTTATACTCTCTTCTAAGCCAAATCCAAGTAAGACCCCATAGACAGCACAGAAGCCAAAGAACCCATATACTAAAAGTAACTATTTAGTGTGGTCGTCATCAGACGACGAGTTTCAATAGACTGCGAAATATGGTAAATGTATGTAAATAAATAAGACGCTTTTGCTAAATAAGCATTTATTTTAGAACTTTTACAACTACAAGCAGTAGGATTTTGGATACAAATAGTAGTGACAATAGGAATAAAGCTATTTACCTTCGCAGTTATTGTTAAATGTGTTACATAGGCAGGAAACCTCTCCTCGATAAAATCTCAAGCTGTTGGTCACGCGCATGGTGGTAAGTAATTACTATACTGCACTATCACGCGTCAAGCGTCAAGCGCCTCAATGACCCAGATCAATACATAAATATTCCCCCGGGGGGTCGTTAACCGGATATTGCCAAACTTGCGGACAAACCATAAACAAAGGTAACCATTCTATAAACTCTGCAAGCTCGCCAGGGTCAGATGGTGTAAATTGAGCCCCGCCCCCCCCCCCCCCCCCAAAAAACAAGAACCGGTTGAACCGGGTGATGCTCCCCGAGAAGGTTCTGGACACAGGAAAGTATAAAAAAAATGAACAAAGGGCAAAAACTCCAAAATTAGGCAAAGCGGAGTTATGTTTTTTTGCACTGCACTTCTATTCAATGAGATCTATCTATCTATAAAGTTTCCTGATGATATCAGAATTATGTCCCAGGTAAAAGTCAAAGTGTAAAAATGAACAAAGGGCAATAACTCCAAAATTAGACCAGGCTGTGTTTAGGTTCTTTAAGCATTGCAATTCTATCCAATTATATCTAGCTACCTACAAAGTTTCATGTTGATATCTCTAATAGTTTTAAAGTATTGTCCAGGACAAAGTCAAAAAGTAAAAATAAACAAAGGGCAATTACTTCAAAATAAGTCAAGGCAGAGTTACGGTTCTTGTGCACTGCACTTCCACCCAATGAGACCTATCTATCTACAAAGTTTCATGTTGATATCTCTTATAATTTTAGAGTAATGTCCCAGACAAAGTCAAAGTGTCAAAATGAACAAAGGGCAATAACTCCAAAAGTAGGCAAGGCAGAGTTACCGTTCTTGTGCACTGCACACCTACTCAATGAGATCTATCTACCTACAAAGTTTCATGTTGATACCTCTTATACTTTTAGAGTTATGTCCCGGACAAAGATCAAAGTGTAAAATAAACAAAGGGGGGTAATTCAAAAATTAGGCAAGGCAGAGTTACGGTTCTTGTGCACTGCACACCTACTCAATGAGATCTATCTACCTACAAAGTTTCATGTTGATACCTCTTATACTTTTAGAGTTATGTCCCGGACAAAGTTCAAAGTGTAAAATAAACAAAGGGGGATAATTCAAAAATTAGGCAAGGCAGAGTTATGGTTCTTGTGCACTGCACACCTACTCAATGAGATCTATCTACCTACAAAGTTTCATGTTGATACCTCTTATACTTTTAGAGTTATGTCCGCGACAAAGTTCAAAGTGTAAAAATAAACAAAGGGAATAATTCAAAAATTAGGCAAGGCAGAGTTACGGTTCTTGTGCACTGCACACCTACTCAATGAGATCTATCTACCTACAAAGTTTCATGTTGATACCTCTTGTTGTTTCAAAGTTATGTCCCGGACAAGAAAAGGGGACGGACGGACGGACGGACGGACGGACGGAAAGACGGACGGACGGACGGATGGACGGACGGACGGACAAGGCGGCGACTATATGCTCCCCCGAAATTTTTTCGGGGAGCATAAAAAACCAAACAGTGCAACAATTATTCCACCTTAGAGCGGACTACAATATTCGTTCCTGCCACCTTTCCATATTCCAGGAATCCCTGGGTATGCGCTTACATCAAGTCCTGCTTCTCAGACATACAATTATGACAATACAAACTCAAATAAACATTATTCGATCTAATGCCACAAATGTCCAACAGTATGCATTCTATGAAAAGACGCTTGCAATCCATTGAGCAAAATGTAGATAAAATATCAAAAATTAACAAAATGGTGCTTATCTAAAAGTAAATGTGCAGAAACTCACGGAAGAAAATAGATCCATGTCTACTAGAATAGCTAACACTGAAAACTCATGGTCATTTATAAATGGTATTTATGATGAACTGCATAAGTCAAAAAGTGAGACCGAAGAATCTGTAAGGCAGTTAAAGGTCATCAACAAAAATCTTCAGTCGCAAATCGATGAACTCGAACACAAACACAATTATTTAGAAAGTAAACATATAGAATGTATGATAAATGCACCGTCTCACAATGCGATGTCCTGAAAAATAACCTTCCCCCTGGGCTCCTTGCCATTGGTTCTTGTTGCTGGGTCATGTGGGGGTTGCGTTCATTGAACGCCGCCTTTCCTGGTTGATCTTGTTTATCATATTTTGCGTTCATTGAACGACGCCTTTCCTTGTTGATCTTGTTTATCATGTGTTATCGTATTCCGTGTAAATGAGGCCCATCGTGGATTTGACCAAGATCTAAATGCACCTAGAATTCAAACAGAAATCCCTGAAGTTACCGTTAGAAAAACTCTGAAAGACAATATACAAAATAATATTGATAAAACAAGGAGGCCCCAATTGACGTAGACTCTCACAAGTGAAAAGGATCGGTGATCCGGGAAAAAGCAGCAGAGGTGCATCAAGAAGATCGGAGAAAAACAATGTGCTGTTTACTTACTGCGTGTATATAACACAGCTCTTGTAAATAAATTTAATTGAGTAACATAGTTACAGCAGATAATTGACAGCAATTTACATGTTTGTGTGACATGATATGCAGCTCCATTGGTAACACTGCCCCTTTATTTCGCCAATGTAAACATCGCATAAATTATACATCTGCCACTTTTTAACCAGCGAGTAAAAAAGTTTACACCCTGAATCGGTCCAAAACTACACACTACGTCAAATGGACTGTGTAAATTTATATGCTTATAAATTAATACGGGTAAATGGCTCAATACAGTTAGATAAAATGTATGTGTGCATCTAGTAAAAAGACGGCTGCTTCTAAGATATTTTCGGAATAGCAATGGATCATATAAACTAGTCGTGTAAAGTTTTATCGGCGCTAATTTATGCACTCTGTTCCCATATTTACTCGATTATGTTACGTATTCTGGCTAAAGCAATCAAGTAGCCTACAACGATCAAGTAGTCCCACTCAGTACAATCGAAGTTTCTTAGATATTGCAAAATTATTTATAGATTTACTTCGTCACTGACTTGATTATTATCCCCCGCCGATGGAATCGGGAGGGGGATATAGTTTTGGCTTTGTCCGTCCGTCCTTCCGTCCGTCCATCCGTCCGTCCAAATTTCGTTTCCGGAGTATTTCTCTGCAACTAATGGCTGGAATTCAACGAAACTTAATGGGAATGTTGATCAGCATGTGAAGTTGTGCACCTGGGTATTTTCGTCTGGATATTTTTAGTATTTTTAGAGTTATTGCCCTTGACTCAGTAAAATTTTGTCCGAATTTCGTTTCCGGAGTAGTTCTCTGCAACTAATGGCTGGAATTCAACGAAACTTTATGGGAATGTTGATCAGCATGTGAAGTTGTGCACCTGGGTATTTTCGTCTGGATATTTTTAGTATTTTTAGAGTTATTGCCCTTGACTTAGTAAAATTTTGTAATTTTCAACTTGTGTCGCATGTAAGTCAAAAAGTATTTGACCTAGAGTCATGAAACTTTACAGGAATGTTGATCAGTATGTGTAGTTGTGCCCCTGGGTATTTTCGTCCGGATATTTATAGTATTTTTAGAGTTATTATGCCCCCTTTTGAAAAAAAGGGGGTATATTGCTTTGCACTTGTCGGTCCGTCGGTCCGTCGGTCCGTAGACCAAATGGTTTCCGAGTGATAACTAAAGAACCCTTAGGCCTAGGAACTTCAAACTTGGTATGGTGATTGGTCATGACAAGTAGATGACCCCTATTGATTTTGGGGTCAAGGGGTCAAAGGTCAAGGTCACATTGACCTTGTAAGCAAAAACGGTTTCCGATCAATAACTAAAGAACCTTAAGGCCTAGGAACTTCAAACTTGGTATGGTGATTTGTCATGATCAGTAGATGACCCCTATTGATTTTGGGGTCAAAGGTCAAGGTCACATTGACCTTGTAAGCAAAAACGGTTTCCGATCAATAAGTAAAGAACCCTTAAGGCCTAGGAACTTCAAACTTGGTATGGTGATTGGTCATGATCAGTAGATGACCCCTAACGATTTTGGGGTCAAGGGTCAAAGGTCAAGGTCACATTGACCTCTTGGGTAAAAACGGTTTCCGATCAATAACAAAAGAACCCTTAGGCCTAGGAACTTCAAACTTGGTATGGTGATTGGTTATGACCAGCAGATGACCCCTATTGATTTTGGGGTTAAGTGGTCAAAGGTCAAGGTCACATTGACCTTGTAGGTAAAAACGGTTTCCGATCAATAACGAAAGAACCCTTAGGCCTAGGGACTTCAAACTTGATATGGTGATTGGTCATGATCAGTAGATGACCCCTATTGATTTTGGAGTTAAGGGGTCAAAGGTCAAGGTCACATTGACCTTGTAGGAAAAAAACGGTTTCCGATCAATAACGAAAGAACCCTTAGGCCTAGGGATCACAAACTTGATATGGTGATTGGTCATGATCAGTAGATGACCCCTATTGATTTTGGGGTCAAGGGGTCAAAGGTCAAGGTCACATTGACCTCTTAGGTAAAAACAGTTTCGGATCAATAACTAAAGAACCCTTAGGCCTAGGAACTTCAAACTTGGTATGGTGATTGGTCATGACCAGCAGATGACCCCTACTGATTTTGGGGTTAAGGGGTCAAAGGGAAAGGTCACATTGACCTTGTAGGTAAAAATGCTTTCCGATCAATAACTTAAGAACCCTTAGGCCTAGGAACTTCAAACTTGGTATGGTGATTGGTCATGACCAGCAGATGACCTATTGTTTTTAGGGTCAAGGGGTCAAAGGTCATGTAACATTGACCTTGTAGGTAAAAACGGTTTCCGATCAATTAACTAAAAACGCTTAGGCCTAGGAACTTCAAACTTTGTATGATGATTGGTGGTGACCAGCAGATGACCCCTATTGAGTTTTGGGTCAAGGGGTCAAAGGTCAAGGTCACATCGACCTTGTAAGTAAAAACGGTTTCTGATCAATAACTTAAGAACGCTTAGGCCTAGGAACTTCAAACTTGGTATGGTGATTTTTCATGACCAGCAGATTACCCCTTTCGATTTTGGGATCAAGGGGTCAAAGGTCAAGGTCACATTGACCTTGTAAGTAAAAACGGTTTCTGATCAATAACTAAAGAACACTTCGGCCTAGGAACTTCAAAACTTGGCATAGTGATTGGTCATGATCAGCAGATGACCCCTATTGATTTTGGGGTCAAAGGTCAAGGTCACATTGACCTTGTATGTTAAAATGGTTTCGGATCAATAATAAAAGAACCCTTAGGCCTAGGAACTTCAAACTTGGCATGGTGATTAGTCATGACCAGCAAATGACCCCTATTGATTTTGGGGTCAAGGGTGTTAAAGGTCAAGGTCACATTGACCTTGTAAGTAAAAACGGTTTCTGATCAATTAAGTAAAAACGCTTAGGCCTAGGAACTTCAAACTTTGTATGATGATTTGTCTTGACCAGCAGATGACCCCTATTGAGTTTTGGGTCAAGGGGTCAAAGGTCAAGGTCATAACCAGTAGATACTTGATAACCCTTATTAATTGTTTGATCACTGGGTCAGAAGTCATGCATAATTACCTTATCACATGAATAATTGGCTGCTGATAGGGGGCATACATGTTTTACAAACATATCTTGTTTCCCTTGACTTGGTAAAATTTTGTCCGAATTTCGTTTCCTGAGTAGTTCTCTGCAACTAATGGCTGGAATTCAACGAAATTTTATGGGAATGTTGATCAGCATGTGAAGTTGTGCACCTGGGTATGTTCGTCTGGATATTTTTAGTATTTTTAGAGTTATTGCCCTTGACTTAGTAAAATTTTGTAATTTTCAACTTGTGTCGCATGTAAGTCAAAAAGTATTTGACCTAGAGTCATGAAACTTTACAGGAATGTTGATCAGTATGTGTAGTTGTGCCCCTGGGTATTTTCGTCCGGATATTTATAGTATTTTTAGAGTTATTTCCCTTGACTTGGTAAAAATTTTTTCCGAATTTCGTTTCCTGAGTAGTTCTCTGCAACTAATGGCTGGAATTCAACGAAATTTTATGGGAATGTTGATCAGCATGTGAAGTTGTGCACCTGGGTATGTTCGTCTGGATATTTTTAGTATTTTTAGAGTTATTGCCCTTGACTTAGTAAAATTTTGTAATTTTCAACTTGTGTCGCATGTAAGTCAAAAAGTATTTGACCTAGAGTCATGAAACTTTACAGGAATGTTGATCAGTATGTGTAGTTGTGCCCCTGGGTATTTTCGTCCGGATATTTATAGTATTTTTAGAGTTATTTTCCTTGACTTGGTAAAATTTTGTCCGAATTTCGTTTCCTGAGTAGTTCTCTGCAACCTAATGGCTGGAATTCAACGAAAATTTTATGGAATGTTGATCAGCATGTGAAGTTGTGCACCTGGGTATGTTCGTCTGGATATTTTTAGTATTTTTAGAGTTATTGCCTTGACTTAGTAAAATTTTGTAATTTTCAAACTTGTGTCGCATGTAACTCAAAAAAGTATTTGACCTAGAGTCATGAAACTTTACAGAAATGTTGATCAGCATGTGTACTTGGCACATTGGTATTTTCGTCTGGATATTTTTAGTATTTTTAAAGTAATTGCCTTTGACTTAGTAAAATTTTGTAATTTTCAATCACAATCATCAGTCACAGGGCCAGAAAAGGAGTTTCAAAAATGCAAAATTAAAAAAATCTTGTCTGACAGTACAAGGCTAGAGCTTTGATATTTGGTATATGATATAGCATATAGGTCCTCTACCAAAATTGTTCAAATTTTAGCCCTGGGGTCAAAATTGGCCCCATTCCAGGGGGTCATAGATTTTCCTTCTTCTTGTTTGAAGGTACAAGGCTTCAAGTTCAAAGAATATTACAGTTTATGCCATGATTAATATATAAATAAAGCCTTATGTCTTCAGTTGTTGTGTTAATAATAACCAGTGCTCGGCGGGGGATATAAATTCAACGAATTTGCTTGTTAGTATACATTCATACCACAAAAATCAGCTGTAAAAGCGCCGACGCATGTTGTGGTATATCGGACAGAGAAATGGTAAAAAGTATCTGTTGTGCCTCCGCGGTCGAGGGGTTAGAGTCGATGACTTCTAATCCAGTTACCTCTCTGGCGTGGGTTCGATCCCCGGGGGATGCTTTGGTAGCTTAGTGCGGTGGAAGGTAGACTAGTTCTGGTGTAACTTTCCAGGAACGATGGTTAGGAAACTACCCGCCTATATGACTGAAATACTGTTGGGAAAAGGCGTAAAATGAAACAAACAAAACAAAACAAAATTTGTTGAGATAAAATTTCGTCGGGCCTTAAAATCGTGGATTGACCTAGACCTTCGTTGCAAACATCCATCACATACCAACATTTCGGAAGGACCAACTAATATCCCTGTAAAGAGATATGCTCATTCACAAGACAATGGTTTTAAAAGCACAAATGATTTAAACCGCGCATTTAAAACCGGAAGCGTTTGGATGCTTCAAGACATTTGGATTTCACCACCCTAAACCGGTATAAATCGATTGCGGAACAAGATAACACCGACCAACAAAAACGGAAAGTTTGTTCCCCAAAAGATATAGAGTTATCAACAAAGCGTCTAGATGACAGTTCTTCCCCGAACACCCAAGCCACAATAGATCATAGAAACTTTCCGGGAAATGAAATTCCGTCAGTTTCTTTAGTAAATGACTAAATGATGACACATTCAGTTTGTGAGCATTTGCCAGTAATTACGCCGCCCGCGCCTCAAATAGTGTAGGACAGATGTGGAGAGTCACGTGATCAATTCAGTGACCTAGAAAACTATTTTTTCAAACGACAGTGTAAGTTTTGCTATACAGTAGATATTGTGAAATGCTTGAATACACGTGTAAATTTTACTGTTTTTATAACATTTATCGTTTACAACTACTTTACCAACTGTTAACATGTCAGTATTATATAAACGCCTGTTTGATTTTGTGTTGAGCATTTTATGGTGTGATCTTTAATTTACATAATCAATTTGTAAGAATGGCATTCTATAACCCATTAGAATATAAAGCAAATTGTTACCCGTCTAAATATAAATGCCCCAACAATGTAAATATAAGAAGATAACTAGCTTCCAATCGAATTGACCGGGACGCATACTGTTAATTTCTTACTCTTGTTTATTAATGCGACTACATTCTATTATGGATTGTCAATTTCTTTATAGTAAAATACATTGTTTAAAAGCTCAGTATCAATTATTAACTGTCATTCAATGTTTTGTTTGTTTGTTTTTATTTTATTTTTTTTATTACTTTTTTTTTTATTTTATTCGTTATCTTAAATTGTGTTGAGCATTTTACCTGACATATGCGTTGTTATTTTTCTACTACACTACGTTATCAGATTTTCTCATTTTAATTTGTTACTACAATTGAGAAGCTCCGCGCAAAAAATGCGCTCATTACAGATACCTTACCAAATTATTCCTACGCACAGGTCATGTTATATTCAGATTAAGTACTATTGTAGATTTTTCCAATCTTTTGTAAACCATTTTTTGCATATTTATACTTATCTTATGCACTATCCATAATTAAAAAGAGGGTCCAGATATTTAATTTGAAAAAATGCTTTCACTGATGCCTATCTGGTAAGGAAAGTATTTCCATTGAATACAAATAAAACTTACAAGACTTGTAAATGTTATGTGACATGACTGTTCTATGTTTTGTTTGTGTCACTACTGTAGTCAGTAACATAAGATGATAAAATATAAAAGTCTCTTTTTATTATTATTATAATTGTAACAAATATACAAATAGTTTCAAAAGGGACTTATATTATAATATAGTAATATGACATGCATTTTTTATGTCAAATTAAAAAAAAATGGTTTCTTTCAATACTGATAGAAGACTGTTACCTGAATTTTAGGCAGGTATGAGGAAATTCACTATGCGAGTCAAAGATATAAAAGCTACTTGACATTGGTGATATATAAAAAGCTATTGTTAATTGATTTATTGGGAGTAAAACCATTCATAAAAAAAGACAATACACCTCATGTTGAAACTGCATATCAAAGTTTCTGATCTATCTATCTATAGTCTATGCTTAATGAGGGTCCTTCCGCCCGTACGGGCACAAAATGCAGCTTTCGCTGTCGAGTACGGACCCCGGACACCAGTCATGCCCTTAAAGAGTTAATTTTGAAGCACAGAGTGTTGATAATTTACCTCCGTGCAAGGCGTGCATTACCAATGTTACTACAGAAATGTAACCTTATATACTAAAGTTATAATTATTTCAAAACAACCAATATATCAACATGTTATTATTAAACATTTAGTTTCATAAATATAAATTAAGAATAATTTTCAAAAGCAAAATTAAAGTCTTATGCCTGAAATCTTCTTTATATTGACAAATTCAATCACTAATAGTATACTTGATATGCTGTGTGTAAATGTTATTCAAAATGTAACAAATTATAATTTCATGTACTACTAAAAAAGGGGGAAATAACAAATTTATTACTAAGTGTCAAAAATCAGAACATTAATAGCTATTTATAGCTTTCGAATTCATGTACAGCGGAACTGCTTTCCGGTTCTCATTAATTAATATGACACGCTGCGAATCACGGAAGGGGGAACCAATATAATAATCGAAAGGAGTTATTAAATCCGAATTTATTTTTAGCTTTAAATCGAAGGGATCAATTGTTAAAATCCGGGCCCATGGACAAAAAAAAAATAGAAAACACTGTGGGCGCGGAGCAATCATACGGTAAGATGTAAATTCCATCTTCATATCACCATACTGTTTAGAACTGTTGAATTCAATTTTAATTTTACAACATTTTGTATATATTGGTGTGACTTTCTGTAGCGTAATTTACAATATTATTGTTTATATTCATAATCAATCAATTGCCCCCCCCCCCCCTATTTTAAACTTGTACTTTAGTCTGAGCTTACGGCATTACATGTTGCAGTGCACTTAATTAACGGCTACAATACTATATAATAAATGAGCAAACATACATACACATACACTCGTACATTAAATATGGTATACACAATAGATTACGATTCAAGTTTACATTTGCATATTTACAAACACATGTTGTGTAGCAGTAAGAGCTATTATAAGCAAAACAAATCCAATTCTTCTTTCCCAAATGACACTAATCTTACATTATTTTTAAGAAAATGCGTCAGGAATTCAAAGCAAGAATATAATTCTATCTTTGCTCATTTATTCATCTGCATCAACCTTTATATTATACTTTGTTAGAATTATTTGATTTTTACAATGTACTGGTTTCTTTTTTTTTACAAATATGTATCACTATAGTATTTATAGCAGTATTGTTTTTAAGAAAGCCCAGCTAGAAGATTTCATAGATACCACTAAAAACAACCTCAACAATAACAACAGCAATACAATGATAATTATAACAATAATAATAATAATTGTAGTTATAATAATAATAATTGTATTAATAATACTAGAAACATCGACGATGATAATAATAACAGCAATGAAGTTTGTGAAGATAATAATAATAATAATACTAATAATAATAATAATAAATAATAATGATAATAATCAAATTGATGATATTAATAGTAATAGAAGTAATAATTGTAGCAATAGCAATAATAATAATTATGATAATAATTATAACAATAGTGATGAAGTTAATGAAGTTAATTATATAATGATAATTGTAATAATGATAATGTAAAAAGTCTACAGAACAATACAATAACGAATGAAATCAATTGCAATCTTTCATTTCTTTCGCTTGAAATCAAGGATAAAATGTCCTGAATTTACTGAAACGATCAACCGATATAAAGTAATTGGATTACAAGAAACAAAAGTAAACGATATGGATCATTTCGAACTCTCTGATTACAAATTTCATTTTAAAAACATGAAATTTAGTCAGAATCGCTCTTGCTTATAGATGTGAATTGTCGAAATAAATTACTGTAATAGAATCATAAATTAAATTATGTTCTTTGGTTCTCTCTATCGAAAAAATACTGAATCAGATATTTTATGTAGTGGGGTCTACATACCACCTTAAAGATCAGATTACTCGGTCGAAGACCCGTTTTTAGAGATTCAGCTAGAACTGAACAGTTTCTTAAATAAATATCATTCGTTATCCGGTGATTTTAACGCCGCTAGAACCAAAGAACTAAACAATTACATAGTGTTAGACACTGGCAGTTTTAACATGCAAAATCTACATGAAATGTGATTAGTATAACGCGGAAATGCAAAGGGTTGATAATGCAGAACATATGTCAAAGCGTCGTTGAAACTGTGATCATATTGTAAATAATAACGGTAACATACTTATCGAATTTCTGCAGTTTAATAATATTTTTATCTTAAATTGTAGAACAAAGGGAAACGAAACCGGAATGTTAACTTGTAAGTCTTCTGGCACAGTAGATTTTTTTTATGTAATTCAAAAATTTTCAAATATATAAATGCAGGTATTAGATTTCTGTCCATTGTTTTCTGATGCTCATAACCCTATAAGTTTAACACTAAAGAAAGGAGTTCCTAAAAATACTGACACCGATTCTAACGATACTCCTGGCATACGATTATTGGATAACACTAAAATAAATGAATTCTTACTTAATATAGATTTGAATGAAGTATGTAGAATATCAGATAACTAAGATAATCAGGAATTCAAAGACAATTTTAACAAAGAAACTGTTGATAATATCATGTTATATTGCTTCTTTATTTCTTCGATCCTCCAAAACATCTTTTGGCTTTGTGCGCAAAATAAAAACATAATGAAATATTGTTCGATTCATCGACGTGATTTGGACATAAACACGGTGCATATCCATATCGGTACCCTCTTTGCGAAATCTTCTGAAACGGTTCCCTCTCTGAACATGCACAGGTTATTCTCTGCTCAACACAAACCAGCGATGGATACCAATCCAGTAAAATTTCATTGTAATAAGGAAAGGAGGTATGTCACGTAGAAAAGATGTATACCACGGAACACTAGGATGTTTTATTTATGCGCTGATTTGTCATGTGCCCGATTTTCATGTACTGTAACTTCACAATAAGCCACAAAAAATCGACATGTCTTGCTTCGCCCATCACCTCGACATATTTTTCGGGCTGAAATGAACCTGTGGCTTGATTATATATGCATCATACATATTTAATATGTTCATATACATATCATCTTCGGACAAATGGCAGTATATTGTCAAAAATAAATGTAAAGTTCATAAAAACATCCTACTTTCGGTTTTGCAGCGGCACGGGCTACCTCTCTTCATTTGAATTTTTATATCACAGGTACCCTCTCATTATTTAACACATAGGTACCCTCAAAGCACGACATATGCTTTTTTGCATTAATCGTTTAGTATGTAATATTTACATAAAAGTAAAAAGTATTACTACATACACACTTAACGATTAACGCAAATAAAGGCATATGTCGTGCTTTGAGGGTACCTATGTGATAAGTAAATAACTTTGTAGAAGTAACTGTACTGTACAGTAGAAGTACAGACAGGAATTTGAACGAAAGAAATATCAAAGTATTTGTTTAATAAGAATGCTACTATTAGATCTACCAAGTGTATTAAATACATTGATACACGTCATAGTTGTGCCAGAAGGGGATAATCGGCCCTGAAATGAATAATGCCCTCGGGTTGAAGCCCTCGGGGCCATTATTCATTTTGCGGGCCGATTATCACCTTCCGGCCCTACTCTGCCGTGTATTAATCTCTTAATAATATCAATAACAGGAAGAAATTATTTTGCACTTTTATCGACCTGTTTGACGAGATGGTCTTTGAAATAAATTAGGTAATTACAATATTTATGGAAAATGTTTTAACTTTATAAAAAAACATATAATATTATTCAATTATGTGTTAAACCAAATTCAACTGTTTCAAGTTTCTTTCCATGTAATACTGGTGTAAACTCTTTCGCAATTGATGTTTTCTCTTGATCTAAATGATTTACACCATTTCTTTTGACAATAATATTAATATAAATAGAATACTTATACCTGATGATATACAGATTTTTTTAATTATTTATCTTACTTTATGCAGATGATACAGTTATTTTAGCTAACAGTGAAGATAAATTACAAAAAATCTTGATATATATGAAGAATATTGTAATACTTGGAAACTTACCATAAACATTGAAAAAATCAAAAAATTTAATTTTTTCAAACAAAAGAATGCCTCAACATCATTTTCCATTTAAAAACCAAGTTAGAAATAGTGCAAGAATATAAGTACCTTGGAATATATTTTAGTAGAGGCGGATTTTTTAATTTAAGAAACATTTATCTACACAAGCAACTCGCGCTATGTATAGCTTAATTAAAAATTCAAACAGATTAAGTTTACCCATAGATTTACAGATTGATATGTTCAATTAAACAATCAAACCTATTCTTTCATACGGATCTGAAATTTTGGGGTTTGGAAATTATAATATAATTGAACGTGTAGAACTTCATTTTTGAAGTATATTTTAAGTATATTTTAAGTTAATTTTAAGTAAATTTTATCAAATGTGGAATGATACATATCTGGACGAACCATCATTTCCCAAAAAGTAAATGACTTAAACTTTCAGTACGACGAAAAATAAAAGATGTGTTTATTAACGAATTATATGCTAAAGTAGAAAATTCTACTATGGCTAGCTTCTATCAACTTTTTAAATGCAAATTTAAGAGAGAATCATTCTAATCCATGCCAAGGTCAACAATTCTTAATTCATTGATACGATTTCGAACTCGTAACCACCATCTTCCAATAGAAACCGGGCAGGAATTCAATCAAGTGATAGACTATGCACGTCATGTAATAAATTAGGCGACGAATTTCGTTTCTTATTCGAAGGCAAAATCTTGCATAATGAGCGCAAGCGCTTCTTAAAACCTTATTATTATAGAAGACCAAATATTATCAAAACATCTGAATTAATGAACACTAATTATAAACAAGAACGTCTAAAGTTATGTAAATTTGTTAAGTGTATACTAAATAGAATTTAAGTCATTGACCAATATGTAATTATTAAAATAGAACTTTCTTTTTTTCCAAGTATCGGAAGTGTTGCTAAGTCTCGGTTCGGTTTGGGAGACCAAGTAGCACATATTTGTAGTATCCCGCATTTTAATTAGACCACATAGACGCACTTTTTATCGCCTAATACCGGGTGACCGTCATGCATAAATGACTCGCGCTTTTGTAATTCCAGTCATGGTAAGACATTTCTATTGTATTATAGTACATATGGAGCAGAGCTGCCGTTTTTGTTTCAAAGTTATGTCATTTCCACCAATTGCATACCTACAGGATTTTTAAGTAATCGATCAGGGTTTTGGATGTTACTGAGGCAAAGCGTCTCTAAGTTCACAAAATATGTAAACTAGAAAACCAGATACAAAATTTAAAAAAATAACAAATCAAAACAACGCCGTGTGTGATTAAAAAAGCTAAATAATTCTTAAACATCGTGACATTGTATATATTTTTGCATCTAAATGCAAATAAGTTGTTTCTTTTATACACTGAATTCCTGTAAATAAATGTAAATAAGAGATCAATATGCAATCTAGATATTGGAGTGCATGCATTTCGTTTAAAGTGGTTATTTATTTTGGCATCTTGTTATTATGTCCGACAGAATTATTATGCTTCAATTCAGCTTGAGTAAAAAAATACTGTACTATATGAAATGAATATTTTATGTTTTAGTATAAAAACTGGAGCTAAGTTTATTATTTACAACGGTTGAAAACTATCATTGGTTAAACGACTGGTCTTTGTGACGTTTTAGATTACTTACTGGAATATTGTTTGGAAAAAAACCAATGTTACAAGTGCTTCGTTCCGATTAAATTATTAACCACGATAACCAAATCTATAAAGCATCAAAAATCATATGCAGGAAATAGACGTTTCTGTATTGAGCTAACGACCAACAAACATGATTGAAAATATAGTTTATCAGAGAAGTTGACATGTGTCTGACAACAAAGTGAAGATTTATGCTATAGATTAATCAGAGGACATCTTCAAATCTTAAATTACATTGTCATAAACTATGAAATCTCGAAATATAACATTTCAGTATATCGAAAATGGACAGCAACTGTCTGCAATTTACAAAAAGGCATTGTCATAAAGAATTTCCCAGACAAATTAAAATGTAATATTGGCAACAAGTTCTTGTTAATATATGTAGATAAGGTTAAATTTAGCAAAGTTCTCTTTTTATAATAAATACGGTAGTAATTTCCCTTAAAGGCCAAACCAAATCATTTGTAGTGTTATGTGTTTATGTTTGTCTTTGTTCCCTTTGTTATGGGTGATTGAACTGGTTTTGCAAGTTGAGTGATGGATGATTTCGCTTTCGACGTGAAAAGATCTAAATTAGACTAGTTAACTATCAGTTATTTCTTACAGAAATACTTGCTTAATTGTATCTTGTATTCAATTTATTTATTTTGAAGAATCTTTTTTATCAATCGTGGTTTTATTCTTGATAGAATAAACTTATAAACCTCATTGAGTGTTTATTGTCAAAGAAACCCAACCACTACATACTTTTAACGGTAAAGTGTTGTTTTTTGTTTGTTTGTTTTTGTTTTTTTTTGTTGTTGTTTTTTGTTGTTTTTTGTAGATGTAAGTTTTTCCCTGCATTTTTTCTCAAAATCAATGTTTAAATCACGAAACTTTTTACTCATGTTTACACCATCTTCTAAATGGTAATTTATTGTACTTTGCGACACGTATATTTTTTCAGTAGTAAAAAAATTAAGTAGGAAGTGGCGTGCTAAGTTTTCTAAAGAATGCTCAGACCCCTCATGTTCTGGAAGCAAGAAATCTTACAATTAATTGCTGTTTTGATTCAGGAAAGGATGCAGTACTCTTACAAAAAGCTTACAGTTTCAATTACGATTGCACTCGAATCAATTCGTAGAAACTCTTTGTTATCAGTTTTGATAGGGAGTTATTCATTTAATTCATTTTCTTTACCTCTTCCGGATGCAAATAATCTTTTATATATAATTTTTATCAAAAGCTTGAAAGTTGTGTCATTAGATTAAGGAAAGACATTTTAAAATAGTTCAGAGCTTCTGGTCTAGGTCTTGCACGTGATTGCCTCATCATGTTAACATTTGTGACCATAGGGATAACTCATTGGTTCCGTTTATTTAAAGTTAACTTAGAATGCTCAAGCGTGGTCAAGTAAGCCTTAATCATCGATTATAGAATATGGTCAAACATTGAATGTACACATGTATATTCATTCTGCTAAATTTATAGCGATAAAAAAGATTTGTCAATACATTCATATTTTCAAGACACAAAACAGGGTTTTGTAAATGTATGACTTTATGTTATGTTTTCGATAAAAAATGATCGAATAAAAGATTTATTTGGTTTCGGAAATACGATTTATATTTTTTACACATCATTTTTAAACTTACAGTTATATTAGCCGCCTGAATTATATTATTAAACTGGAGTTTATTTAATTAATCCGATCCGTGTGTAGTGAATGAAACATTTCTGACCAACTGCGCATTGTCAGGAACAAATTTAAAAAAAAACATCATACACTTTTTAAATCAAGTAAGCTACATATAAGATATTTACAAATAATAAAAATTGTCATAATTATGTATAAAGCGCCGAAAGAACGCGGAACCTGGCAAGAATCAGATTCGAAATAATAGTTTGAGTATTAGCATTGATCAGCTCCCAACAGTCAATTACAGTCACTTTTTGGCGGAATTCACTACATGTAAAACAACTGAAGTGTTCCGCTAGCAGTCATGTGGAAAATGTTTCATTTCGATATTTTCATTCGCAAGTAAGATATCTTCATGGTAAAAATAACATTTCAAAATATATCAAATATTCAATGGTGGCAACTGTCACTTACATCAATAACACACAAAATATATATTGAGAGACTTAATTAAACAGTTCCTTTCTGAATTACTTGCAATATTCATAACTGTGTTATTCGTCTCATTAGAGCTGTCATAATTTTAGAATTTATCTCTTTCTTTAAAAAAGAGTAATTTTGAAATGCTGTTACTAAAACCAAATGCACACGCTTCGATGACTGTAAGGCGATATAAAAGAAGTATGAACAGCTCTAGTAGTACATCAAATAAATACTATATAAATTACCTATGTTAAAATTGCCTTGAAGGGGCACTTGAGGTTTTCCTCCACCAATAAGCTGGAACGTCGCCATAAGACCTATACCGTGTCACTCAAACACACGAACAAACACAATAGTGTATAATATTTTCTTCACACTTCTAAACGGAATCACAGTATAAGTAGTCAGAGATACGTCAAATTTTCCTCTAGTTGCTGAAAATTGTATTAAAAGTACAAGCAGTCTAAATCATTGCAACACGCAATATCTGAACATTTATAAAGACTTTTAAGATATTCACATGGAGCAAAATAAATTAAATAGTGCAATGATTGTTAGATTGTTAAAAAAAAGTCCGATGGTAACTCGTTAGCATTGCTACATTCTCGACAAAGAAAAGGTTCTTCCTTAATTAAGGAAATTGTTAGCTACTTTCGGTAATTGTCAAAAATCAGTGGAATTAAGGTAATTGTCAATTTGCTCCAATTGTCAGATTTTCTTCAGACAGTAATTGTGATAAACGCGCTCAGATTATTGGAAGATGTTTTCTTTTTTTTTTCTTTTATACAAACTAGAAAAAAGAGTGTCACATTTTTAAAGACTTGAAATCAATAACCTGTACTCTTATTTTAACGACTGAATGTGTATTGATTAATACCCTATGTAAAGAATGTGGTGGGTCTTTATAAAAATAATAAAGAAAACAAACAATAAATAGTATTTTCGTCTCTTGTATATTAAGAGGATATGGATTGCATTGAATTCTAGTTACAGTGATGGTATTTAAAGCGATGGATATTTGTTTGATGTTTTCCAGTGTTTGAATATCATTTCTTCTAGGCTTCTATTCAATGATCATTTGGCCAATAGGCCGATTAAAGGATTATGCATGCAAGCACATACGCACGAACACACAAAATATGAACCTTAAATTGTGTCGTTACTACGACCCTATTTTAATTAAAATACCTATTTCATCATTAAGCGACCAAAAGGATATACAAGCAAATTTTAGTAAATGCTTTCTGCACCCAATTGTTTGTAACATGTATACCTGGCTGGTATCTTGTATCTTTTTCTTTATCTCATTTTGAGATTTAATAGAATTTATGCCTTTATCGTTATGCATTCCGTTGTCACACGGGGCACGACCGTAAGAGGTCATCCATGCGATACAATAAGATGTGTTATATTATCCATATTTACTGTTATGCCCATTTTCTTAATAATTTCGTGGACACGGTTGTAAAAATTGACCCAGCGCAATAGAGAATAGAACATGAAATGCAAGATCTGTGTCCAATGAATGCAATCCACTGCACGACCAAGCAATATAGAACCACCGGCAAGGAGCCAAGCAGGACTAATAGCGACATAAACCGGCGCAGAAAGACCTCAGAGGCACCTCTGTCCATATATTATTTCAGTTTCTGCACGGGCGGGCATCTGAGTAGAACAACCGACATCGTGATAGCTAGCTGGTTTGCTTTCTTGCATAAAAATATAGACGCCTGTGATGTAGTCACTATATATTTTACTGATATATTTATATAAACCACCGAAAAGCACGTAATGGTCCAGTTTTAAAAATTAAAAGGAACCGAAAGATAAAAAGGAAATAGGAAATTCTGATGCTAAGCGTGTAGGAACAAAAAAAAATTTTTATTTAACGTGTAATCGCCTGAATAGAAAAATGCTTTCTAAAATTATCATTATCTTCGTCATGCAGATCATGAAATAGGAGAAAATCTCAGAACATTAAGGCCAGAGGTTGTTGGTTCGACTCGTGGGCAGGGGAAATTTTCTGTATCAACTGATCTCTGACATTTAGTCTTTTGGTCATTTGTTTTCGCCGATGTTTAGAACTCATGTGGAATAAGTAGTCTGTCTCTGTCGAAAAGAAATGAAATTACTAGAAAATCAGGAAAGTCGATCAGGGGGACCGACTGCCTAGGTATGAAAATGTTTAGATTTGCGTATAAAAGTCATTTGCTTTCAATTCTTGAAATATACATTTTAGGAAATCTTTATCTCCTTTGGCTCTACAATACATCATTCATGACTTATTTCCATATATCACCTTTTCTAGACCGATTTACGGAAAGATAAATGTTCCATCTAAAGAAAAATGCGTCACGTGTCCTAAAACTGGAAACGGCAATATGCATATTTTACTCTTTAGTTTTGTTGTTGGCTGGTGGCTATAAAGTGAACTGAATTGTACTCATCAAATACGAGTAATGACTTTATATTAGCTCTGTCTAGTTTATTCACAATGATTTGTCAACCTGTCTGTATTTATTACAAGCTTACATATCTATACACGTTTTGTTGTTATTTGAATTTAATAATTTGCAATTAGAATTTATTACTTAATCCAAGTTGACAAAAAGTGACGTTATTTCAGCTTATTTGTTTGGCTGACCTGTTTGCCGTTTTTACTTCTTTATTTCAGAAGCGACTTAGTTAAAGTGAATACCATTTATGATTAAGTTTTTGTTAATCTGAAATTGTCCAACTTGTTTAGAAATAATAACGCTACATTTATAAATAATATACTTATTTACTTTATTTATGTACGTTTCTGTAGGAATAAAAAAATAAACAAACAAAAAACTTTCGACAGTGATAAATATTTTAGCGGTGAATTGACATTGTCTTACAGAAATTAAATGTTGAGAACATTCTAAATGGATGAATTTGCATTTAATGAAATTACTGAGGTCATAATGTTTAACATTAAATTTTGTTGTGCACGGTATGAATGCTGTACTTTGAGATAATTGTTTCTATTTAGCAAGATGCAAGGCTAGTAGTATTTCCTTTCAAATAGGACAAGCATCAATCTTTCATTATTTATAGATATAATTAACTGGAAATATCACTTCAGCCGGAGTACATGTCTAATATTTTGACAGGAATTGTCAGCTGATAATAAGATATGACCATATCGTAACTGTGTTGAGTGATTAAATCATACATCTAGATGAAAACGTAACCTATATGACCTATGATGTCAATATATCTGACCAATATTTACAAAGGAGTGCTTCTGCCGAATTATTCTACTGAACTAAACATATTGCCTTTGTGCCAATAATATAATTAATAAAATATATGTCTTTCAGAATGATACAAACAGAAAATTGAAATGTCTTAGTATCTGTTTTGTTTTGTTCACTGAATAAAATGTCCCGAATTTTATCTATATTGATTTTTATGTCTTTGTTGAAATATTTTCACTATCGTCAGGATAATTTCCTTATAAAGGTGGCTACTATCTCCTTGTTAGCCACTTCATTCAATAACTAAAAACTGTCACAGTCTGGTAGGATACCCCATCAAGCATGTATTTTTTTGCCTATGACTGAAGAAATTTTAAATGTGAAAAGTCAAAAATACGAAGAAACACATAAGAAAGAAACTGTTAAACATGTAGTGATAAAGACGAAACAAGAAAACATGAAAGTACGATGATGAAGATCCGAAAACACGATAACGAAAACGCGATTATTATCGATTAGAATTATTTGAGTTTTCGTAATCGTGTCTTCGCATCATCATCGTACTTTTGCGTTTTCCTGTTTTCGCCCTTATGCTATTTTCGCGTTTTCCTAATTGTGACTTTCGTTTTCGTCCCTTCGTGTTTTCGATTTTTCGCATTTCCAATTTCATATTTTTTTCATATGCCATGGCACTAACAGAGCACAGTAAATTACAGTAAAGGATTTTCAATTTGTAATAGAAAGTAAGAAATAACTGCAAATTAGGCTACGTCGATGAAAGGAACACTGAAAAGAAATACATAAAATACCAACACGAGATTCGTATGTATTACCATAGCACACAATTCGTAAAATTAGAAAAGTGTTAATGCAGGTAGCTAAATTATTTTTACAAACTTAAAGAATTTATGATACAAAAACTACATTTTTCAATGAAGATCTATATATATTTAATTAAAATATCCTTTGTTGCTATCAAAAAAACAAAATCAAAATGATTTGCAAAATCTCCATCTTAACATAAACCTATGTTTCATGTAAAATGTGGAATACTGTATCGCAGATTAAGTGCATTGCATATCTGCTTATTTCAAGTATATCTATAGTTGTACCTTTTTATGCAAAGTCCTTGTAGAAACCACGTCTCTTTGAACGAGAAATAAGGACATTAATCTTTTTCGTAGACCAAAATACATTTTACATACCGTTTGTTTTTATTACCCGTTGCATTGTATAAGTGCAATAATTTGCAACAATTATCAGTCAAAATAATTTTTAAAATATAATCACTACATAGAAACGTCTTTTCAGTTAAAAAGTTCTTGACGCCTGACACACAATCGTACGTTGATCCTTTCGTGCCTTCCATTTTGCTAAGCACAAATCGTTTCGAACTCGCATTTTGAAGCGTACCTCTTATTTTAATAGAACACCAATCGTTTCGTACCATCCCATTTTAAGTAAAATATCTACAAATCCATAACACCTGCATGAAAAAAAGACTTTAAAATTTGTTTGTCCGGAATCATAGATACATGCTAGTTCAAACAATTTGCATAAGTTTTCATGAAACTATTTTGTGTTGTCCTATAAGCAGAATTAACAATTGAGTGAATTGTTTCATACCATCCGATTTTACAAAAGAAGTTATTGTAAAATTCAAAACTCTTGCATGAGGAATTATGCATTGCAACGTGGCTACACAAACAGTTTACTTTATTTTATTTAACCCACTTTGTATGCTAGGAAAAGAATCATTCACAAGATTCCACGGCAGAATGACAATGGGAAAGGCTGCCACTAGTATACCTTCTTCAGACTTTATGTGTTTGTGTGGGTATATGATAATAATCGTTTGAGTGAGGCATAGTAGAGGATGTCGTCTATGATATGCATACTCCAATATATGGTCCAGTGAATAATGGGATGGGAAATGCGTTGGCATTTCAATACATTAATGCTCTCTCCATTAATGTAATGCATAGCATGTTTTGCAGTATGTGAACGTGCATTATCATTCAATAAAATAAAGACATCACCTACAACTCCAGAGAAAGGTTCAATAATATCAATTTCATATACCGAAAAACTGTAAAAATACCTTAATGAAACATATAGAGATCCGTGCACCCTCTTAAAAAGTGATCACAGGATAGTGTTTGCAAAAATATGCATAGTAAAAGTTTTTGATAATACCGATGTCTATAATTTATTTTTAGTTGAAATTTTTAACGGTTAATTGGATAACGGTGTATTTCCAGATCAGTGAATGAATGGTATTAATCGTTCCTTTATTTAAGAAAAATGACACATGTGACGTTAAAAATTATAGAGGTACTACTTTAGTGAGTTGTTTTTCAAAGATATTTACAGGTGTTTTAAATAAAAAGATTTCTGATTGGGTTAAAAATAATAATGTTGTTTGTGATGTCCAGTTCGGTTTTCGTAAGAACCGTCCAACTATTGATGAAGTATTTATACTAAATGCTCTTGTTAGTGAATAATTTAAATAAACATGAAACATTTCTAAGTACTTTATTAATTAAAAAGACACCCAACATTCGTTTAAAATCAGGGGAGGTAATGTCCCCTCTACATTTTTCATTATTTTTAGAAGATTTAGATTTTGTTCTCCTAGATGATATGAGTTTGATGAAGTTCCTTTTACACTTATGTTATTTTCAGATGAAAGGTCATCTTTTGGAAAAATAGTTCTGAATGACAAAAACATCATGATTATTTTACACGTATTGCAGTTCTTACTTGGGCATTCGAAGCTAATCAAGATAAAAGTAAAATAGTTTTTTTAGAACACTTGGGCCTTTAAAGCATGAGGAAAAATGTTCTTAGAACGATATACATAAAGAAATTGCTTCTAACTTTAATTACCTTGGCACAGTTTGTAATGATACAGGAAAGTTTAACCTAAACCAAGAAACATTGACTGGTAAAGGCTTAAAGGCATTAAATATACTGCTTGCTAAAACCAAAGTGAGTCATTCAAACCAAGCACCATTTGTCAATTATTTGATGCATTTGTTGGCTCCGTGTTACATTATGCGACCGAGATATGGGGTTTAAGTAAAAGTAAAGAAATTGTGAGAATTCAATACAAATTATGTAAGTCAATACTCTATGTTAAACAAAGTACTAGCAATAGGCCTATGGCTATTTATGGTGAGTTATGCAGACACGCGTTGTTCATTAACAGATATGTAAGGATTGTAAAATAGTGACTGAAAATTGTAAACTGTGAAAATATTGTAATTAAAAAGATGTATGAAATAATGTTAAATGATTGTCAAAGAGGCAATCTAAATGCGGTATTTGAATTAAAATCTTTGTTAGAAAATAACGAATTTTTATATGTATGGAACAATCTCCTGAAATTATTTATATTTAAACGTTTACTGTGTTATTCAAACAAAGACTAACAGACAACTTTGTTCAGTCATGAACAAGTTTATGTACTTACAAATTATTTATAAAAAGTTTTAAATTTGAATACTATTTAGATGACATTTCCCTTGAACATCGTATTCCATTGACTTTGTTTAGGCTACCTTCTCATCAATAACGAGTTGAAACAGGTCGCTATGGCAATAACACAATTGAACGTAACCAAAGACATTGTATGATTTGTAACAGTGGTGACCTAGAAGATGAATATCATTTTATTTGTATCTGTTCAGCAAATAATCAAATAAATTCGAAAACGTAATATTTACAAACTTTTTTTCTACAGACCAAGTGTTGTTAAATTTATAGAATAAATGCAATCTGTAAACTTTTCTGTAGTAATTAAACTATGCAATTTTATACGAGAAGCATTTATAATAAGACATGACATTGTAAACAACTATACTTAGTCATCTTTAAGGCTGTTTCCTGTAATCATTTACTAAATACTTAATTGAAAAGTTTTCCTGTTAACTGTGTTAGGAAACAAAAAAATAGGGCTATTATAAAGTTGTTACATATCATCGATTAATTTACATTCATGACCTCATGCACAATTAATAGATTAGGACTCAATGCAAAACATGTGTCGTGAACGGAGATATATCAGACACATTACAAACATCTGTCTCTGGAAAGAATCAACATTGTATTAACAATCACACTATATTGCATATACTTTAATTCTGCGTATATATTTATATTTGAAAGCATATCACATCAAATATCTTTCGTCGTAACAAAAAAGATTCTCTGGCCCATATTTTATAACAACACCACATAAAACACTGATTACAATAGCAGTTCTCTGTCGTATTTACATATTGTTCCAGGTATAAACTTACTTTTCAGTTAAAATGGACGTTATAGTTGACAGAAATAGTTTTAACTCAAACATTTGTACGAACAGTATGGTAATTTGAACTGGTAACTTTAATTAGAGTTTCACTACTTGTCAAACTATATATAAACAATATGTAGGCAGATGCTGTTTTACTAAGATAATATTGTGATAAGAAATGACAGTTCAATCTTTCTTGGTAATGCATAATATTAAAGACATCATAATATACATATTACATTTTCAAGTTAGAATAGGCAACATGATTTATTGATGTCAAAGAATAGTTCAGATTAAGACATTGAATTCGTTTACACACCATTATTTTATTTTGATTGCATTTTGCTTGATTGATTTCTTGTTATTTGATATCAGTTTTCTTTTTTGAGTATTTTCAGTATTCCCATTTTGATAACAGTTTAAAAAAAAGTAAAATACATTGCCTGCTTTTCACATGTGAATTTCTCGATGTATGTCTCTGATACGCAGCATCTTCCATTTTTTCTGTTTAGGGCACACTCACTAATTGACTTAGGAACCATACGGTTGATGTTTCGGAATTTAAAATACAACCATCTGTGTTAGACGGTGATAAGATGTAAGGGCTTGCTCTTGCTGTCCATGAAGATGCTCATTCAGACCGAATCAGTCAGCGTTTCTGACGTTTTTCAAAGTTTCCAGTTGAGCTATATAAGATGGTTTCTTCTTTAAATACTACCTTTTGTTACATACGTATAAATGATTAGTTTGAATTTTGACAGCAGAAACATAAGGCTATACACGAAGTTGAATCAGTTGTAGTTATAATGGCCCTACTCAATTCATTTCGTCAAGTTAAAGTGGATAGTATACATTGTATCCTTAGGTTATGATAATAAACTTACCAAAGATTGATTGCATTATTATATCAAATTGTGAGTGTACAATAACATGCGATTTTAATGTAGCTTTATATAGAATTCTGATATTAATGAACGAAATAGCAAAACATGCCGTTAGTAATGGATTTATCACCAACATCTGAAATGAACATTTACGCTAAATATTCTTTGTGTTGCTCATATAGATTGTTTCACTTCTAGTTATGTTTATTTGAGTGATAATAAAATAATCAAGAATAACAAATGGTGATTTGACATTTTATTGCTCGCTCTGTTACATTGATATACCTTTCTTATATTCGTTGCTTTAACGCATATATCAGACTGTATGAAATAAATGACTGTGAACATGTAATCAAGTGCTCAAACGTTTTGATGACGTTATAGTAAAGCATATTTTCAAATATTGTCTATTGATTGTAAGAGTTTATTTTCTTTATAGAAATGAAACAGAGTTGAGATGGAACATTTTATTCCTGTTTTGATAGTTAACTCCCTCTCAACAGTGTTCGCATAAATTACTAATTTTACAGCACATGGTAGTCTTTATTCTTGTTTAAAATAATTGTTTTCCTTTTTTGCAATAGCTTTAAATATTGTTTCTATTTGAATAACGTAAGTGCCGTCACTTCCAGAGCTGAATTTGGTCAAAAACGAGTGTAGCTTTACGGTACAACAATAATCGGAAATTTGTCAAAGATGCAAATTTGATAACGCACAATGCTACATCTTATCTAAATATCTACATTATATAGTATTTCAGGAGCAATGTGTTATATGCACGCACATTTTGTGTCAATATGCAAATAGCTTGCATGTAAGACTCTCATTTATCATATAATATAGATAAAAGTGACTTAAATATGACAGAGAGACTGCAATTCATCTTACATTATTTTTGTCTTTTAACATATTGTTAACGTATATTGTCCTAAACATAAACACATAAACAACCGAGTATGAACTGAAAACAAAAGAAATCGTAATGATATTCAAATAAAAAAATTTACTTAATGATAAATATGTGCAGAGTTTATATATTTGGTAATAATTTAGGCAAATACAAGTAGTTTAAAGAGGTTGGGTATCAATCATATTTTATCGGTACTATAACATATATAAGTCCGTATCAACTGATTTAACAAAGCAAAATGCCCTGAACGAAATGTATTTTACAAGTTCATGCACGTATAATTTTTGCAAAATATAGGAATCATGAGCGCAATGGCTTTGTGTCTAAAACTCATAAAATTCTTTCATTTTATTTTAACATAACATGTTGCAAAGAAAAGTATTATTAACGTATAATTTATGCTGATGCAGACAGCTTAATGTTTTTTATCTTAGATATCTAAATATGTTTGTGCTTTATATTTGTGTCCGGAATATAACTTCGAAAGTGTGTAGGTTATCAATTTGAAACCATTTAGGTGGATAGATTATATTTACGAGGAGTCAGTGCACAATAGTGAGTGATAACTTCATCCATCATAATCTTATTTTCGTGGGTATTTTTATGCTTTTTTTTGTCCGGAGCATGTCTTAAATTTCATTTGGAATATTGACTGGAAGCTGCCTAGGTGGATAGATCTTTGCAGATGGCATGCGGTGTAAAGTTATGATAACTTTACTCTTAATTTGTATTTAGTTATTACCTTTTAATATTTTTCATGCATGCTTAATTTTTGTCCAGAATATAAATCAAAGTGTTTGAAATATTAATTTGACACCTTATATGTGGATATATTTTACTGAAGAGGAAAGCAGTGCACATGTCCTAAATTTCTCATGCTATTGCTATTTTTTTTCATTTTCTTACATAATTATTGTCCGGACAATAAATCATAAAACTTTAGAGATCGAAGAAAAGTCAGAAGGAGTGCAGTTGAGAAGAATGACAAATCTCTACATCATTATTTTAGAGTTATTGCACTTTTCTGTTGGGGTTTTTTACTTAAATTGCATCTTTTCCCAAGCTGTACCTCAACATGTTAAAGATATATCAGCCTGAAACTTGACTCGCGAGTAGCTCTCATGTACAAAGGTTGTAGTTTTTAGTATAATTGTCCTTTTAATGCAAATGAAAAATGTCTGAGAAGCGATGGAATTTCGTCTTATTGAACTTTTGATTTGTCCCGGCGAAATGATTTGGCAGTCTATGACTGCTTCTTGTTAACAACTGTAACATGATACCAAAAATGGAAAGCTATTGAAAATAAAATCTAAATAATTTCATGTCATAGTGGTGCCTGTCGACTGTCTTAATCTATTAAAAATTAAGTTTGATTATTTTAACACGTCGAAAACAAAATGAGTGAATTATTCTCAATTTAGATTTGTACGTTGTTTGTTTGTTACGTTCTAACAATTTAAAAGCAATTGCAGTCTAACCATGCATAGGAACTTACTAAAGTATTGAATTTAGATAAGATAAAATCAGTTAGATAGCATCTAATTCAACTCTGTTTGCACTCATACGACAATTTTACACACTTGCTCTGCAAATTGGTAACCCCACGAGGGCTTTAAAACCGATTCCAATACGTAAATCTCCAGGTACGTTCAAAATTGAACGTATAAAATATCAATAAGGTGACTAACTTGCATAATGAATGAGATAAAAAATAAAAAATCACTTTTTTATTTTGTGAATATTATAGAAGAATGTCTGAAAATTTACCACGTTACAAAGACATTTTAATACCAACCGTAAAATAGAAAACAAAACGTCCGGTCCATCGATCTGTTTGGTAAAGGTACGTAATCAAGTACAGAAAAAAATGTATAATAATTATGTACAATGTTATGTTAAAACGTATTATTTAAGATTAACGGAAATATCTGTTTGGCAATGTTTTTTAGGACGAAACACCGTTTATCTGTCATATTCCCTTCAAATAGTCAATCAAAAAGATGTTAATAACACATCAACTTTTCATAATGTATTACTTTTCCTTTATACAAATTCAGTCTGTCATTGTGTTGAATAATGACACGGTTTCAATGATTGAGTGTCCATTAAAGACGGCAGGAATTCTTTTTCAAGATGATAAATTAGAATTTTTAACACTTCTCATAAACTATCATTCATGACAAATTGCTATGTCTTTCAGAAATAATAAATGTACGCATTAAAGATTATTGTAAGATACGTTACAAAACAGTCATTATTATTTATTTATAAATATATTAGAATATAGTTCATTCTAAATACAAAAAAGAGGAAAGCATGGCAAGGTTGAAAAGAAACGACCATTACCTTAATTACACTGATCTTGACAATTACAGAAATAGGCTCGCTATTGCCCTCGGACTATTCCAACTATTGTAGCAGGACTATTTTATTAAATCTTGCCTCATACAAATGTCTTAAAGCAGTATGCTTTTAAATTCATACTTATTTCAATGAAAGCTTTTTGAAAATGTATTTTAAAGTCAAATATTGTGAAATGAACAAAGAAAGTAATTTACACATTGCAAACGTCACAGTCCGCATGAATTATCAAATAGAGGTCAAAATTCTTCTTCTGGGTTTTCATTCTTTCGGTGCATCAGCTTTACTTAATGCTTACAAATTGTCATTATTTGTGAGTATTTTTGTACAACATTCTTGACTTAAAAGGATGTGATGTTTTGTTAAAATACATTCCTGACATTAATCAGTTTTGTAGAAATAGTTTTAGTCACTACGCACGAATCTAGGTTGAATTTAATTTGGTACTTCATCTTTTATAACGAGAAGAAATTAGGCGATTTATATAACTGAAAGTTTTACAATAGTGTTTTGTAGAATAATAAGAGTAATGTGTATAAAACAAATTCATTTTACTTTTACCGCTGTCAGGAATATTACTCAGTTTTCTTCGATATGTGATACTGGTAGTTTTTTCCGTCTATTACTCGTATGTAGCAAATTTCAAACTTAAGTAGATATGACCTGTTTTCACAATAAACTAGAAGTAGACTAACAAGGAATCGTATTCATGTAATATAAGTAAATGCCACCAAATATAGAAGCATGCACAATTTTAATTGCATTTTTGACCTAATTTACGACCAAATGTACAATGTGGTATAATTCTAACATGAGTGTGTTTTCGTTAATTTGGTAATTGCATGACGTTTTTTGACATTCACTTTATTTGCTGAGTATCAAGGTATATTCCAACCACGGATTTTTATATTTTTATACGCTGTCACATTGAAAATAGGGTTCTATATAATCTCTAGAGATAAAGAAGCCATTCAGAGAGTTGAATCAATGAATGTTCTAGATAATTTTGTATTTTTATTATTAGAGGGACTCTGATAATTGTTCTGTCACCTCTTATCATCAAACGGGAGCGTAATGATGGAACTATTTTTAAAAAGATTAATAATATCTGTCATATTTTGCGGTTCGGATCGGAATATCCGTCCCGAGGTGACCCGCCCATTGGGCGGTAACGAGGCTTGCCGAGTTACCGCCCATGGGCGGGTGACCGAGGGACGGATATTCCGATCCGAATCGCAAACATATGTCAGATATTTTTTCTTGCATATTCTACCATATTCCATTATATTTTATATTCTTTATCTTTATTTTCTATGAAAATTTATATCATTTCAACCGTAACTACTTTCATTCAACAGCGTATGAATTATAAAATCATTCATAACGGTAAAATGACGTCATCTTTATCGTGCCATTGTACAGCACGCGACTCATCTGGAACCCCCCATGCCAGATGAAATTTCCGGCATGGGTAAAACTAACGGAAACGCCAGTCTGATATGCTAGAAACATTTCTCGAAAACATGCAATTAAAACAAAAATAACATTTCGTACTTACCTAACTAACCTATCGAATGATGATTATCAAAGCATTTCTAATTTTCTAACTTCACTACTTGATTGAGTGAACATTTTGACTTGATAATACGTGAATTAGTCGTGTTAATTGACATGATCTCTTTACAGTACACTTCTTCCTTTTTTCTTCTGACATCATATGTTGATCCAGTAACTTTGTATGATGTCAAAAAGGGTAATATACATTATCACTAACATTTGAATATTCAAGCTGAAATTTCTTTTCTTTTTTTCTTTTGCCATGTTTGGTAAGTCACACCGACATTTTTTATGTCAAAGCTTAAGTGATGAAGGAATAAATCAGTCGCTGCCCCTTTGTGTGCACTATTTCATAAAAATCCGGCACCTGACTAGAGACTTTTACCCACCGTAAGCTGCATTGATATTTTGAATGGCCTTAAAGAATCAGAAACTCCATTCACAGCGGCTTTGGTCAAGTGTTTCGATTTGAGATAAGCAACTGTTAACATTTTTTCCACGGAAGTCCTATGTAAATGTATTCTAAAAAAATTGATTTTTTATGACTTAATAATACAGACATTTATCTTCTACAAAGACATAGGTTTTATATATAAGTACTTTATTTACGGCGAAACGGTAACTTCAAATATTTACTTATTTACAATATCTACGGTAGCCTGCTAGGGTTTTTTTTGTTGCTTTATTCATAACACATGCGCTATTCCGTATTCGTTCGTCGTTTTGATAGTATCAACGTCGATTTCCCAAACAACCATATAAAATCGACAGACTGGAACACAGGCTATATCTACGGCTACATGCTATAAAACTTGAAACCAGATCATAACCCCTGTCGTTTAGTACAATGAGATAGAGGAAATGATTTAACATTAATATTTATCTGAAAACTAATAAAAATGTTGTTTTCCATTAATCATCGTTTTTCTTAGACACGTTTGATATTTTTATTAAAGAAACGTTTAGATTTACAATCGTTAAAAATTAGGGTATCAAAACTAATGTATGGAATGCTAAATAGAATTTCTGAGACAAAGTTATGTAACATAGTTTTGTTTTTAATTGTTTTTGTTTGTTAAATCAACACAGAGAAAACGTAAACTCTTAATACTCACGGTTCGATAACTTGGTATGATCATTTTAATATCTGGAATAAAAAAGATATCCAAACAGGTCTTTTGAAGGTATCCTAAGATTTTTCCTCTGTAAAAAAGAATACAACTTTCACTGATTATATTTTTTACGATTTAAAATAAAAATATTTCCCGTGTACCTTTTCAGTATGATAATAACAACAGGAAAAGAGAACGTCGGTTAATATCTTCTAAATTGTGCCAGACAAGTGCTTCGTGACAAAGAGCCTTAAATTGTTAAAATAATTTTAAAAAATGAGTTTGTTTTGGTGAACACATTTGAAACCATCTCATATGAGAGTAAAGATTATTTAGCAAAGCATAACTTTACAGTGACGGGGTATTTCTTGGATTATACAAGATAATTCGAACGACCTGAAATCATAATCAATGTAAACAGTAGTTATTGATTGCTACACACTATTGTAAACGGTTTTAACATATTATTTTTCCCGACGTGTTTAAATAATTCTAATATTTAATTGTTCCTTTGTGATCATATAAAGTTGCAGACTGATTTAGTCTGTTCACGGACAGTACAGAAAAATGCAAGCTTCTCTACCTGCCCCTGCCCCCCCCCCCCCAGCATAACTTTTACCAGAATTTAACAGTCAAACATGGAAATATTGATATTTTTAATTTTTAAATGTTCGAAGATGGGTTTCAGGGGAATCTTCAAAGTGACAGGAAGTATTTGCATATTGTCCAAAAAAAAAATGCGTGGCTTAAAGAAAAAAAAAAGGGAAAAAAAAAAAACATTTTGAAAGAAAAACAGAGGTTATAAAAAAATAAAAAATTTAAAGAATTAAGGGAAAAAATTTTAAACCGGTTTTTTTTTTTATTTAAAAAATTTTAAAATTTTTAAAATTTTTTGAAATTTTTAAAAAATTTTTGGAAAAAAAAAAAAAATTTTAAAAAATTTTTTCCAGGTTTTTTTATTTTAAAGAAAAACAACAAAACAATATTTCTTTTAAAAATTTTGAAACACTTAATGTTATCCCCCAATGAAAAAAAAAAACCTGGGGTTTTTTTTTTAAAAAAAAATTTTTAAATAAAAAAAAATAATAAAACAAAAACAGTTTTAAAAAAAAAAATTTTTTTTAAAGGAAATTTTTTTTTTAAAAAAAAAAAAAAACAAAAAAAAAAAAGGGAAAAAAAAAGTACAAACAAAGGGAAAAACAATAATTTTTGTAAACAAAAGGGGTTTTAAAATATTTTTTTCCAATTTTTTTTCTTTTAAAATAAATCCCTTATTTAAAAACGAGGAATAAAAATTAACAAAAAGCAATTAACTTACCCCAAAATTTTTTTAAATGTATTTTTTTTTTTATTTTTAAAATTTATTTTAAAATTTTTTAGAGAAAAAAAGAATTTTAATTTTAAATGAAAACGTTTAAGGGCAAAATAAAACGGGGGTTTTTATTTAAAAAACAGTAACTATTTTTTTTTTTTTTCATGAAAAAACTATTTCAAAATTTTCCCGAGGAAATAAAATACCACTTTAATTTTCAAATTTAAAATTTTTAAAATCTTTTTTTAGGAAAATTTTTTTATTTTTGAAAAGAATTTTTTTTATGAAATGTTTAGTTTTCCCCCCTTGGTCGTTAAAAATTAGAAAAAGGAATCCCCGGGAAACCCCCAGTTTTGTGCCCAATTTAAAAAAAACTTCCAAAAAAAAACAAAAATTGCAACCCAAAAAAAACATTTTAAAAGGAAATCAGAGGTTATGAAGTCTGTATATCACAAACAATGTGTCAAAAGACAACAAATTTTAAAAGCAGGCACCAATCCCTAAGGGTGGTAATAAAGTACTGAAGTAGGAATACTGGCACCAACCTTCTTTTTAAACTTGTTAAAAATAATTAAAAGATAATTAATAAGTTCATATTGTTTTTTTGTTTTTGTTTTTTTCTGGGGTTTTTTCTCTCTCTTATATTAATAAGATCTTGTAGACTTGTCAGTGGTTTACAAAGGTTAAATTATCTTTTCTTCAGTTGTAAGTTATAGCATTGCCACATATTCTGCTTAAAATAAGTACAATTTCAATTTGGAATATATTATGCAAATTATTTGGTTTTGTCTGTCAGTTTGGCTAATTATGTTTGGAAGCATTAATCACAACAACATTAAATGAAAATTGCAAACTTGGTTTGATCGAGTCTGTCCCTGAGCCTGTTTCGTAATACCGTTTTTAAAAGAAAAGTCTATTTATTATATTCTTAAAATTCTTTTATTTGTTATATATAAGGTTTTCCTCATAAAAATACAGGCTGGCATTGGGTCAAATATTGTATAGTATTTATCATTGATTGTTAATAACAGATAAAGTTTGTCTTCATTTCAAGTATTTGTTTGATAACATTTCTAATTACCTTTAAATTGATGACAAATAAAATGATTTTGCTATCTTTTGAAAACGTTACATGCATTCATGGCAAAGATTGCCATAAGAACAGTTTATTTTTACGGTAAATATCAAACTATCTGCGACAAAACAATATTCGACCAAACAAATATGTGACAATTGCATGTCTAAAGATAACGGTATGAGTTGTTATTAATGTTATTTATTTTGATTCTTGATTACAAAACAAATGTATTGTATTGATATTCCCCGGCAAATGAAAATGAAACAAATCACTCGGTTGAAGTTTCGCATGCAGTTTGTGAGTATGACGATTATGACACAGAACTGCCAAAGTGGAGGGGGTAAAGCAAAGTGATACTTAATTAAGTACATGTATAATGATTAATGACCAACCTAAGATATTATTTTGACTTGTCTTATTCAATAATATTTGTTCATTATTTCAAAATATTTGAAATAAATATCCTTTTATTCAAGTTCATTTGAAGAATTTTCATGCTGAGATAAATGATAAAGTGTGTTCAAGTAAACTAGGAATACTCATAATTTAGAAATTAAATCTTGTTTTTGTGCATTTATCAAGTCACTTGTATATGAAAATATACAAAGGACAATACCCACATTTGTGCAAAGAAAAAAGTTTATTTTTATTTATTTATTTACGTATTTATTTATTCATTTTGTATTTTCTATTATAATTCAATATATATCCAATACTTTTTTCCTTCACTTTTGATATATGATATACATGTATTTAAGAAACCTAAGGTTGTTCAATAGTTCGCTTTTACCATACTTTTGACGGGGATTAAAAACACGAAATTTCAGCCAAGAATATTACGTATAAATAATTAAGCAACACATAGTAACCATTGCTTAACTATGAATACTATTTTGTATTCATTGTATATAAATCTAATTGAATAATTTAGCAACAAAATTGACACACAAATGCATATTTTAGTGCATATTATTATTTGTGAATGAATGTCGGTCTTTTATCTAAGACAAAATTGTTCAAAGAACTTGAAACAAGTCCTGTTTGAAACACGACTGTACGTCCTTATTATTACTTTCCTATGAATGTTTGGTTTCAAGCAGTTGAATTCAGCAATTTTTTCTTATTACTTTTTTTCCATTTAAAAAAGTTAGGAAGATAAAAGCTTTTACGAAGATAACTATAAGACAATTTTTCCTCGTCTTTTTCATAATCTTATATCCATTTTTGAAGTGACTTCTAATATCAGATTAACAGGATTACGATTTTTCTAGGAACATCCTTTGGAATTATATCATTTGAAAAATAACTGTCGTCTAAGATCACTGTGTTCTTATTCCCTTTATTTAAGTTTAGGACATGTAGGACAGAGACTTGAAATTCTTAAAAGTAGGCAAAAGTAATATGTTACATGTAGTATATAAGTTAAAATAAATGTATACTGTTAAACAAAATTTCCAATATACGAGCGTTATACATATTTCACATAGAAACAACAACGCTACGACTGATTTTGCTGGTGCAATTTTACTTAAACTATAGCAATGAAAGCAATTTTACAAGAAACCGTACGAGTGTTACAAATATATAACACAAGATTTCGTCATTTAGCTAATGAATTAATGATAGAAATAATAACGAACATGAACATCAAATAAATAGAAATGAAAGATATGTTCCAAATATGAGATTTATGTTTGTTTGTTTTCTTTTGTTGTTGGTTTTGAAACTTGTCATGGAGTAAGGAACAACTAATTAAAGTAAGGGCCTCCGATAATGTTGCAAATATATAATAAACGTCTGAAGATAATGAAAAATATATTTATCTAAATGAGGAATATATTTGTCGATGTAAATACATTAGATTAGAGACGTTTTGTGTATCAGGTTTAACTTTGAGAGTTTGAAGTAATGTATTTCGTAAAAGTATTTACAATTAAACAAACCATTATATTAAAATGTTCTATCCTGCTAATTTTTTTTTTTGAATTCACTTTGTAGAAAAGAATATACATAAAATACATTTATGCTGAACAAGATCTTTTTGAAAAGGAAAACGATGGAATTATTTTAAAGGACTGTTTCACTTCATCATTTCATACTTGCTTTGACCAGTTGTAAAATACAGAGTGTCAGATATTATATTAAAGTACCATGTTTAGTAAAGACGCCTGTCAATAGCCGAGTCGTAATTCAGTCACCATAATTAAATGTCACTTATCAAATTACCTATCTTCCTTTAACGTAAGTGAATTAGATGACAGATTAAATCAGTAAGGTTTCAGGAAGTAAAACAAGTGCAAGCCTGTTCAAGATTCACATGTCGGAAATCAGACATATCTCTAAGACAGCAGTCTAGAAACCTATTAATCATTACTATTTTATCTTATTAGTATTGAAATGGTGCTTTGAAAAGTGGTAGTATTTAAAGAGTTTATATATCAAAAAGAAAACTTTATATTGATGAAATTCTATATATATTCTATATATAAGTTCAACCTGACAAAACTGAAATTAATTAATCATTCAAAGTATCAAAGACATGTATTCAATTTTAAAAATAAGTAATTATGCACTCACGTACACAAGTATATCTTAAACAAGAGATAACAAAATGTCTTATAGACCATCACTTACCCCCTGTAACTACATCAGGCATTTCATCTGATAGACATCTACTAATAGACTGTCAAAAGAATGTTAAAAATAAATTTATTGTATTTATAAAAAAGGAAGCTGGTGATTCAAAGCAAGTTACCACAAAGCGTGAAGTTGATACGAGTCTGTTAACATTGATTTAAACATGCTCACATTTATCACAGACATAATGATATTCTTCAAATATCACGAAGAAATAAATTTATGTTTAATTAAGTTTTAATCATGGGAATGAAACCAATAAACTGCTAATTAAATCCATATACTTAATCTTATATCAGCGTAAATATTATTTTATCAACCTCTGTACATAACATTAATAATTGATAAGGAACCGTATGGGTAAACCAAAGAAAGTATGAGGTTTAATCAGTCTAAATCATTTTGAATGCCTGAAGATTTTCTCGTTTTCAGATATAGCAAGAGACATAAAAAAAAATATAAAAAATATCAAAAACAAGCATTAGACTTTGAGTCTTCGTGTTTATGTGTATGACATGGCTAAATTGGCAAGTAGTCAGGTGGAAAATTAAAAGAAATACAACAAACGCCTAAAACGACGAAGTTTATATCCTGAATCCTTCCTGAAGTCTGAACTGAGGTAAATGACTGAGTAAGCTCAACAATAATATGGTTATTAGTTTCATTTACAATATATATGAAAATGGTTTGTAATTGTTTTAGTTTCACTATTGAGTTACTAATTCAAAACTTAAATGTCAAAAAAACTGTGCAGCATCATTATTATGCAATAGAATTTTGCAATTTCTTTGCACGCCCTAAAGAAGCCAGGTCACTCTTAATCATCTTTGTTTGCAGGCTACTGTTTACATATTTGAAGAAAACTTGATTGTTTTGCACATTTTCCTATGGTTAACTACTTAAGTTTTTTCGACAAGCAATATTAATATTTTAATCCAATTTTTTAACTACGTCATTCTAATACAGGTCCAAAAGAACCGAATAATGAAATGAAGGCAAAATTATTTAAACGCATAATGGTCTTATGACTTCAAATTAAAAACAAGTAGAATAAATAAAAAAAACATTTCAGATCTTTTTTGCTAGACAAACATCTAGCTTCAAAAATAATTCATTTAACAAATCGTCAAAATTGTTTTTCAATATATATTCCGTTATAGGATTCATTTGACAGTTTGTCTTCATTCTTTGTCAATCAATGTTTATCTAAAGGAGTGATTAATTTATGTGCTATAACCTATGCAACGCGAAACTTTGTCCGATGTTCTATACTAGATCTACTTAGGGAACAATTTATAAATTATTTGAGATCTTCTGACCTTTAAAATAACCGTACAATCTGCTTAATTTAGATAAGAAGCTTCTTTGCATAGAACATAGCATTGTCATTGAGAGAGCCGCGGATTTGATAACAATTGTGTCTGAATGAATCATTAATCTTGATTTATTTGAATGTCCACTTTTGGTTTATTTCCTTTGGGAATTCTTTGGTGAATAATGGGTTCTTGATTTAGGTTTAACATACTTATATAAAACATGTTGTTTCACGCAATTCTTGACATTATCTTATGTAGATGCGCCTTCACAAAAAATGCGAAAGGCTAGGTTAAATTTAATACTTTGAAAATTTTGTAATTTCCAGTTTTTTAGCGTTTATAATTTTAAATATGTGTTGTTGTATCTTTATAATTTATATGAAAAGTCTTGGTAAATTCTGGCGACTTCTTACGTTGTTCAATGCTCATTACAAGGTGAAATAAAAGATTAAAAATTCACTGCACATACGCATCAGGATATGGCAGTGTATAATGTACACTTTGTGAGTACCAATACACTTTTCAAAGAAACAGTTTAGGTTACAATGAAACATTGTTTTGATTGACTTTGAGAGTGTAGAAGATTCAAGATATTATATTCAAGTAATTTTCTAAAAAAAAATATGAAGTTTTGACAAATATATGACATTTTTCGTAGAAGAGAAAGAAGAGTCGAATGGCACCTGAAATATTTCTAAATACAATGTATATACCAGAGTAACTCGTAAATAGTCAATTGCAAAATGTTAAGTAATTACATATCTGTTCATACATAATGTTAAAATTATTTTTCCAAATAATACTTTTTGTTATGTTTGATACTTGCAAATAAATGCAATTTTTCACGTTAATGGCTTAATTCAAAAGCTAAAAAAAAGAAATAAAACGTCAGTGACAATATCCTTATATTATGCTTATATTGAGTAACGGGAACATTTTAACTGAGCCAATCATTAATTAAAGGCCAATTACGCCTCTCAGAAATGCCTTCATTTTTATGTTTCAAAAGCATTTTATTTTTGTTGTCGTGTAACACTACTCATTGCAATGTAGAGCTATTGTCTTGCTTCTTTGCTGGCAATTTTTGTAATTATAGTGAATAAGTATTTTGTGTGGAAGTCAAAAACCTATTTTGTTTACATTTGCTACCTTCACAACACATCACTGTACATTCAACGCTAATTTCGTCGGTATGCAAATATGTAGCATGCTCTAAATCCACTATCAAAACATAAATCAACACCTGTTTAATAATTTTTAAGAATTTGATAAATATGGATTTCTGAGGCATAATGTGCCTTTAATGAGAAAATTAAAGCATCATATCTGTTTTGTATATATGTTCTTCTGAGTTAAATTAAATGTTGAAGGCATGATAGATATTCCCGATATATTGGTCTGATGAGAAAATTTATTGAAATTGATAGAAATCAAACTTATAATATTTTAAATAGTTTGAATAAGTAAGAGAAGCATGTATATGGCGGGATATAAAAGGGGCATTTCAAATTTAGTAAGCAATGCATATTACTGTAAATTTTGATGATCATTTATAGCATTCATTTGAATATTCACTCAATAACTTACACCGTGTTACACCGGTCTACTATATTTCTTAAGCTATTCGTTTTTTAGGTAAAAAGTCTGGTTTTTTGTTATATATTAGATAGTGCACTAAGAATGCTTGACTTGCGTAAGATCATTACTGGTCTGCAAATACATTATTTTAAACACTGCGCCTGTAAACATTTAAAATATGTTATTCAAATGCTTAACAAATAATCAATTATTTCTATTCCTGGTAGATAATTGTACAATAGTTTGGTAATTTTACAGTCACTGAAGTTAAACAATAAGCTAGACTTAGCTGTTACCGAACTTTACATGAATGCTTGTGAACAGAGTATAAACTAATTGAATAAAATCATCGTCAAAAATACAGTACGTCGTAGATGAAATGATGATCAATGAACACCGCTGTATGAATATATATATGGATGGGTCTAAATTTATCATTTTTATGTTTGAATGCTAAAGTCTGTTACACCGTGAACAATAGCATGCACATTGTCTTACTTAAACCGGGCCTGTAATATTTTCACATTTGCCGTTTTGGCGTCCTTTTTTTCTTCTTTTTCTAAAGTGAAGAAATATTCAAACGCTAATATAGATGTGAGTTTATCTCAAAATATATTTTATTCTATTTAATTATGATAGGCAGTAAATCATTTAACGTTGAAATGACAGGTAAAATGAATACAATTATACACATTTTCTGAGGAACCTTCCTTTTGTTTTTCCATCCACTCGAGATTGGCATGAAGTGTTTAATCTCTTCTAAAACGAGTTCAAACATTATTAGTTTTAGGCACTCTGTTTGCCCCTGCATCTGGCATGTATTTATCATTAAATGGTTAAAATTTGGATAACTTTTACCGACACGCAAAACGCAGCCTTGTGGAAATGGTAAATCAGTGCCGATCTGAGGTAACATGTAATGTTGACGGGCCTCTTTTGGTGGCCGAGATCTCTAAAGTTACGCCTTATGCGCCCTCGTTTATCGGTATCGGTTTTTCCTAATACCTTCTATTACTTCAGTCATTACAAGACATTTTATGCTGTTAAAATGTATACCCCTTGTGTCCGAGGTGTTGCCTTTAAAGGATGTCAAATCAAAATTGAAGCCATCGTTTATCCCTGCGTTATTGTACAAATCTACTTATTGAGGTTCGAATTAATAAATGCATATCTTAGCTCCAGAAGGTGAGGTGGTTTTGACCCTTTGCCCCGTGTTCAGAAAGATTTAAATATCAGGATCAAGATCAGAACAAATTAAAAACACAAATATTTTCTATTGCTTATCCTCATAGATTAATTCTATTTAAAAATAACTTGGTTTAAATATATCTGTTCGATATATTTACATTATGTATAGGTTTAAGTTTAAAATCAAAATTATATTGGTCAGGCGCGGCATTTTGTAAATACGTTCGATTAACAGTATCCTGACTTACCAACGTAAATGTGTTACGATTCATTTGAAATACTGCAATCCTATTGGACAAGAAATAATTTCAAACGCTAAGTATGATGAACAATATTTACACAATACATTTTTGGATTGGACAGAAAGCTATGAAAGCTTATGAGTGTCCTCTCTTATATTAACTTGATAAAACTGGACTTGAAATAACATGTTTATCATAGAATTTTTAAAACGAATATTGTTACTTTAACAAGATACGGGCATTTTATAGTTGATCCAAATACAGATTTGGATTCTAAAATAGGTCCTTACTTTGATCCATTGTTTTTATTTCTTTTGTTATTCGTTGATTTTATACAAAATATGTTGCTTTATTTGCAATCAGCATTTTATTCAGCATTTTATTTTACATATTGAATTTGTATCATTTAATTTTAGCAAAATCGATCAATTTTAGTTTTATAAAATAATGAAAATAAGACCAGGACCATTTGATCCTGATCCTAATCTTTTCTCAGTGAACACGGGGCCTGGTGTTGCTTTGACTTTGTATCACCCGAGTAGTCAAAATCATCCTACCTGATTCAGTGTCATATAACCTAAATAATTTTGCCGTAAAACTAAACAATAAACAATTCATAACTTTAAGGTTCATAGCATCCTCCAGGCTCCTGATATGACATAAAAGTTTTCGTTTCCATTTTGGCATAAGGGATTTAAATGACTAGCTTCAGTAAAATGTATGACTACAGAAATATACCCTTACAGTATATATTTGACTTGTGTGTTTCGTTAGATATGAACCATACTAAAAAGAGAGAAAATACACATTAATTTGTTATCCTAAGCTTATAAAATAACAGTAACGCAATGCAGTACGTTTGATCAATTTAATGTCAATGTACTCAATCCTAAGAGAACAGAGAACGATATAATGAACGGAAAAAACAACAACATTGTATTGATAAATGAGTGGAGGATCTTAATATAAAGTTACATCCACGCAATGATGCGACATAAATTAAATGGCGAACACACAGCAGAATCTAGAATTTATAACATTTATTACAGATATTTGACGAATGTGAACATTCATTGAAATATATATATTTAAAACTTTCTTAGATGGTTGAAATACGCAAAGCAATGTAAACAGCCGGACATTTCGGAGGCAATTCAATTATCATTAGCAATACATATTATGATAATACCGCCGACTTTATTAGATTTAGGTGATAATGAACCGAACATTAGTCATTTTTAAACTATTTATCTAACATATGTACGTATCTTCGTTCTATTACCACGGGATTTACTAATAACATTCATTTTTATTATTCACTTTATAATCTACATCGTGTCTACTATATTTTGTAAGTTTTTTTAATCGAATATCATGTCTGCAACTATTGCTCAATATTTCGTCTTATCTTAAATACAATTCTTGTGCGTTCACAGTGATTCTCAATGTCCATTGCAATGTTTATAAACAGTGTCATTACAATTTCATTTCAGTGCAAAAAATGAAAAAAAGAATGATGAAAAGCAAATTTGAATCTGTTGAAGTCAAAGATTCAGTTCGTTGGAGATTATTGTAAGCGCGGCATTGCTACCTTCCACTCGCACCGACTTAAGCGTCATTTTATCCTCAGCAGAAGAATATATCTCTTCAGGACGTGTCCTGTAATTTCTCCATAAAGGTTCATTTACATAACAGTATTCATTCGTCTGACATTAGTACATATTAGATCAACTGTCTATAAATTGTCTCAATATTGAATTCATGTATTCGAGCGAAAGCAATACAGAGTTACCATTTATCACGGCTATTAGATTTCCAATATTTTCTTTTACGAAACATCTGTAATGGTTTGATATTATCTTGTCTTGTTATGATATTCTTATTTCACTACAATTGTTATTTATATGTTAGAGCATTATTTCTAAAACATTACATTTCATTTGTCCAGCAATTGTTTTATCTGTTTTGTTAAGGGGGAGCAGTTCCAATTGTAATGTAATGTGTTATAGATAGGTTCTGAAATTTATTTATTTTTTGATGGGGGAAACGATTCCCTCTTACCGGTAATATTGCTCTAATTTCTAAATTATTGCATTTTATTATATCAAATTGTTTTATCTGTTTTGTTAAGGGGGAACGGTTTCACTTCAGAAAATGTGTTAAATATAATATTATGTACATTTCTTTTGTTCTTTAATGGAATGGTTCCCCCGACAACATTTGCAAAAGAAACAAAAAAAAATGATGTTAACTTTTGCTTTTGTCTTTTACTTCTCACTTATTTCACTAAATAATATTTATTAAAAGAACATATACAATATATACAAACCCTTGAAGACAACTGATGCATTATTCAAACTTAGTAGCACCAACGTTCTAGAAAACAACTGCTTCATAGAATAGTTTTAGGGGATGCGTTTTTTGAATATCACCCTTCCTTGTCGATCGGCCTTTGTTTTCTTGTCTTATATAAACAATTCCGTTTAATCTAAGATGTTATACATTTCACCAAACAGAGTTTGATAAACTCTTTTTAATTATTGTCTGTTGAAAATCGCTCTGTACATTCGATTCAATATTATATCTTTTCTTTTTTTTCTTGGTGTGGACCTGTATTTTTACTTATAATATAAAGTCATCCTCGGGATATGTAACTTATTGTTTAACATATGTTTTGACGTCACATGCAGGCTTCATTAACTATTTTTAGTGTTTTCTCGTTTAGGGCATCCACCTTCATTTACTTAGGGATTATATACCTTTTTATAAGAATGGCACGAACATCTAAATTCATAATTTTTATGTTAAGTTTAAGCCGGTGTTAGTGAGTGAGAAAATGAGCATGCATTGACCAAACACGAAAAGCCGCAGTCAAAACGAGCTTATTACATTTTCAATGTTGTGCATGTTCTTCAAGGTTTCCAATTTAATTTTTTTGAAGTAATACGATCAGTTTATGTATTTCAAATAGTCTAGCATATCAATATATGGCTCAGTAAACTAAATAAAACTGCAAAATCGATTCAAAAATATATGATTGTATGGAAATTTAAAAGAATGTGTGAAACCGTGCATGATTTTTACAAGTGTAATAAAATTTTTATCAAGACTTGATTTTTGTTATAAATAGTCACTTTTTTCATATATTTTAATACTCATTTTGTTTAAATGTGTTTCGTTTTACTTTCATGGTTACAATCCTTGTCACTTGACCTTTTTATGTGTCACCAACCCATTTACAGGTCCCATTTACATAGTACTCATGTTATTTATAAGGCTTTCATTTTACTTCATTTTCCATTTTATATTTATCAATAACTTTAGATACCCATGTGCAATAAATATTGTCATGTTTCAGTGAAACGTATTTCGTCAGAAGTAAAACAAATCTATAAATAATTGTGTTTCAGCAGATAAGAAATAAACTTACTAAATTTTTCCGAATATAAAATTGAAATACATGTCAAAGTAAGTAATCAATAGCTCATATGGAGAAACATAATGTACTATATTTGAACCATTTAATGTCAAAAAAACTCACTTTTCAGAGAAAAGTGCAATTAACGTAAAACCATCATTAAATTGATTAATGACTTAAGGATCTAAATGTAACATTATCTTTTTCCTCATTATCCTTTTCCTCAATGTCTGACTTTAATTTAATGATGAGACCATGGTTGAATGTAGAATCTATTTGTTCAGCGTGAAATATGATAAACAAGATCAACAAGAATGGGCGGCGTTCAATGAACGCAACCCCCACAGGGTACAGCGACACAGGACCACCGGCAAGGAGCCAAGCAGGATCCCAAACAAAACAGGACAAGGCAATAAAACTTCACGGCAAAGGGTTTAGAGAATAAACTTTGAATTATAAAAATATTTAAAGATAACTGAGAATGTGTACGACAAAAGCAATTCATCTATTATAAGTAATACATTTTGTAACATATTAATTTACTTTTTCTTAAAACATTGAAGTATTACTTAATCGAACATAAAGTCAATTATTGAACCCAACAAAATCATGAACGTGTTTTCTCTCCATTTCTACGGAATTAATTAATTACATTAATTTGACTATCTAATTGACATAATTATAGTCTACTATATTATGTTTGTCGTTTAGTATTTCATTTTCTGTTTTATGCAAACATTCTAGCTTCTTGTAATCTATTAGAATGTTTTGACTCGCATTACTTGACTGTGAATATATTATCTTTAAGCAAAGTGTTAACATTTATATGTATTATATGTTTGTTTGTTTGTTTGTTTAATGAGACATATCTGATCCTAAGTTGCCAAAAGTATTAAACCTAATGTGATTTAATACAGATAAGATCTATTACTAAACATTGAAAGATCATGACATTCAAGAAGGAAATGTTTGACAATAAAATTGTGATTACAAATTGTTAAAAAAATGGATAATATTTATAACATTCTTTTCAGAAGATAGTGAAATTAGATTTTGATAACTGCTTTGATAACACGATTATCAAAATATTATTTAACTTTAGCCAAACTATGATTAAATGCCGATGACAAGAATATAAACTAAATGGATGGAAACTTCGTCAAAAGTACACTAACGTAGTAATCAAATGAAGTCCATTAATTATGCTCATAAATATTTTATAAAAATATAGCAGTGTCTCTCATTTTTTTGTCTACATTATTTGTACATGTAAGATCTTACTTTGCGTTTCGATTATGTATTGTATATATTTTTTTTTGGACGGGGAGCTATGCTCAAGTCCGAAAGTAGAAATAAATATTAGTATTCTGTTCTGTTCTGTTGTAACATGATTCGGAAATATTGATACTGCACAGTGACTTTACATAGCCATGAAGAAGTACGCATGACAATTCGCGTCAAGCCTCCAATTTGACTAGTAAACTTTATTGTTTTGAATGTGAACTCATTCGTTAACATAAGCTCTTTATATTGTATTCGCAGGTACGCCAATTATATAAATATTGTGTTTGGTGTTCATTCAGAGAAATATATTTCGATCTAATATGTAAAACAAACAAATATCCTCTATATATTATTTTATTATTTCTTTGGAGGACTTTGGTATTACAAGTGTAGAGCAGAAAAACAATAAAGGTATTTAATGACTGTATAAATAGCATCATCTATGGTCAATGGTCGTTTTGTGTGTTTTCCCTTTTCATATAAAATAGACAAAAGATTTACCCAGTTAACACATGATACTGCCATATACTGTTCAGAGGTATATTTCAAAGAAGCTCCAATGACGTAATAAATAAAATTTGATTTTTTTACATAAAATCAAGAGAAGCATATAAAATCAAAATATCCCAAAGGGTGATAAAGAAATAACTATTCAGAATTAGATTGAATATCAATTTTCGGAGCGTTTCGGTTTTTTATTGCAAAGCTTTTCATATTTTGGTCATTTTGAACAACAAAAAATATTCTGGAAGAATGAGCAGCTGAATCATCTGAAAATTGGCATCCAATCTATTGGTCTGGTCCTCATTCAAATGGTACAATCTAAAAAAAAGTATCAAGTCCCATCACACCAAAACAACTACAATTAAGGTCCTTTAGAACAACAAGCTCATATTAAACTTCAATTTGGTAATACAATCATTGACAGCTCAATAGATACGATGTATGCATTTATGATATGAAATTTTGCAATTGTATCAAATAAGTTCATATAAATCATACTAAGCGTATTTTGTCAATGTTTTACCAATCTGACCGTTGTGTTATTGTACAAGCAAGTATTATAGGCATTCATAAACAACCAATGATTTCACAGACTGCAAAAGCAAATATTTAAATTGAATTCAATGTTTTAGTAGATTAGAAACAAATCAATTTAATTAATAGATTCGAAAAAGCATATCAAATTTTATTGCCTAGAAAAAAAGATACAGAAATTTTCTAAGAGGCATTTTCTATATTATATAATGCAACTAGCACTATTCAATTAATATCGGCGATGTATGGCCTATTTGTGATGAATTGCTAGAAATAGATAAATAAACATATTTATATATTTCTTTAATGCGCTTTTACGCGACAGAAACACAAAAAATAGTCCCATTTAATAGATGCATAATGTCTCTATGTAATCATTGGTTCATTGATCAATTCCGAATGTAGCAAAAAGTAAATTTTTCATTCTATTGAGTAAATGATTGCTTCTTTTGCCAGATCGACATTTGACAGAAAAGATACAAAAATAGAAATATGGCCATTCACTTAGGAGGAAATATAATGTGATAAATGTTTCCACTTATAAAATATTAGACTTTTGTGTTATTAATATAATTCATTTAGAAATATTGCATCAATATTCCAATAACAGGCATCCATTTGTGAAAATTGCCTGAAGAAAAAAAAGATTATAAATGAGAAAATTTCACGAGTTATTGCATAATGACCATGATAGGTTTGACTATTTTCTTTTCCAAATGTATATACTTACAACAGCAATGTCAAGTTTGTGTGGAAACTGTACGATTTCGCTCGTATTTCAACGGAGAGTATTTATATTGTGTTTTTTGTTTTTTTGTTGTTTTTTTTTCGTGATCACTAATCCAATTAAATGCTTAAGCCAGTCCTTATGTTCTTGAGAGACGCGATTGAACCGGGTCTGCTTTTTCATGTACGTTTATTGTTTTTATCGTTTCCGAGGGGGAATCTCCTATTTTCCAGAATATTTATTTTACACTTATTAGATCTAGTTCAGTTACAAACATTGTATCAATATTTTAATAACAGTCAATAAATCGTTGTCCGCTTAATAAACACATTTTAGCATATTGTTCATCAATCTATATTTAATTGTAAGTATTTAGCTAAAATGAAAATGTTATACTGCTTGGAAAACTGAGAAAGATATCAGCATGACATGTTAATGTAATCAAACATTATCACCATTTGCATATTTATACTTGAATTTGCCCACTTTTCAAAATTACAAAATGCTTCCTGTTCATTATTATTAATGCAAAACTATGTATTTTGGTTTCTGCTTTGAATATTTGCATACAATGCAATTGTGTAATTTAAATCCAACATATGATACTTGTTTACCGTTGATTTTTAGGAAAATTATAATCCTCTTAAAAGCAAACATATTTTCGACTAATATTTTTGTCCATACAGTAACACTGGAAATATTAAAGGGAAAGACAAGGTTAGAAAAAAACTTGATTTCAGAGAAAGAATACTAAAAATAATAAATCTGCAAATTTTCTGCCGCCAAATAATGATATTAAACAAATGATAACAAAATTTAAATCGCTTAATCACCGATTTCTACAAATCAGTAGACGCGGCCATGTTTGTGTATTGGCCGTATAAAAACAGGTGCGCGTGATGTCATTTCCCCACATCTAAATCTAGTAGAATCGTAGCGAAATATTTATATAATAAAGTATTAACCAGACAAATTAATTTTGACAGGTGAAGAGGAGATATTTTTGGTTCAAAATACGTAAAAATATCCAAAAATAATAAATAATGAAAAATAAAGAAACAAATAAAAAAAATCAACGTCTACCGGTCGCACAACTTCAGGCCAGTGATGCCCGTTACTATGTTCATTAAAGTCTCATCTTAATGTTATTAAACAATATTTCACAGATTTAATAAATACACATGTTACTTTTTAACAAAGTTTCACAATCAATTAATGCAATTAAATAAACAAACGCACCAACGAATAATTGGCTGTTAATTATTGAACGGCGATAATTGTCATTATTATAAAATTCCTACTAAAACGTGTTCTTAATAGTACATGTAATTAAATTTTTGCAGTTTGATTCTGGCTTTCAAATTAAAAGGCGTGAACATATGTTATAATTGATGTACACATTTCAAAAATATAAGCAACTCTTTTGAAAGGTAAATTGTTAACATGTCTGTCAACGTATGATGCTGCGTGGTATTTATTTACATCGTAATCGTTGCCTAATATAAACTGCAGGCAAAACATTTTTATTGGCTGCTCAAAAATCTAATTTGCATAATTTATTCACACAATTGCTGGTTCTTACTACTTATGTCTAATACTGTGCATTATCTATTTTAATTGTTCCTAATTTGCACCAAATGTTCGTGTCACACTGTGTACTGACGATTTTTATTGCTCCTTGTATGCCTCTGTGCCGACAGACCTTTTGATCATGCACAATGTTGCCCTGATTGGTTAATCACCCTTGTCAAATATTCTAATGAAGAAATGACATCTATTTTTTACGCTTCATCAGTGAACTGAATGACCTCAGGGGAAATTAAGTTCCACACCTTTCAAATTATACTGTAAATAACAGCATTTCATAAAATAGCAACACATTTTTTTTCAGTTACCAATAATCATTTTAAATATTAAGTAGATTTATGATTTTTTGTTTTATTGGATTAAATTTACGGTAGTAGAAATGCGTATCTGTGTGGGAAAGGGATTGGGTAAGTAGATAACGTGGAAAAAAAGCTATAAAGAACTGGATAAACCGGAGAATATGCGTAATTACAGGGGAATTGGCAAACTGTTGCTGTTGGTTCCAGTTTTGACTGGATGCCTTAATAACCTAACGGACAGTTTTGTTTTCATACGATATTAGTCTGGCTGCCGATTTTCCTGCGCCATTCTCATTTTTAGCGTCGCGTCCTCAGCAGATCTCTGCATATTGGATTTAGTTGATAATTTACGCTGAAAAAAAGATACATGACCGGCGATGTATACTATTCGGAAAGCTTGTCTATCGAAAATTAAGTACAAAATAAAAGGATATATCGTCAATTTGAAGAAGTTTCTTATAGTACGATGGTTTATCTTTGAAAATTAAACAGTCATTGCTTAAATCATGTGGTGGGATCATCAGCAAGCTTGAAAATCGGACAAATGATAATTAATGTCTCGGCGTCTTCAATTAATTAATTAAAATAATTCAGTTCCATATGATGTTTTCATAAATAATATATAATGTACGCAATAAGATTAATAAGTTCTTCATCAAGATATATTTCAGTTGTACCAGCGTGTACACCTATACCGGAAGTGGGTGTAACACGTCACATTCTCGGTCTCGTCTGTCTCGCGAGAGTGACAAAACGCCAAAATGGCGGCACCCGTGAACTTAATTCTCAAATAAAAAATAGTGTCTTAAAACACGAATTTCTAACTTAAACGGTTGATTTCAACAGAAAAACTGTCATGGTCCCTCTTTTTGATTCATGAATATTTATATTAGACAGACATCAATCCATCCATTCTTATTCCTTTAATGTATAATTATTGTTTGATTGAACGTATTGATGTGTAAATAAAATTCATACGAGCAATCAAAACAATATCAATTGACAATATCATGAATAATTTTAGTTTCAGTTCTATTTTTACTGTTAAATGCCTTTTTGGACAAGATCTTAATATCTCTATATAATGAAATAACTTATTAATAAAACCATTTATTAATCAAGCTTAAATAAAACTCTTGATAAAATGTGATCCCTCGGAATCATTAATTGCAACAATATTACATGAAAATTGCAGACTTGGGTTGATAAAGTCTGTACATGAGGGATAATGAAAATGTGCAACATCATTCACGCCCACTAGCACCGGCTTGAGCGGTACTCAATTTTCAACACTAAACAATTTTGGAATCAGTGGTCCCGAAGGACCAGAAAAATATAACAACACTGATGTGAAGTACTGAATAGGTTTTCATCAAACTTGTATCCTCGTGAACAGTCCTGACACCAAGAGAGTAATATGGGCATGTGCTTTTGTGACATAGGTTCTGGAATATTGTTGACAGCACGTTTGAAGCGAACAGTATTTACAAAGTTGACAGACCCATATACATTTAGTGACTTTATGCCTATCCCATTTAACTATCAGTGGACTTCCGGTATTTAAAAAATAATGGCGCATTTTTTGTGTGGTAAAAAATAAATGTTTTTCATGAATTAACTGCTGTTTTTGTGGGGAAAATCTTGGATAATGTGTTGAAAGTGATATTTATCAACTGTGTATGGAGGATTTATAATGGACTTATAATGGATTAATAGCACGGTATACATTTATATACACAAATCAAAGCAGTGCCCACCCCACCCACTGACTAATGATCAATGTTTCTTTTGTGTGTAAAAAATAATTGAAAAATTTCCACACAATAACTTCAACAGTATTCTTACAATATTCTTTCAATATATATATATATATATATATATATATATTATATATATATATATATATATATATATATATATATATATATATATATATATATATATATATATATATATAAATATATATCTTCGAATGAATAGTACAACACCCGATGCCTGGAAAAGGTAAAGTAAAGCGAAAAAGAAATAAATCGTCTCCAAACCAGGCAAGTGAAGATAATACACAAGAAAATACACAAAAAAGATACAAATTAAAGCAAATAATCGAAACTGAAACGGAAACAGGACTTTTTGGCGAAAACTATTTCACTCCACTCAATTCTCCATTACATTCTGATATATCAGACTGCGATTCAGATTTTGACTCAAATCCTAGCAAAATGTGTTCAAAAAAAGAATTAGAAGAAGTCATATCAAAATTAAAAATTGACCTCATCCAGGACCTAAAAGCTGAATTTGAACTAATTGTTGAAACAAAAACATGAGCTCTAAGGGAAGAGGTTTCCCAGCTACGTGACGAAGTAAAATTTCTTCGTGATTGTTTAAAAACTGCTAACGAAGCAAATGATGACCTTGAGCAGTATGGCCGACGAATGATGCTGGACATTTCCGGGATCCCTGGTGACACAGGAGATGCTTACGAAAACGTTGAAAGAAAGATCTTAGAGTATGCAAACAAGATTGACTTGAATCTAAATGAAATTATATAGACAAAGTCCATCGGTTGGGAAAGTGGAGAAGTGACGTTACAGTTAAGTTGAGTTAACAGACGAGTTATCGTAAAATTTACGAACTCAAAAGCTCGACAGAGGCTCTACAATGCAAGGAAATCACTTCCGAGTGGCATATTCGTACAAGACTCTCTGACGAGAAGGTGAGAGCAGATAGGGTACGAAGCCAGAAAACTTAAAAGAGAAGGAAAACTGTTGAAAACATGGGTTGCCGGTGCTAACATATATGGAACTATGAAAAAGGGTGATAATGAAATAAAAGTTCACATCAAAAACATGGACTCCATTGAAAAAATCAGAGCCGGTGAAGAACCAGGAATCTACACACCAACGTATCCGTAGAAAATACAAAACTGTCATCTATACACGTGACTGTGTTTATTTACATTGTAATGTCCTAATTGTTAACCTCAAATCAATCTATTTTTAGAAATCAGTATTACCGGTAAAATCAAAAAAACTATAAGTACATGTAGACATCTTACCTGTGCATTGTGTCATAATCATATTATCCTAAGCTTAAATCCAATTTGTTTTCTTTTCACCACACATGGATTTGATTGTTTTTTAAAGGTTTTAAAATTAACACGTAAAATATTTACTGCACATGTTATCATAAAAGAACTACACAACGATGACAGCGATATTATGCTAAAATATATTGATAGACCAACTCAAATTATCTTGTGTTTGTATTTTTGCTTTACGCTTATTCTTGGCTTTACTCAAATTAACTTTTACCTTATGTTAAAATGCCAGTGCCTTATGTAAAGATGCAAGTCAAAAATTGTATAACCGTATTACTTTTAATTGTTATTTAACGCAGTAAAAAAAAAAGAAAGGTACGTTAACTATATACATGTATACATGACTGAAAAAATAACAGGGCCGGATGTATTAGCTTCAGCCTTATTTGTATGGTTATTGAACTGGAAAATTCATAACAATTAAGACCGGTAATAATGAATGTGGACAGGCAAGTTTTTTTTTTCTTCTGTTTTTAATACATATTGCGAGTTATGGATATATGTATTTTTGTATTGATTTTGTCTTGTCTTTTGTAACAGTTTAAATTATGTGTTTACATTTCTACTTTGTAATCTGTTTTATTTCTCCATCTTTAAGTTCAATCAAATAAAACTTATTATTGATATGTAAGACATGTAATCATAAATATTTAGACTAATTTAAGTAACTATTAAATGATAAATTAAAAGTAATTAAATAGAAAAGGCTTAGATATATTAATAAGTGATAAAATGAATTAGTTCAAATTTAATAGATAGAACCTTTCTATTTCTTCAGCGATTTGTATATAAAAAACAGTAAATATTTTTGTTTAAATATACTTAACATGGAAAAAGCTTAAACTGTCTTAGATAGGTCAACTATAAGCTTGTTTTGTTTCCGTCATTTTCTGAACAAAATGTAAACATTCTGTAAATAGTGGGTACACCTAATAACTGAAAGTTATTCTGAACTTGTATGATAAATACAGTTTTAAAAAGTTTTTTCAAGATTACTGTCCCCTATTCCCTATATTGTCAAATATGTTCAACTTTGTTAACTTTTATTTTCCTTTGTTTTTGTTTATTATTATTATGATGATGTATAGTTTTTATGTTATTTCACCGCCAAACCCTGTTTACTTATATGTTAACTCAATGACCCCGCTTATGCTTGTCTTTTATGCACTTATGTTTTATATATATCCTAATGGGTAATGATATTATGGCATGGCGAGCATCTGTGGGGTCATTCAATAACATTCAGCAGTTCATACGGAAACGCTCCGTCTATTCATACAGTAAAATTAGCCGTTTTTGTATTAATCATACAATTGTTTTACTTTTACTAATAATTTCATCTTTAAGCCTGTTTTTCATCACAAGCGAGAAAAATCTTGAAATACGAGGATATCAGCCTCAAGCGACGCTTGCTCTTTTTAAGCTGTGTTATCTTAACGCTTTTAAAACATGTATTAGCCTTAAGGGTATAATTACATTTATATACTTTGTGATTCTCATAGTTATATATTATTATAATCCGGTGGTCAAAAAATCTTCTGATCAAAAACGTAAAGTAATTTTGTTAAGTGGAAAAGGTAAAGAATACGGTTTGGTATGTTACAGTCCATTTATACTATTTTGTTATCTATTATGTTCTATTCACTTAAGTTATTTTGCACAAATCATAAAACTTTCTGGAGATGTAGAATCAAACCCAGGTCCTATTTTTAGCAAGGAAAATTGTCTGTCAATTATTCACCAAAACATTAGAAGCATATGCCATAAATTTGAATATATTAAGGAACATTTTTTAGAAACTGATGTGTTATGTTTTACTGAGACCAAATTAGATTCTAATATCGAAGATAAAGAATTACAATTATCAGGTTTTGATTTCATGTTTCGTAAAGATAAGTTGTGCCGCTCTGAAGGGATTCCTGTTTACGTTTCATCTTTTCTTAGACCCAAGCGAGTTATCTCCTTTGAAAACATAGTTCCTGATTCTATCTGGATTGAAATAAAAGATAAATCTCATACTTATTTATTATGTACATTATATAGACCTCCTCACTATAGAGTTGACTTTTGGGACAAATTAAACTCGTGCTTAGAAATGGCTCTGGAACACAAACAACACTTAATATTAGTAGGAGATGTAAATGAAGATCAGCTCAACATGCAAAATCATAAATTTAAAGATATACTTTTGACAAATAACATGACAAATATTATTAACATCCCGACTAGGGTTAACAATAATTCGCAAACTCTTCTCGACCCTATCGCATTAACAAACAATATTCAAGTTTTTGATTCAGGAGTTTTTGAAACAGATAATGAAATAAGTGACCATTATGGAACATTTGCTTATTTAAAGGTTAATTTCGATTCAAATAAACCATTTAAAAGGAAAATTTGGAACTATAAAAATGCAGATTTTGTTAAACTTAATAATTTAATAAGAGATACTGACTGGACTTTTATTAATAATTTAAATATAAATGAAGCTTGCAATACTTTTACATTAAAATTCCTGGATTTAGTTAATCAGTGCATCCCGTCGTATTTTGCATTAATTAGGCCAAAAGATAAGCCATGGTTTAACAGTAATATTCGTAAAAGTTTAAGGCAGAGAGACAGATTATTTCACAAAGCAATAAATAGTAATAAAACATCAGATTGGACTAAATATAAACAAATTCGGAACAAAGTAAACAATATGAAGAAAAACGCAAAAGAGTTATTTTACAATAGCTTAGAATTTTCCTTGCATGATCTTAATAGCTCAAACCCTCGACAATATTGGAAAATAGTTAAAATGTTAGTTAAGAATAATTCAGCTGAAAACGATTCTATACCACCTTTAAGAAATAATAATAACACATTCTCCTTATCAGACTTAGACAAAGCCAATACTTTAAACTCTTTTTTTCAGTTCAATCTCTCAGTTGGATGATTCACATACCCAACTTCCAGACTTTAGTTTCAAAACAAACTCAAAATTAGAAGACTTTAATATTTGTGAACAAGAAATAAAAGATGTATTAACAAATTTAGTTATAAATAAAGCTTCTGGACCAGACGAAATAAGCCATAAAATGTTGAAAGAAACTTCGGAAACCTTATGTATTCCACTGTGTATACTTTTTAACCATTCGTTAAATGAAGGTTACTATCCTAGCAGTTGGAAACTTGCACATGTTATGCCTCTTTTTAAAAAGGGTAATAAAGATGAACCATCAAATTATAGACCAATTTCATTAATAAGCTGTGTTAGCAAAGTAATGGAACGCATAATTTTTAAACATATGTATAATTATCTACATACAAATTCTTAAATATATCAAAATCAATCTGGGTTTTTGCCAGGTCATTCTACAGTGTATCAACTTATTGATATATAACCAAATTTGTAAAGCATTTGACAGCAAAGAATCTACTTGTATTATTTTTTGTGACATTTCGAAAGCATTCGATAGAGTTTGGCATTCTGGTCTCATCTTCAAAGTAAAGCAATACGGTATACAAGGGAAACTAAATACATGGTTAAAAGACTACTTAAATAACAGAACCCAAAAAGTTTTTGTATCTTCGACATTTTCTTCTTTATCAGAAGGGGGCGTCCCTCAAGGCTCGGTACTTGGTCCTTTATTATTTTTAATTTATGTCAATGACATAGCAGACTCGCTCTTAAGTATTACTAGACTTTTCGCAGACGACAGTTCTCTTTCTGTGTCCTCAAAAAACATAACCTTTATGGAAGAAACGTTAAACAGGGATCTAGCGACAATAACAAGTTGGTCTAAGCAATGGTTAGTCAATTTCAATCCGGCAAAAACCGAAGCAATGTTTTTTTCTTTTTTTAATATGATCAAACCAAAATTATTCTTCGATAATGTAGAACTCAATTTTGTCGAACATCATAAACATCTTGGGGTCACATTTAGTCAAGATGGGTCTTGGCATCAACATATATCCAACATAGTATCTAAAGCCTCTAAAATACTCGGTTCCATGAAAATGCTCAAATTCAAAATTAAAAGAGAATCACTTAATAATATATATGTATCATATTTACGTCCACATTTAGAATACGCGTCTTTAGTCTGGGATAACTGTGCGCAATACGAGAAAGATGCATTAGAAAAAACTCAATATGAAGCTGCCCGTGTTGTTACAGGATTGACAAGATCCGTTACTATACAAAAATTATTAACAGAAATAGGTTGGGTTTCGCTTTCAGATAGGAGACATATTCAAAAATTAGTTTTAATATACAAAGGCAAAAACAATTTATTACCACTTTATTTAATACAATTATTTCCCCCATCTGTACAATATGCACATGAAAACCCATATTCTTTAAGAAACAATCAAGACTACGCATCAATTGTCAGAAGAACAGAAATTTATTCGAAATCCGTTTTACCATCAGCACTACAACTATGGAATAAACTTCCAATTAATATACGTGAATCAGATTCCCTCCATTCCTTTAAAGCAAATATTAAAAAAATATTTAAATCCCCATCGGTCCCTTCATTTTTCATTAAAGGTGAACGCTTCTCTACTGTACATCATACTCGTTTAAGAAATAATTGCAGTAACCTTAATTCGGATTTATATGATAATCACATTGTTTCAAGTCCATCTTGTATATGTGGAGCACTTATTGAAAATTCAGAACACTATTTTTTTAAATGCAATTTATACAGTGAACAAAGAAGAACATTGTTTTTAAATACAAGATCTTTTCATCCTCTTAGTGTACGAAAACTTTTGTTTGGAATAGAAATGCGATCTGAATCCGAAAATGAAATTCTTTTTAAAGAAGTACAGATTTTTATTAAATCAAGCAAGAGATTTAATTGAATAAAATCAAATATTTTACTGCTGAAACAGTACTTTAAGATTAAGAAGGGTTTTGTGCGGTGAATATTTTTGTATTTATTTATTTATTTATTAATAGTATTATTATTTTTTTTTATTTTTTCAATTTTTGTAACAAATACAATAATTTTGTTATTTCATTCTATTATTTATTCCTTTTTCTCAAAATTTGATACTTAAAACATGTAATTCAAAAGCTATAAATAACTTTAAATGGAACACTATTGACTTTTGAAACTTATACTTTATACGTTTAAAATATTTAAATAACTTAATCTAATCACTCTTAGTATCATAATTTTATTATAATGCTTATCTATATTTCTATTTTATATATATATACCTCTGTTAAATGTTCATTTGATTAATTTATATTTACATATAAAACATTTGTTAAAATTAGTTCATGAAATTAGTATCTGAAAATTACATAAAACTGAAATTGATAATTATTTGATATCACACAAATTTATTCAAATAGTATAAACTTAATTCTGACTAACCTCAGGGAAGGGCCCACGATAATGTTGTTAGAACTTTTGGCCCAACCCTTTTGTATGTACACTTGATTATGTCTGTAAAATTATTTAATTGTATATTGTGTGTATATTTATACAATAAAATATTATTAAACTAAAAACTATCGATCGGTATGTATCGGTAACGATCAAACTTGAAAAATAACGTGACAGTCTTTTAATGATAAAGATGATTTTAATATTTCATCCGGTACAGTTTCATTATTAACTATTTATAAATAACCGATTCAACAAAACTTTACACCGAACAGATTAGCATGTTGAAATGTTCATCTTATAATTCCAAATTATATTATCAGAGCGCGATTCTTGTATCAACATACGATATGTTCGTAAATGCAGGAATAATGTACTTTATTCTGATTGTATACAACAAATAAGAATATACTAATTGACAGTAGACTGTCAGAATGTATGCTCTGAAAAATATTCTTGTAAGATTACATTAAAACCCTCAAAAATGTATAGGCATTTTGACATCGTTGCTTTTGAAATGTGATTCTGAAAAGAAATTAAATTGTGATATGGTATTGGGATGTTATATATTCATAAAACAGACATTTGTGTTCTCTTTGGACAAGTGATAGATAAAAATCAATTAAATATATTGTGATATATAGAACACTGCCAGACATTGTTTGCGTTAAAATATCTAATAACGGACAGAATAAAGCAGACTGTCACTTAAATGGGTTATTTCAAAGATGTATATTAAATTAATATTCTACGTGGTGATGACAGAAAGAAGTAATGGAACATTTACCCATATTATGTTTCTCTGAGACATTTTATACGTTTCCGACTCTTTTTCATTCAAAACGGGATAAATCATTAAAGTATAGATTGGCATTATTGTTATATAAAGTGGCCATGATTGTTTTCAATCGAGTAACTGAGGATGAATCTATACGTCTCTGACTGAGACTGTCAGTGCCAAAGGTTATTGTTTCGGTTTTAATGTTTTGTATTACTTTATTTTTTCCATTGTACGCAATGTCTTACTATTTCATGGGTTAAAATACGCACATTTTTATCAATATAGTTACAGGGTTAGTGATTAAGATTTAGTGATTTTATTTTGGCGGAGTCGGTGTAAGGGTAACCGCTGTCCTAAAGATGGTCGAAACAAAAGTTATATAAGAAATTCCTTTTCTTTTTATTTTCTCGTCCAAATTCGGCTGAAGTTATTTGTATATTTTGATTCAAAAATCATCTTAACAATATGGACTGTTATATTATATGTTGATTTCTAGCAATCGACTGCAAAAAAACATAAAATACCAATTTTCATATTTACGACATATATCAATATGCCCGGCTTGATAAAATAACTTGCAAATGGAGAAGAGTCGTTATAATCAAGCAATCTATTTATCTCTTTTAAACTATTATATTATAGAAAATAAAATCACCAATAACATAATTTCAATTTACTGTTTACTTAAAATGTTGAGATGTGTATCTATGCCAGGACTAAGTACCTTAACTTGAGAGCGTGTTTCACAATATATTTATTTATCACATAAACTGCGGCGCAGGAGTGTAGTAAAGCCATTTAATAAAAACGATATTACACAAGTGTTATAACACTTTGACGTGACGTCATTTGCGCTATATATAAACATAGCGTTAAAACTCGCTAAAGTTAGCGTTACACTACAGGCGCGTCATTGAAAAATTACTCATTTTAACAGTTTACTGTTCTTATCTTATGTATGTGAAAGAATATTATATTCGTGTAGATTCAATACTAAATTTATTGAACTCGTTGAATAAAACAATATTATGCTCGCCAGAGACTCGCATAATATGATCTTATTCAAGTCGTTCAATACATTTAATGTAGATAAGGTTAAAATTAGTCTCTAGTTGTTTTTTTGAATGTTTACAGTAGTAATTTCCCTTAAAGGCCAAACCAAATATTTTGTGGTGTTATGTGTTCATGTTTTTCTTTTGTCCTTTCGTTATGGATGATTGAACTGGTTTTGCAAGTTGAGTAATGAATGATTGATTTTGGTATGCAAGTTATTTGTTATTTTTAGATGATTTGGTTCTGGAATGTAACATTTTCTTAGTAACTGACCACTCCTTGTCTCGCTTTCGAAGTGAAAAGAACTATAAAACTAGTTATCTTTCAGTAATTTCTCTAAAGTAAATACGTGCCTTTTATTTATATTAATTATTTAATTAGAATCTCTTCAAGCCTGGTATGTATATTTGTATATATTTATTTATTTGTTAAATTGTTTTTATTGCAATTTGAAATGTTGTATAATATTTTGTATTATGTATTTTGTGAAATGTGTTTGTCTTGTAAAATATTTGTTTTGTAATGTGATGTCTTATTGTTGTTTTATTTTATTACAGGTTTTATTCTTGATAGAATAAATATATAAACATATCAAAGTGTTTATTGTTTGAAACCCCACCACTAAATTAGTATTAAACTACACTCATTCAATATCATCTATTTAACATTTTACGGTCCACTTGCCTATAATATATATCTGCATGTATACACGTTTGAATATTTCAGTGCATTTACTGATATTCAAATGTCTTTACCATATCAAAAATAGTTAACAATTCAAATATTTTTTTACAAAGTAGAGATTATTGTGTCTTGAACATACCAATATAAAGTTGCCTTTGGTATTTAATCTTGTAAAAGAGCGGTCAAAAAAGTAACCGATACCAACTTAATAAATTACAATATGTCTCAAATAATTTCTCTGGCAACGTATATTTAAGTATTAAAGTATTAACTAATTTTTACGGTCAGCTAAAACAGATTGTTTTTTTAATAAAATAAAAAAAGAATTAGGCAGATTTCATGCATAAATGAATCTAGTCTTTTTTGAGTACATGTAAATTGTTTACAAAATTCAAAAGAGCAGAGTTTTTTCTAAAAAAACATTTGATTTATCAATAACATAACTTTTTATCATTTTACAAAAGCCCTTTGTGACTGATGGGGTAGCCTTTTAGGATTGAGGTATCAGAGATCGAGCAATCGGCTATCCGTGCTAGATCGTAAAAGGCGACCAAATGAGATCGAATATCTGGAGTTTATACATCTCTTCTCTCAACCAGGTGAGGTAGTTTTGACACTTTTCCTTTGAAGTTTGTAACAACCGAGGCTAGCCAAAATTATCTTTCTTCCGTGATATGGCCTAAACTGTGTTAGTACGCCGTAAAATCAAACAGACAATAACTTTACAGAAAAAAATGTTACGTATGTAATCGCATTCGATTTCTAAAAATCGTAGAAATTTTGGAATGACAGCTTAACATCATAATACATTGGTACCATATATAGTTTAAATGCAATCTTAAAAAAGTTTCATTTATGAAAATAGTTAGATTTCACAACACTGGCAGTATTTGTCCTATACATGTCATATTATAAGAGAATAGAGCTTTACAGTATACAGTAGAAATGTATCAATGATAAAATAAAAACTTTTACATTAACGGCACATAATGCCTTAGAAACAAATATTTTTCTTCTTCTTTTCAAAGGAAAAATTTAAGAGCATGTTAAATGCTTATAACCTAAAAAATATCAAAATGTGAACAAAGTAGTATTTTGACTTCCATACCAAAATGCAAAATATTATAATAAATCTTTGAAAGCAAAAGAAGCAAAATATTATTCAGGTAATTGAAAACTAAAACTGGATCACAAATATCAAAAGCTTTTGAGAAAAAAAAATTCTGTGACATAATAGGCCGTTAACTTTGCATAGAAATGTTTTTCTGTGTTACACAAATTTAAGATTGTGACGCCACATGACATAACTATACCGAAAAAATAATAAACTAGTTCAGGCATGCAATTTACTGGCGAAAAAAAATTGTTTATCTAAAGAAACAACGTTCAATATAAACAAACGTATAGTTTCAACGTAAATAATAAAATCAGGTCATTTTTTATATTTAAAACATGAAATATTCATTTTATATATAAAAGTAATATTACTCTAACTGTTTTGTAGCGTGGTAATTCTGCCAGACATATGTAAACAAGATGTCAAAATGATATAAACACTTAAAACCAATTGCATGTTTTCTGATATTTAGTTGAACGTTGATCTCTTATTTACATTTATTGAGACCAATTCGGCGTATAAAATATACAAGATATTTACATATCGGTGCAAAATGTGTGTGCATCTCACGGTGTTTAGGAAATTTATAGCTTTATTTTGATCGCATACGGTGTTGTTTTTGTGTTTGTGTGTTATTTGATATTTGCATCTGGTTTTCTGATTTGCATCTGTCCATTTAAATTTATGATTTTTAAATTAAGTTTTATATGTGTGAAGATGACATTAGGGACCTTCTACCAAGATGCTGAAAAACATTTAAGATGTTATTGGTGAATATAGGCTACTTACAACATGGTCTAGCAAGTATTAGAAGGTCTGCCTGTTACGTATTATGGTGGAGAACAAATGGGAAATTACAAATGTGCAAATTATTTGATATTTGTCACTTGATATTAGCTTGCATAGGACGGTACAATTGAGCAAAGTTTTTCATTCTTGATTTTTTTTCAATGCGTATATTTTATTAAAAATTTCAAAACAGTAACTAGTACATAACAAAGGTTTAAGTGTTGATTTTAATATTTTCTGGCAAATTTATCCACACAATTTAGCCTGCTTTATGATACAGTATTGCAGTTGTGTATAATGGACATATCGTGTAATATTTTGTAAGATAATGAGTTATTTTTACAGCTATTTCAAAACTTCCAGAACAAAGCCGGGTTAAATCATATTAGTTTCGAAGAATGAACATTTAAAACGTTCAGCCGGACGATCTTTATATCTGCTAGTGCTGGTGTTAAATGAATGACCTCGTTATATTTTCCATTTTACGAACATGCATTTGTTTCTCCTTCAAACAGATACATATCGAGTTTTGCGTGGTATTGTAAAACTACTAGAAGATCTTTTGGAGCATGTAACATTAAACTTAACATTTTATGTGATATATTTCAATTAATCTTATAAGTGTGCATGCATAAATGGTCTCATAGGTGTATCAATATTTGCCCAATCATGCTGAAATTTTCAATAAATACAGAAAAGAGACCGGCATTGTACTAATTTCCCATTATCAAATTATGTTACATTATCACATTACATTTAAACGTGCAATGCCAGTGTATTCTATTTCAATGACGGGTTGCAAAATAAACTCCAATGTAATGCAGAAACATTATCAAAAGCAATAGAAAGAGCATCGAAACACGAGGCTATCTGATTTGTATCAGAGTGCGTAGCCACCGAGTGTAAATCATATTTCCGGTATTTTGATGTATCATAGGCGAAAGAAAACAACAAAAATCACACGTTCCATGTTGTCACAATATGAAACAACAGAAAAAGGTAAACAATTGAGGTAGATCATTGCTCATGCAATACCTCCACTTTGAAGAGTATTCAACTTGTCAACTGCATTGAAATTGAGGGGCCTGTGTTCAAACCCCAGAAGGCGAAACTCTTTTATTCTCTTTTTTTACATTATTTATGTATGTCTCAGATCCCTTTTGGAAAAAAAACGTGATTAATTTTAATTGTATAATTTTAGTTTTGTAGTTATTTATTTGCTAAATAATACCAAATTTAATAGCAAATGTGATACAAAAGATTTTCAAAGTTTAATAAAAAAAAAATAACTACACGGTAAAATTATTTTATATTTCGCATGATCAACCAATATACAATACTTTTGATAAAATTTAGGCAGACTTTGAAAACAGCTCCTCATTGTATATTTTGAATAAGTCTTTTGATTTAGGGAAATGGTCAAAAAGTGTTTAAAGTGGGTGGGGTAGGGTAACATTTTTATACATATTAAAACATTTTGTTTAGAAACAATCATTTGGCTCCTGAATCTTATTATTTGTTTCTTAACAATGAGCAATAGGAAAACAGTTTTCATAATGATGATGTTATAGATGATTTAGAGTTATTTCTGAAAAAGCCTAGCAAAGTTTTAGTTCAGAAATATATACATTACTCATAAACCACACAGTACATTTATTTAAATTTTTGAATGCAGGTGACCTTTATGGCATTTAACTGTCCTATGTTGTCAATTATACAGTTAATTATTGTGCCCATTAGCCATGGTCTACCTTAACGAGCATCTGTATATGATATTTCTATCGCTATCCATTTCTCTGTCGTCACAATAAGTTAACTCTAGACAAAAGGGCCAGTCAATGGGTATGCTCTGGAATGCGGGTACATGTATCTTCTACCTGCACCGCAGTTAATGCACTGTGTATGTATATGTATAAGATTTTTCGACAGAAAGGTTATATCTATATAATGACTTTAAAAAAATCCATGATCAAACAAAGAAACAGGATGCAAGAAAGTAGAAATTGTTTACACAACATGGCGGAGAATAAATGTTGATAAGTGCAAGTGTATTAAATATCTAGTACTTCAAGCTTTTTTGCCTTCGTAAATATCTTAATATACCGTTTAGCACAACATTTATTCACGTCACAATTATGTGGGATTAAACATTTAGCACTTGAAATGTGATAAGACTTCTCGTTTACTAATCGTTTATAAATGGCTATTGGTCGTAAATGTATTTAATAAAATATAACAGCCTGTGGCAACTCGTACATTGTGTAAAAGGCGATGTAAATATAAGGTACACACGTCTGTTATAATGAAGAAAGTAAATTGTGTTAGCAAATAAATAGACAACATTCATGAGCCTAATTTACCTATATTCAGAGCTGTTCGGTCTGGGTCGTGTCGGAGGTTTGATCTGTGAATGCCGTCTTGTCTTATTTTATTTAGTTTTTCATATTTTTTTTCTCTTTTATGGGAGACGCATTCTTTATTATGGAATGCCAGTAATGTGTCACATTGATTATTCCGGAATAGGCGACGTATGAACATATCAGCAGATTTTTCTAATTTCAGATTGATACGTGCACATGCCTATAGAATTGTATGGGAAAAAAACACAAAATAACTGGTATTAATCCGGGAGTCATCTAGATGATATATTTTGTGTAGGAAAATACATTTGCCTTATTTTGGTAAAACTACAATGCCTAGAGTTTAAAATATTTGGCATGTAGTATTGCCTTGTATTAATCACGACCCTAACTTGGGTTAATGTTTGCCCCGCCCCTAGGTCACTTTGAAGATAAAGAATTGTATAAGAAGCATGTAACAGCATAACAGCATGTAACATTCCCATGTAAACTTCTGCAAAATTTACATAAATCATGCCTCTGAGGTTAAAAACGGCCCGCCCTGGTGTTATTTGATTATAGGAAAACACATTTAAGTCTAATTGTTTGAAGCTTTCTATTAAAGCTGTATTAATTATGATCCTCTGATCAAAATTGACCCTACCCCTGGAGTCACTTGCTTAAACTAAGGTAAAGGAAAACACACCTTATCTTTTTTGTAGATAAATATAATGCCTCTATATTTGGAATACAGCTTTGCCTAGTAGATTTCTATTATTATAGTTTTATGAATCATGCACTTAGGGTAACTGCCTCCATCTTGGATGTCATGTAGTATCAAAATGATAATTGAGATAAAATATTTTTCAGACACGTTTCTTGATTGGGTTTCTACCCTTATTGAAACATTTAGGGATTCCCCTTTCCCCTTGTTTATATTACATCAGATTGACAAAGCTTATGGGAATAATCCCTTAGCATATGCAACCGTGAAGAGATTGATCAGGCTACAATAAATATCAAATAGGCCTGATCTCAACACGCAACAGTATATGGCATCTATAAAGGAAGATGTCCGATTTAAAATTTGTCTTATAATGGTAAAAATTGGGTTTACACTATTAAACAAATATTAGATAAATCTGGATTAATATTTATATGGGAAACCAATATAACATACAGGTAGATTTTAAAGCAATTAAAATCAGAATTCTTAGTTTGTATTACGAAAAATGGTATACATTGATAAATAATTCACCTTGTCTTGATACATACAGTTTATTTAAACATACTTTTGATTTAGAAAAATACTAAAGTGTAATTAAAGAACCAAAGTATAGAATAGCCTTATCTAGATTCAGAACATCGTAATTTAGCTGTAGAATATGGAAGATATCGTAATATTCCAAGAAATGAACGTTTTTGTGAAAATTGCCAATTTAATTATAGAGAATGAATATCACTTTTTACTTATTTTGCCCGAAGTGCCCGATTTGAGAAAAAAGTATCTAAAACGGTATTACTACACATGGCCGACTAAGCAAAAAAGTTTATCAATTTAATGTCCGAAACATCGTTAACTGTAATTAATGGTTTAAGTAAATTTATAGATCATGCTAATACTTTAATAAATTAACTCCTGTAAAATGTGATCTGTATTTTATTCATATGCTTGTAAGGCTCTTCTGATAAAAATCCATGTACTTGTGTTGTTTGAGTTTATATATTTTGTATTTGCTATAAATATGTATTTGTTAAATGCAATAAAGTTTTGAAGTTGAAGATTTAAAGAGAATTTTTGTCATATATGTTACATCAGCTCGTTATTATTATTAAAGATATACTATTCTCAGTGTAGCAATGTTCAATATTTTGAAATATCAAATTTGAGCTAATATATCTTTAAAGAAAATATGTTTGCTGAGAAACGATTAAATTTTCCCTTTTATTTTGAAATGGAAAACATGTTTTTTGTTATGTATAAAATTGAATAAATTAAAAACCATGGGGAGACGCCTTTTTCACCTGTGGAAAATTAGTTAAAATATAAAATTTAATAGGGCTGATTTTTCATTGAAACCCCCTCCCCTTCCTTTTTTGTTTCTTTTTTTTCATTTTCAGGGGAATGGCACTAACACAAAAAACATTGGAAGGGTTTCCCAAGGGATAACGCCCATAAAAATAACCCCTGCTGATGTTTCTAAAGTCAAAATTCCCACATTTTATGTTTGATGACCCGGGGTTCCGGGGGGCCAAAAAAACCCTAGTTTTGCCCCTTCCCCAAGAAACAGCCCCACAGCGGGGGCTTTTGTAACTAGGAGAAATTTTCCCGGTTTTGAAATAATTTTCAAATTTTAAAAACTCCCCAAAAACACAGTTGTTACACTTTTCACATGCCCCTTGTTCATGTACCGATTTAGCAGAGTGAATATTAACTTCTTTACTTAATTAAGAAGATAAATTTGGAACTATAAAAACACCGGACACACAACAAACAGGCTTGATTTTTTCCAGTTTATTTAGTTCCACCAATTGTTTTCTCGTTTAGGCCACATGCATTCTTTTAATTGGGGACCATATGCCGTTTTTCATTGTAGGTTCCATGATAACCGTCGGATGAACAGATTTGTGGATGTTTCTAATTTCAAAATTGCACCATTACCATGCTTAAATTTTGAATTCTGCTTAAGCCGGTGCTACGGGGCGTGGACGGTAACTTGCACGTTTCAAAACCGTTCATGAACAGACTCAATCTAATTAAGCCTGCAACATTTTCAGTTTTGTTGTGTTGGGCGTTTTATAGGCATCAATTTTGTGTTGGTAACTTATGTGCATTTCTTTAGCTTATTGATAGTTATATGCAATAATTTAATAAAAGAAGTCCATAAAGAACGTCCAAAACGGTAAAATGAATTTTTGAAAGACTTCGGTATGCAATTTAAGCCTGTTCCTGTAAAATAGTGTATTTGAGATCTACTGACACGCCCCTGGCGTCATCGTTATAAGTATTTAATATTATATGTGATAATATACATACAGCCTCAGTGTTGATACAGCGGTGATTATGGAACCTTAATTTTGTCACTTTTCTGCCATTTCATGGAAAGCAGCGTATAATGCCCTAGTAAAATACTCCCTGTGCCCTGAGCAAAAAACAGTGAGAACGTTGAACAATGAAGTTTTGAGAGGGGACAGAGGCTAACATTTTAGGCTTAAGATCAATTAAGGAATCGACAGACATACTGTTTGTTCTATTACAATTACGCAGTATTGCCAAGCAACTATTGCTAACTAACGAAACAACTGGTTACAAAAGATAAACAAAAAACGAATCGGGTTGTTTTTTTAATTTGCAATCGATATTTAGATTATGTACTGTACATTTTAACCATCTTAATATGACAAACTACAGTTACATTTCAACACAAATCTTATAAACAACAGAAACAATTTACCCGGTGTTGCTTCTTTGTTTTAAGGAAGATTCTCAAAAGTTACAGAATAATTAATTTGATATTCTTCTTTATCACATACCCGTGTGGCTTTTGCTACTACGTAAAAAAAACTTATGACACGGTCGTGCATATTTTTCGACGTGACGTCATTATACACATATAGTTTAACGACGACGCGCTAAATCTTAGCGTTACTCAATATAAGGGTAAATAATTTACCGTAAAAATTTTGCTAAATAGAATATTATATTATTGCAAGTTCAATGTTAAATTTATTGAACTCGTTGAATAAAATCATATTTTCCTAGCATGATATAATTTTATTCAACTCGTTCAACATATTAAGTATTGATCCTACACACCTTCAATATAAACTCCATTTATAACCTGAACAATGTTGAGTGCAAACAGAGTTTAAAAAATTACAAATGTTACCCCACTTTTTGATTGAACCGTTTCATAAAAGGGTCCCGGAAAGTCGCATAAAAGAAAAGGTGTCTTTTAAAGTTTAAAAATTTAAAAACGTCTAAAGGGTACACAAATGTTTTTAAAATTTAAACAGCTATTATTATTTTCCCAAAAAGGGTTTTTAAAAAATTATGAATGATTTTTCAAAAAAAAAATTTTCCGTCTGCTTCCTTTAATAAAAAGCAGTCCCCACGCTTTAAAACGCATTTGCGGATAAATTCCAGAAATCTTTTTACAAATGGTTTTCCCTGAGGAAAAAATTCCCAAATGCGGATTTTTCAAAAAAGGGTTTTGGGAATTATTGATTCATCTTCAAAAGCTTTAGACGTAACTCTCTGGGCCGTACTATTTTTTCTTTTTATGAAAAATTACGTTATTTTCTATATAAAGTAGATAGTAAGCTTCTGTCGGAGATTGTCAAAGGTCAGCGAAATTAAAGTTATTGTCAATTTGTTCTTCAAGACGACAATCAGAGAATAATGGGAATGAGACTCATGAATAAAACATCATATATTTAACTTAATATAATGATTAAGTAAGTACATAAATATTAGGTCCTGATGTGGAAAATTGTCTTGACGATAAGAAAAAGGTAAGGAAGACAGGTCCCCCCCTCATGCTTCTGATATATGTGTAATAATAATAATGTGACGAGGCAGTTTTTAGATGGTTTAAAGAAAAAGAACTAGTCCGTTAATGATGTTAAAGAACATTTGCATAAAACGGGACATACATACATTGTATATCAATAAAATATGATTGTAAAATCTCGTGCATATCCTGTGTGTCAATTAATTTAACAACTTGAAATAACAAAATTAATATATTCAACGAAATTATTGAAATCCTTGAAAATTTATCACGCATAAACCAATTGCAACGGATATATTTATACACATGTTCATAAGAAAGCAGATACATTGGCTTTCTCATTTCGAAGGTATATAACTGTATGTCACCAGATAAGATGCACTTAATGTGAGTGAGAATAAGGAAGATATAAGTTTAAAGTAACGCTTTTAAGTAATAAAGAAGTGAAAGTAAAGCTGCAATACTGCACCATAACAGTAACAAATCCGGACGCTCTCCAATTATTTCGTATAACCACAATTAAAATGCTAGATATATTACGGTACATATTAGTACATGTAGTACAGATTTAGAATTATGTGTTCATAAATGACTTTATCACTACATTTTACCAGCAGTTATATCCATGTTTTACTTTAGTTTAAATTCACTGTTCAATAGTGTAAAATAATCTTTTCATTCTTAGTGCCGCTGCAAATTCATGACGAGCCCGAGTTCTGAAGGCGTGATTCATATGTCTGAACCAAACTCAGACTTTAGGCGTAATTTTCATTATAACATCGAAAATAATGGACAATTTTATTCCGGGTTCTTTGAAGACTCATTTTTGGCAGTGAAAATAAAAAAAAACACATAAAAAACAAGGGTTTTTATTTAGTTTCGCTTCCATTAAAGTAATTAATCACAGACTAATATCGACAAAAGTATGCCATTGTTGCAGTGAATTCTTTAGTATAACATTAAAACGGTAACATGGCGACAAGCAAACTTGAAGTGTTGTAACTAACTTTTGTCCTTGTTTTAATTACGTAATCAGCTCGACCTTTTTTGAACAGCAGAGATTTTCTGCCTACTCATTCTGGCATTGCCTCTAGGGGTTTGCTTATTTTTTAAGGTGTATGCAGCTATAAAGCTTATGTCCTTAGTTTATACAGTCATGTATAATTACTGATTTAATTTTGAATAAAAGAAATGTGTTGCATTCTTCCTTAAAAGCTTATTGTTTATGCACATAAACGGTTAAACATGACTGAATGTCTGTAATTAAAACCGATGACTCAAAATTTTATTTCCCGTCCTAGGTTTACATCAAGTGAACAACATAAGCATCAATTTAAAATAATTACTGTGAATATTGACAGTATGTTAAGTAAGCATGTGTCCATTTAAATAAATAGAGAATGACAAAAGAATCCAAATAAAATAGAATGTATATGGGAGACTCATGACATGTTATAAAATAGAGAGAAAAACTGAAAAAAAGAAAGCCTTAAAAATGTTGCAGGCTCGGTTTGTTTGAAGCCTGTTCATGGACGGTTTCATGGACGGTACTGGAAAGTGGAAGTTACAATCCACGCCCCTTAGCACCGGCGTAAGCAGAATTCAACTTTTAAACACGAAAATGGTAAAATTTTGAATTTAGAAACATCCGCAGATGTGTAAATATACATATGTATAGCAAATGTACATTTAAAAAGTAACCAAACAATCCCGGGATAACAGCATTACATGTTTCAAATATTATTTCGATAAGTATACTTTAAAGTAAGTTTATTTAGTAAAGTTTTATTTTCTCCATCATCGGTTTTACTGTTTTTATTGTCATTTGGTAAGACAAATGTTTCTTATTGTATTCTTTTTTTTTAGATTTTGCACTTTTAAATTATCTCTCATGAACAGACTCAATCAAGCCAAGTCTGCAATTTTTAAATTTAATTTAATGGTGTTGTTTCCGAGGTATCACCCCTGTTTAATATTTTTATACTTAGACAAAAGAAAACGCCCTAGTATGCTAAAGTATGCAGGTAAATCAACTAACGCGCGTGTCTATCCCGACGTGCTCAAAGGCACGTGGCAACAAGGACAATAAACTTTAAACGAATCTACCATGTGTCTGTCATATTTCATCATTCAGATTTAATTCAGTTGACAATTTGATGAAAGCAAAACTTTAAAACGCATTTGAGTCGAATATTGGTTCTAAATATTCATTACAATAAAATGTGAAATTGGTCACGTATCCAATTTCTTGTTTTTGTCTTAATTCCGTTAAAAACTTCGACGGGAGCGATAGCGACAGGAGAATGTTTCTAATTTCTGTAGAACAGCTAAGGATGAATACTAACATACTTAGTGTCAAGCTTTATTTGGCCTCATTATTATTTACTTTATTACGTCACTATGCGGTTTTATGAAGTACTATGAAAAATAGAAGTCGACTATGAACGGAATTCGATATAGTATCGGTTTTTGTTCTTCTATGAAAATTAACGTACAGAATTTTGAAGAAATACAGCGTTTTCATTGGATGACAAATAAAGCTGGACACTAATGATTTTTATATTGTCATTAATACTGTGCGTATATATTCATTTCCTGGGCCTTTTGATCGAATACTTGTTTCGTTCTCTCAATAATTTTAATAACTAAAGTTTTTCTTGTAGTGTTGTAAATTGCATATTCCTTAAACAATAGTAGAGGTGTAGCGCTTTTAAGAACCTCTTGTGAAGAAATTTATACTGAGTTTGTAAATAAAATTGTTCAGATACTACCATTTGTTTCAGATGCAACATAACATTTGAGGTTTTCAGCCTTTGATAAACTGTTTTTGTTTTACACATGTCGGCATTATACCGTCAACTTGCAAATAATGGACGTCATTAAAACATCAATATGTTGCTGTCACATCTCGTGTTACAAAGAATTGTTAGATTTGTAGCCTTGGCAAGATTAATGAGGCAGTCATTTATGTACAGTTGTTTGCTGAATTTGAAGAAATTACCGATGAATATTATTAGGCAGTAGAATGATGGTTAATGGCGAATGAAACACTGTTTTCCAGACGACGTATTAGTGCCAGGCAATTTATGCAAAGTATTTTTTTTATTTAATGTTTTCAGGAAATAAACTATAAATAAAAAACCAATCTTGTTACACGTTTAAAACCGATGTAGTCAAAATGCTTGCTATGAGCAATTGACTTAGCACAGTCTTTCCTTTGTATGGCGTCGGATATAATCGTCTACCGGACCGGATTTCTTTTCTAAGAACATAAATTATGTGAATCTAAAAAAATATAAAATGTTTTAGAACAGAACAGAACATACGTTTTATTTAGACTTGTACATAGTACATCATCGTGCAAATAGATAAATACAACAATTATCACGTCACGTGATCATGGTAACACAAAGTACAATATGATACTTAATATATATAATAGAATGTACATTGTTCACAAAAATAATGTTATGAGTAATAAGTAAATATTTTTCTCAGTCATAGCAGTAATAGAAAATCTACAGCCAACTTTACAGGGTATTGTATGCCATATTTTACCCAGTGAGTCTAATCATCCCACTGAAAGTAAAACTTCCTCCCGATAAAGGCGAAGGATAGATGCTAACCAGCAGCAAAACTAAATACTTATTGAGCAGTTTCTTTTCTAGATACAGAACAGTATCATTAATAGTTATACATGAATACACACAAATATCTATATTTAGATATTGCAAATCTGAAAAAAATACAATGTTTTGAATTGTTCTTGATAACATTGTGGAGTTATAATTCATTAAAATATCAACACTTTACACTTAAAATAGCGTCATTATATCGGATATATGTGGAATGCAGTTTTTGTTTTCTCTTGCAGTTGTTAACAATTTTAATTACCTGGGCATTGTATTTTCTTAAAACGGCTCTTTTAAAATAAACCAATACACACTAATAGGTTAGGGCTTAAATGATTAACTTTAAGAAATTTACTATAATCGCTACTTTAATTCAATGTCAAATGTGTGACGTTTTTTGTAGACTCGATCCTTAAATATGCTTGTGAAATTTGGGCTTAAGCTTTTTTCACCTTAATTTGTAGACATGTCTTAAATACGAAGACATCCGCTAGTACATTAGCTATTTATGACGCACTGGGACGCTATCCAATTTTTGTATATCGGTATTTTCGAATTATTAAGTTTTGGTGCAATTTTGTGCAAAGTAAAAACATTATACGAATTACATTTGTGCTTACATGTTGAATCAATTAAAGAAAGGTAAAACAAATTGGCTTGTAAATGTTATAAAGTTACTAGACAGTAGACAGTGCCACGTGTGTTTCACAACCCAGACCGTGTGGAGCGATAATGCCAGTACTTCTGTCTTTTTTCCTTCATTTTTTTTTATATTTCTATATTTCTATTTTCACGCATACATGTATGTCAATGAAATATGTATGGGGATGATCTTACACTGGTCTTATCGATAAAAATACATTTTGTTGTTGTTGTTGTTGCTGTCTTTTATTCTGAACTAGAACTGCCACAGGATAAGGTTTTCATTTTGACTCAATCAAACTTATTAACATTGCCAGATACATCATGTAATTATCTGTACAGGCTCTTCTAAGCCTATCAATCAATTGCATTGACGTGCATAAAAGAAAGGTAAATTGTTCGGAGAAATTGGTAGTGATTTGAGGAAGGATCGGTCTACATTACCTGATGGTTCAACAAAGTTCTAAGTGAGCTTATTTCAGATGAGTCTATCAGTTTCCGGTTGGTGTATATGTGAGGATATCTGGTTGGTCCACTTCCATTGTTTTCCGGTCTAATCACGTCTTAAAGACTTGTTAATACTAATACCTATTTATCATGTATGAAACAATTACTTATTAACAATATTTATGCCATGATCTATATTTGTTTCAGGAAACATCTTTTTTTTTCGCGAACATTGAACAAGAACCCCAAGTTTAAAGTGAATTTCTTGAAAGAAATGCAACTCAACAAAAAGATAAACCAAATAATTGAGAAAGGGATTTTAAATGAGAAAAAAAACAATTATTTAGCAATCTGCAATTTTGAAATGAACTCAAATTTTGAAATTAATCAAGATTTCAAAGTTGAACAATTGACCTGAACAGAAAGAAGTGTCAAAAAGGGGTATAACTTTCCAAAGACGGAATTTAGGATAATCTGCACTTTTAAAAAAGGTGTTGTCATACTTGAAAATGAACATGTTTTAAATGAATAACTGACCGTTTCTGAGAAATTTGACATCAACAAAAAAGTTAATCAGGGTGAATAATCTAAGTAACAAAGGATCATAAATTTGAAAAAAAATATTTGACGATTTTCTGTCCTCCTGAAAATACGTGCTCTTATGACAGCAAACATGTAAACAAAGCTTAAAGTTAATAGCTTTCATATTTTCTGAGAAAAAGACATTTAACTTAATCAGTCAATGCCAACCTCATACGACCGACGTGAGGGTAATGATAATAGCCCCACATTCATATTCGAAAAGAAAAGCTTATAACTGAATTTTTTTAAGAAAATGTATAACCGAAGTCAGCAGTTCATCAAACGACCCCGTCATATCTGCTTTTATTCTTTGTGAGAAATCTGCGTCATTAATGATGCTAAAACTACAAATCGTCTGAACATCATAAATACGTGAAACATACCGAAAGCTTGTTAGTTGATGCATCAATCATAATAGAAATGTTGAAAGTAATGCAAAGATTTATGAGGTGTCATTCTCACTATTGTCAGTAAGTTCTACATCTTCTCGCTAGACCTATTGTAGCAAAAAGTAGTTACTTATCTTAAATAAAGCAGATTGCACGCTTTTGTAGAAAAAATCTCATAGGTTAGCCGATTTAACGTGAATGCCAACGTGTTGTTTGGATTACATTGTCTCAGTACATTTCCGTCGTGATGACATTTGAGAACCTCTGAGAACCAATCTCATGAATAAAACATCTGCTGAAGAAACTAATGAATAACATATAATAATAGTTATATAAAGTTACAACGTGACATCTTCAAATATGGATGCTTGACATGGTGTTTGTATTACATAAACAAACATACATAAAGCGGTATAGATAAATGATGTTATTTATAATTATATTAATGCTTTAATTGCAACTTATTTGAATCGAAAACGCCGACTGTCTGAAAAAAAATATCCTTAATATTCAATTACGTGAGGCCGATTTTAACGTTAAACTAATGGGGATATCTGGTTTCTTTCTGGGACATACAAATCTATGTCGGTTATTTGGTTTCTGTACATAAAATTAAATATTGACAACTGTGGTTTATGAAAATGCATATTGCGCTGTCCTAGCCGGGAACACAACATTTGTATCCGAGATGGCCGTTAGATTTTAAGATAATTTTTATATAGTGTAAGCTGCACGATTTTAATTATCTGATATTACAAGAAATCATTTAACATCATACTTGAAGTTATTAAGGAGACAAACAATTATAAGAGCAGTCGTTGTTTTTCCCTGAAAAAGTTACAATATTTGTAATTATCATTGATATTGTCATCTGTATTATCTTTTTATATAAAAATGTATTTTCCACAAAAATATATATCTACTACAACATAGAATTCATTAAAAGGAATAAAATGATATTATTTGCAAGCCGCAAGTTATAACACAAAATATTTTGCAAATAATTTTTACGATATAATAAAATACGTATATACTTTCAATGCTAAAATCGAAATAGACACGTATGTATCTGTGCCTCTTTTCTGAGAGACGCATGATCTACAATATGATGATTTTCCATGTAATACATTATAATCTTCCGTTTCTCTTGGCATATTTCATTATGAAGATTTCAATAAGCTGAAATTTTGATAAAGGCAAAAAAGCATAAATATCGACTATTCATTTTGGTGTAAAAATATAGCAAGTCGCTAATTTAGTTTGAGGTTAGACTGAAGTGAAGATTACTTTATTCTACCACAAATGTCACATTCAAGCTTTTTTGGCTGAATATAGTATCTTTTATTAATTTATGAAATTTGTTTGATATACTGTACGAATATTTGCTTTGACAGCGTGCGTAATAAGTTTTCATGCAGACAATTCCCTCTGATTTAATATTTTGAATATTGATAATAAAGTATCGTTAGTGCAACAGTGTATATTTATTTAATTTCTTAATTAAAGTGATTGTCTATGTTGGTTACCTTAACTGTTTTAAAATAATTCCTTAGTGCTGCTGTTGAAGACTTAATACTGCCTAGGCTGGTACTTAAGAGGCATTCCACTTTTATAACCGCAATAAAACAAAGTTTGCAATTAAATTTATCATAAGGTATCCACCTCTTTCTGGATATTCATAATTAAACAAATACAATAATCTTTTATATTTCTATTTTTTTTTTACAATATCATACATTGATCCAATATTTTCTTCGGTATTGAAATAAATAAATGATTTTTAGGTATGTCTGTTTAACCATAAGCTGTATAATTGCAAGTCTGTAATTAAAACTTTCTTATCATATGCTGAAAAAGAGTGCTCGACTATTTCAAAGAATTTCACTACTACAGTAAACATTTACAATCAAATTTAACAAACTTATTTCCTCTTTTACAGACAAAATTGTTAGATAGATCTAGTTTAAAAATAAATTTTGTATCGGAAATTAATACTTCCACATAGCTCTACATAACATTCTGTCTCGAATTAGCAATTTTAATGCTGAATTGGTAGACACGGTGTTGCAATCTCTGCATATTTTATAAAAGTTATAACACTCTTAACAGACAGGGCAGTCGAATGCATTACTATACGAAATATGCACTGCAAAAATGATTGGTTATACGTCATTTGACGCCAGAAGTAAACGAACTGACGTCAGGAAAATAACATCTCCTCACAAAATAGTAAATGTATTACAATATTATGGCCAATTTCAGCAAAATATAAGCAATTGACATTGAAGGTCAATGTCATTTATTGGTCAAGCTCAAAATCCTTTCGATATGTTAAAGTAGACATCACGGCAGCTCTTTGTGACGAGGTTTATAAAATCGTTTCAGCGGACTTAGGAATAAAATGCACACAAACGGCCAAACAACCAGATGGCAAGAAGGACAGACAGCCTAAACCAGTATACCATTTTTCCAACTTCCGTTGCACGTAAATATAATAATCATTGGTGAAGAACAAATTATCATACGCTGTTAAAACGATCATTCAGGGGGTGAGCAGTATGTCTTAATAGAATTAGACTACCACGTGGCGTTAACACATTCAGTATGAGAAGAGTATTATTTATTTTGTTCGTGTAATATTCAGAAGTATTTGTATAACGGTAGAGCATATAAAACTTTCTAAATGTATACTGTAAATTTACGGAATTATGAATAATCATTAACCTAATTTTATTTGTATATGTAAAATGTACTACTTTCCATTATTAAATTATGTTATATTATTACATTTAAACTTTTAATGGCAGTGTATTTTATTTCAAAAACGGTTTGCAAAATAAACTCCAATGTAATACAGCAACTTTAGAAAAAAAACAATAGAAAGAGCATCGAAACACGCGGATATTTTATTTGTACCAGGGTGCGTAGCCCCGAGTATAAATCAGATTGCAGATGTTTTGATGTATCGAAGGCAAAAAAATTAAAACACGTTCCCTGTTGTCACAATATGAAACCACAGAAAAAAGTAACCGATGAAAGAGCATCTGGGTATGGTATTTATATCGCTTCCCCTTTCTCTGTCGTCACAATAAGTAAACCCCAGGCAAATGAGACAATCAAAGGGCATGCTCTGGAATGCGGGTAACTAATACCTGCACTCAAGTTAACGCACTGTGCATGTATATGTATACGATTTAACTCTGACATATTTTCAACAGAAAGGTCCCTAAACTATGATATAATAATTTCTATGTCATGAGTTTTAAAATCCATGATCCAACAAAGAAAAATGATGCAAGAAAGTAGGAAGCATGGCGATAAGTGCAAAATTATTAAATACCTAAGTACTTCAAGCAGTAGATATTTTAACACATCGTCAAGCACAACAGTTATTCACGTCACAATTGTGTGAGATTCAGCATATAGTACTTGAAATGTGATAATTAATTACTAAATGGCTATTAGTTGTAAAAGTATTTTTCAATAAAATGTAACAGCATGTTGCAATTCGTACATAGTGTAAAAGGCGATGTAAATGTATACATGAGAAAGTAAATTGCGTTACCAAATAAATGGACAACATTCATGAGCCTAATTTACTGATAATCAGAGCTGTTCGGTCTGGGTAGTGTCGGAGGTAAAGATCTTTGAACGCCGCCTTGTCTTATTTTATTTATTTGTTCATTATTTGTTCTCTTTTATCTTAAACATTGGGATCATAAGCCGCTTTTTGAGGAATGCCACTAATGTATCCGGAATAGGCGCCGGATGAACATTTCGGCGGATTTTTTTTAAATTCAGATTTATACATATTCATGCATATAGACTTGTATGGGAAAACACATCTGAGACATATAGGCCCAAATTTAGATATTTGGCCTGTAACATCACCACAAAGTAACTGGTATTAATCATGTCCCGGGAGACATCTAAATGATATATTTTCGTGTAGGAAAACACATTTAAGTCTTATTTGGTAAAACTTCAATGTCTAGAGTTTAGATATTTAGCATGTAGCATTGCCTTGTATTAATAATGACCCTTGTGTTAATTTTTGCCCCGCCCCTATGTCCCTTTTGTAGATAAAGTATTGTGTATTAGAAAACACATTTCAGTCTTTTATCAAACTATAATGCTAAGAGCTAAAATATAAGCATGTAACACTCCCTTGTAAATGTTTTCAGAATTGATATTAATCATGCCTCTTGGGTCAAAATGGGCCCGCCCCGGCGTCACTTGAATAAAGGTCTACTTGTGTGAAAAAAACAAACACATGACTTAGATATTTGGCATGTAGCATCAATTTGTAGCTTTCTATTAAAGCTGTATTAATTATGACCCTCTGATTAAAATTGGCCCTACCACGGGAGTCACTTGCTTTAACTAAGGTATAGGATAACACATCTTATCTTTTTGTGGATAAATAGAATATCTCTATATTTAGAATATAGCATTGCCTGGTAGATTTCTAATATATAGTGTTATGAATCACGCACTTAGGAGGTCATTCACTATCAAAATGATATATGAATGAAATGAATGAGATGAAATATTTTTCAGACACGTTTCTTGATTGGGTTTCTACCCTTATTGAAACATTTAGGGATTCCTCTCCCCCCCCCCCCCCCTTGTTTATTTAAATTATTTTACATCAGATTGACGAAGTTTGTGGGAATAATCCCCTATCATATGCAACCGTGAAGAGATGGATCAGGCTACAATAAATATCAAATATGAGGCCCGATCTCAACACGCAACAGTATATGACAATTTTAAAATATTAAATTTATTGAACTCGTTGGATAAAATCATATTTTCCTTGCATGATATAATCTTATTCAACTCGTTCAAATTTTTTGAATATATTACGTATTGATCCTACTAACATTCAATATCCTCAATTTATAACCTGAACAATGTTGGGTGCAAACATTTAAACAATTAAAAATGTTACACACAGTTTTATTGAACCTGTTCATGAACGGTACCGGAAAGCCGCGTCAAGAAAAGGTGTCATCAGTTTACATCATTAAAACAGTCTGAAGCATACATAAATGTATGTAAATAAACAGCTATTATTATGTTCCAAAAGATATAAATTATGAATGATCTTTCAAAAAATAAATTCGTCTGCTTCCTTAATAAAAGCAGTCACACGCATACAAACGCATTTGCGGATAATTCACAGACAATCGTTTACAAATGGATTCCCTGTGGAAATATACCAAATGCGGACTTTCAAATAAGCTTTGATTATTGATTCATCCTTCAAAAACTGTAGACGTAATATCTCTCGCCTGTACTATTGTCGTTTATGTAAATACGTTATTTTCTATATAAAGTAGATAGTAAGCTTCTGTCGGAGATTGTCAAAGGTCAGCGGAATTAAAGTTATTGTCAATTTGTTTTTCAAGACGACAATCAGAGAATAATGGGAATGAGACTCATGAATAAAACATCATATATTTAACTTAATATAATGATTAAGTAAGTACATAACTATAAGGTCCTGGTGTTGAAAATCGTCTTGACGATAAGAAAAAGGTGAGGAAGACAGGTACCCCCTCATGCTTCTGATATATGTGCAATTATAAGATCTCTAATGTGACAAGGCAATGTTTATATGGTTTAAAGAAAAAGGGCTAGTCCGTTAATGATGTTAAAGAACATTTGCATAAAACGGGACATAAAAATATCAATGAAAAGTTGATTGTAAAATATTGTACATACACTTATCCTGTGTGTCAATTAATTTAACAACTTGAAATAACAAAATTAATTTGAACGAAATTATTAAAATCCTTCAAAATTTATCATGCATAAAGCAATTGTAACGCATATATTTATACACATGTTAATTTGAAGGTAAATAACGGGTGTGAGGTTTTTAGAAAAGTTTATTCTACCATTAAAACAAATGTAAAAAATTGTCAAAGACTCACAGTACGTACGCTTCATTAGTTCCATACTAGCTGGTTATGAAATAAATAAAGGAAAACAATATTCTGATTGTAACTATTCTATTCTTGTTAGTATGTATCAAGAAACAAAACAAATATTAAATTAGTTCACACCAGACTGCATACATATGAACGAAAAGCTTTAAATGTCACAAGATAATTTTAAGATGCACTTAATGTGAGCGACGATAAGGAAGATGTTAGTTTAAAGTAACTATTTTAAGGAATAAAGATGTAAAAGTAAAACTGCGTTATTTCACAATAAAAGTAACAAAGCTGGACGCTCTCTAATTATTCGTATGACCACATTTAAAATGCTATATATGTTACGGTACATATTAGTATAGATTTAGAATTACATGTGTATGTGTTAATCATTGAAGTTATCGCTTATTTTACCAGCAGTTATATCCATGTATTACTTTAGTTTAAATTCAATGTCTATATTTTATAGATCCCTCACTGCTCAATGGTGTAAAATAATCTTTTCATTCTAAGTGCATTTGCAAATTCAAGACGAGCCCAAGTCCGAAGGCGTGATTCATATGTTTGAACCAAACTCATACTTAAGGCGCACTTTTCATTATAACATCGAAAATAATGGACAATTTTATTCCGGGTTCCTAGTAGACTCATTTTTGGCAGTGAGAATAAAGAACATAACATGCAAAACACGGGTTTTTATTTAGTTTCGCTTTCATTAAAGTAATTAATCACACACTAATATCGACAAAAGTATGCCATTGTTGCAGTAAATTCTTTAGTATAACATTTAAAACGGTAACATGGCGACAAGCAAACTTTAAGTGTTGAAACTTTTGTCCTTGTTTTAATTATGTCAGCAGCTCGACCTTTTTTGAACAGCAGAGATTTTCTGCCTATTCATTCTGGCCTTGCTTGTAGGGTTTTGATTATTTTAAGGTGTATGCAACTACACAGCTAATGTCCTTAGTTTGTATAATTACTGATTTAATTTTAGATAAAAGAAATGTGTTGCATATATCCTGAAAAGCTAATTGTTAATGCACATAAACAGTTAAAAATGTCTGAATGTCGGTAATTTAAACGATTGACTCAAAATTTTATTTCCCGTCCTAGGTTTACATCAAGTAAACAACATAAGCATCAATTTATAATAATTACAGTGAATATTGACAGTATGTTAAGTTAACATGTGTCCATTTAAGTAAATGGAGAACGACCAAAGTATCCAAATAAAATAAAGTGTATATGGGAGACTCATAAGGTGTAATAAAATAGAGAAAAAAACTGAATCCCTAAAGAAATTCCAACACGACAAAATTGAAAATGTTTCAGGCTCGGTTAGACTTAGCCTGTTCATGGACGGTACTGAAATTGCAAGTTACCGTCAACGCCCCCTAGCACCGGTTTAAGCAGAATTCAACATATAAACACGAAAATGGTAACTTTTTGAATTTAGAATCATCCGTAGATATGTAAATTAACATATGTATAGCAAATGTACATTTAACCCATTACTTCATGAGCATTTTGTGAAAAATGGCTGTTGTCATTGAAAGTCTCCCGTTACAAGTTCAAATTGCTTTAAAACTATAAAAACTGCTTCAATACTAATCAAACTTGGCACAAATGTTGAATGGACCATTTATTTTGTACCAACGTGCTCAGTCTTAAATTTCCTTTTCCCATGACAACGAGGGGACATTTCAAAATTGCCAAAAATCACTATCTTGCATTGATTTTTCCCATCAAAATTTATTTCAAAGTGCTGCAACTTCTCAATTGATTGAGATAGAGTTAAAAGGCTTTTCAGCGTTGGTTACACGTTACCATATGATCGATCTGGGGTCATTTTTAGTCTCTCACAAGTCCAAAATTGTCTGGCAACCCCCTGATGTATCTTTTGATAGGGGGCGCGCAGAAAAAGTGGTCACTTTTTTAAACAACATTTCTCAAACAAAAACAAGTGTTGGGGGCCTAAATAATGCATTCTTTCACCATTTGAGACAACAAAAAGGGGGGTGAAAAAGGCGTTAAAAGGCGTGTATATCGTGTAATGGGTTAAAAAGTAAAAAAATACAATCCAGGGATATCGCATTACATGTTTTAAATATTTTTTCGATAAGTATACTTTAAAGTAAGTTAATTTAGTTTTGTTTTCTCCATCATCGGTTATGCTGTTTTATTTTCAGTTGCTGAAAAAAACTTTCTCTTATTGTTTTCTTTTTTAGATTTTGCACTTTTCGATTATCTCTAATGAACAGACTCAATCAAGCCAAGTCTGTAATTTTCAAATTTAATTTAATGGTGTTGTTTTCATTGTTTCCTAGGTAACAACCCTTTACCAAGACAAAAGAAAATGCCCTAGTACGCTAAAGTATGTAATAACTAGAAATGTCCCCACTGACAACATATATATGGTATATAGTGAAAAAATCAACAAAGGGCCATAATTCTGTTAAATCTTGTCGCAGCAAAAATTCCCTCCTTAACTTTCATCTACACATTAAGGTTGTTCATCCCTGGAAGTTTAAGCAAAATCTGCCATCCGGTTTAAGAGGAGTTGCGTTCACAAAATTTCTATATGGTATATAGTGAAAAAATCAACAAAGGGTCATAATTCTGTTAAATTTGGCCGCAGCAAAAATTCTTCCTTTACTGCCATCTACAAATTAAGGTTGTTCATCCCTGGAAGTTTAAGCAGAATCTGCCATCCGGTTTAAGAGGAGTTGCGTTCACAAAATTTCTATAGGGTATATAGTGAAAAAATCAACAAAGGGACATAATTCTATTAAATTTGGTCGCAGCAAAAAATTTCCTCCTTTACTACCATCTGCAAGCAAAGGTTGTTCATCCCTGGAAGTTTAATCAAAATCTGCCATCCGGTTTAAGAGGAGTTGCGTTCACAAAATTTCTACAGAGTATATAGTGAAAAAATCAACAAAGGGCCATAATTCTGTTAAATTTGGTCGCAGCAAAAATTCCTTCCTTTACTCCCATCTACACATTAAGGTTGTTCATCCCTGGAAGTTTAAGCAAAATCTGCCATCCGGTTTGAGAGGAGTTGCGTTCACAAGATTTCGGGACGTACGGACGGACAGACATGCGGACGGGCGTACGGATGGACGGAAAAGTGCAACGCTATATGCTCCCACTTTGTGGAGGAATTAAAAACATGGCAGGTAAATCAACTAACCCAACGTTTTCAAATGCGCCTAACCTTAAATAGTATGAAACAAGGACAATAAACTTCTATAGAATTCAAACGAATCTATCGGGTCTGTCATATTTCATTATTTCAGATTTAAGACGCTGAAAATTTGTTGGAAGCAAAACTTGTAACGCATTTTCTCTTAATATTCATTACTGTAACTATACAATGTAAAATTGATAATATATCCATTTTCTTATGCACTTTTTGTTGAAGAGAAGAAAAGATTGCTTGTTTTTGTATGATTTACTTCATTCCGTTGATGTTTTATGTATAATGATTTTTCTTTTTCGAAATCTGATTGAATTACTAATAGTTAACTTCTTTTCTTTTTTTAAAAACCTAATGCAAAATGATTTTCATATTGACATCAATAATGTATATTTTCATTTCTTAGGCCTTTTGACCGAATAATTGTTTCGTTCTTTTAATAATTTAAATTTTTTCTTGTAGTGTTGTAATTGCATATTCCTTAAACAATAATGATGTATAGCACTTTTAAGAAACTCTTGTGAAGAAACTCATACTTTAAATAAAATTAACTCCGCCGAGGTTCAGATGCTACCATTTGTTTCAGATGCAACATAACAATTGTGGTTTTTAGCCTTTTATCAACATTTTTTGTTTTACACATGTCGGCATTATAATTTGCAAATTATGGACGTCATTCAAACATAATTATGTTGCTGTCACATCTCGTGTTACAGAGAATTGTTAGATTTGTAGCCTCAGCAAGATTAATGAGGCAGTCATTTATGTACAGTTGTTTGTTGAATTTGAAGAAATTACCGATGAATATTATGAGGTAGTAGAATGATTGTTAATGGCGAATGAAACACTGTTTTCCAGACGACGTGAGTATTAGTGCCGGGAAATTTATGGAAAGTATTTTTTTTATTTAATGTTTTCAGCAAATTAACTAAAAATAAAAAACCAATCGTGTTACACGTTTAAAACCGATGTCGTCAAAATGCTTGCTATGAGCAACTGACTTAGCACAGTCTTTCCTTTGTATCAATTAAAGGTAAAACAAATTGGCTCGTAAATGTAAATGTTATAAAGTTACTAGACAGTTTCACGCGCGTTTCACAACCCAGACCGTGTGGAGCGATATGCCAGTACTTCTGTCTTTTTTCCTTTATTTTTTTTTTAATATTTCTATATTTCTTTTGTCACATGTATGTTAATGAAATATTATGATGATGATCTGACACTGGTCTTATCGATAAAATATATTTTGTTGTTGTTGTTGCTGTCTTTTATTCTGAACTAGAACTGCCACAGTACAGGTAAAGATACTCCACAAGTCATATTGTAAATAAGGTTTTTATTTTGACTCAGTCAAACTTATTAACATTGCCAGATGCATCATGTAATTGTCTGTACAGGCTTTCTCTTCTTCTAAACCTATCAACCAATTGCATTACTGTGCATAAAAGAAAGGTAAATTGCTCGAAGCAATTGGTAGTGATTTGAGGAAGGATCGGTCTACATTACCTGATTGTTCAACAAAGTTCTAAGTCAGCTTATTTCAGACACGCAATCAAATGAGTCTATCAGTTTCCGGTTGGTGTATATGTGAGGATATCTGGTTTGTCCACTTCCATTTTTTTCCGGTCTTATCACGTCTTAAAGACTTGTAAATACATATACCTATTTATATGAAACAATTACTTATTAACAATATACAATATATGCAATGTTCTATATTTGTTTCAGGAAACATCTTTTTTCCGCGAACATTGAACAAGTACCCCAAGTTTAAAGTGAATTTCTTTTGAGAAATGCACCTCAACAAAAAGATAAACCAAATAATTGAAAAAGGGATTATAAATGTGAAAAAAAAACAATGAATTATTTAGTAATTCTGCAATTTTGAAATGAACTCAAATTTTGAAATTAATCAAGATTTCAAAGTTGAACAATTGACCTTAACAGAAAAAAGTGTCAAATGAATAACTGACCGTTTCTGAGAAATTTGACCTCAACAAAAGATCATAAATTTGCTTAAAGTTATTTGACGATTATCTGTCCTTCTGAAAAATGCGTCCACTTATGACAACAAACGTGTATACCAAGCTTGAAGTTAATGGTTTTCATATTTTCTGAGAAAAAAAGACATTTCACTTAATTAGTCAATGCCCACCTCATACACCGACGTGAGGGTTATGACAATACCCCCACTTTCTTATTCGAAAAGTTGAGTTTAAAACTGAAATTTTCTTATCAAAATGTAACCGAAGGTCAGCAGTACATCAAACGACCCCGTCATATTTGCTTTTCTTCTTTGTGAGAGGTCTGCCTAAAATTACAAAACGTCGGAACATCATAAATACGTGAAACATACCGAAAGCTTGTTTGTTGATGCATCAATCATAATAGAAATGTTGAAAATAATGCAAAGATTTATGAGGTGTCATTCTCACTATTGTCGGTAAGTTCTACATCTTCTCGCTAGACCTATTGTAGCAAAAAGTAGTTACTTATCTTAATTAAGCAGATTGCAAGCTTTTGTAGAAAAAATCTCATAGGTTAGCCGGATTAACGTGAATGCCAACGTGTTGTTTGGATTACATTGTCTCAGTACATTTCCGTCGTGATGACATTTGAGAACCTCTGAGACCCAATCTCATGAATAAAACATCTGTTGAAGAAACTAATGAATAACATAACATAGAATAAAAATTTATATAAAGTTACAGTGACATCTTCAAACATGGATGCTTGACATGGTATTTGTGTTATATAAACAAATATACATAAAGCGGAATAGATAAATGATGCTAACTATACATTAATGCTTTTATTGCAACTTTTTTGAATCGAAAACTCCGACTGTCTGAAAAAAAATCCTTAATATACAATTACGTGAGGCCAATTTTAACGTTAAACTAATTAATGCTGCAAACGAATGGGGATATCTGGTTTCTTTCTGGGATATACAAATCTATGTCGGTTATTTGGTTTCTGTACATAAATTTAAACCTTGACAACTGTAGTTTATGAAACTGCATGTTGCGCTGTCCTAACTGGGGCCAAGATGGCCGTTAGATTTTAATATAATTATTTTATAGAGTAAGCTGCATCCAAATTCAATGATTTTAATTATCTGATATCACAGGTGCTCGTCCAGTCTTGGTGCCCATATAAAAAATGAAATTAAAAAAAAAAACAAAACAACTATTCCGGGTTGAGCGAAAGAAAAAAAATGAAAAAAAAATTTTTCCCTATATACCATTAGTCCGAGTTTAGATGTAAGTCATTTAAAATTGTATGTAAGGTAGAAGAAGAATGTTAACAATTTTCTAAATGCATGATGTGTTAAGAGTAGCAAAATAGCTTGTATTGTTACAGAACTCGACTTTGTGGTTGTTCCACAGCGTGTCCTAGTAAAGCTCCATAGCGTTACGGCGACTAGGTGACCTTTTCGTAGTAATGGTATATAGGGGGGGGGGGGATTTTCATTTTTTTTCTTTTGCTCAACCCAGAATAGTTTTTTTTTTCTTTTTTTTTAATTTCATTTTTTTTTTATGGGCACCAAGACTGGACGAGCATCTGTGTCTGATATTACAAGAAATCATTTTACATCATACTTAAAGTTATCAAGGAGACAAACAATTATAAGAGCAGTCGTTTTTTCACCTGAAAACGTTACAATATTTGTAATTATCATTGATATTGTCATCTGTATGATCATTTTATATAAAAATGTATTTTCCACAAAACTATTTATCTACTACAACATAAAATTCATAAAAAGGATTAAAATGATATTATTTGCAAGCCGCGAGTTATAACACAAAATATTTTGCAAATAATTTTTGCGATATAATAAAATACGTATATACTTTCAGTGCTAAAATCGAAATAGACACCTATGTATCTTTGCCTCTTCTCTGAGAGTCGCATGATCTACAATTTGATGATTTTCTATGTAATACATTATAATCTTCCGTTTCTCTTATATCTCATATTTCATTATGAAAACATCAATAAGGTGAAATTTTGATAAAGGCAAAAAGGCATTAATATCAACTATTCATTTTGGTGTAAAAATAAAACAAGTCGTCATTTTAGTTTGAGGTTCAGACTGAAGTGAAGATTACTTTATTCTACCACAAATGTCACATTCAAGCTTTTTTGGCTGAATATAGTATCGTTTATTAATTTATTAAATTTGTTTGATACATTGTACGAATATTGGCTTTGACAGCGCGCGTAACAAGTCTTCATGGAGACAAGTCCGTTCTGTTTTAATATTATGAATATAAATAATAAAGTATCGTTAGTGCAACAGTGTATATTTATTTAATTTCTTAATTAAAGTGATTGTCTATGTTGGTTAGCTTAACTGTTTTACAATAATTCCTTAGTGTTTCTGTTGAAGACATAATACTTCCTATGCTGGTACGTAAGAGACATTCCACTTTTTATAATTATTATGAACAATAAAACAAAGTTTGCAATTCAATTTATCATAGTTGTGAGTACTCACGAGGTATCTACCTATTTCTTGATTTTCATTATTAAACAAATACAATAATCTTTTATATTTCTAATTTTTTACAATATCATGCATTGATACAATATTTTCTTCGGTTTTGAAATAATAAAAATAAATATTGTTTAAACTAACAAATTATATTTTTAGGTCTGTCTATTTAACAGCAAGCTGTATAGCTGTATAGTTGCAAGTCTGTAGTTAAAAACATTCTTATAATATGCTCGAATATTTCCAAGAATTTCACTACTACAGTAAACATTTACAATAAACTTTAACAAACTTATTTCCTCTTGGTACAGACAAATTTGTTGGATAGTTTAAGAATAAAATTTTCATCGGAAATTAATACTTCGACATAGCTCTACATAACATTCTGTCTTGAATTAGCAATTTTAATGCTGAATTGATAGACACGGTGTTGCAATCTCTACGTATTTTATAAAAGTTATAACACGCTTAACAGACAGGGCAGTCGAATGCATTATTATACGACATATGCGCTGCAAAAATGATTTGGTTATACGTCATCTGACGCCAGTAGTAAACGAACTGTCGTCAGGAAAATGACATCTCCTCACAATATAGTTAAGTAAATGTATTACAATATTATAGCCAAATTCAGCAAAATATAAGCAATTACTATTGAAGGTCAATAACCTTGAAAGTCAATGTTATTTTTTAAGGTGTATGTCCTTAGTTTATACATGTATAATTACTGATTTAATTTTGAGTAAAAGAATGTGTTGCATTCTTCCTTTAAAGCTTATTGTTTATGCACATAAACGGTTAAACATGACTGAATGTCGGTAATTAAAACCAATGACTCAAAATTTTATTTCCCGTCCTAGGTTTACATCAAGTGAACAACATAAGCATCAATTTAAAATAATTACTGTGAATATTGACAGTATGTTAAGTAAGCATGTGTCCATTTAAGTAAATAGAGAACGACAAAATTATCCAAATGAAATAGAATGTATGGGAGACTCATGACGTGTAATAAAAAAAGAGAAAAAATGAATCCCAACACGACAAAATTGAAAATGTTGTAGGCTCGGTTTGATTGAGCCTGTTCATGGACGATACTGGAAAGTGCAAGTTACCGTCCACGCCCAATAGCACCGGCTTAAGCAGAATTCAACATTTAAACACGAAAATGGAAAACTTTTGAATTTAGAAACATCCGCAGATGTGTAAATAAACATATGTATAGCAAATGTACATTTAAAAAGTATACAAACAATCCAGGGATATCAGCATTGCTTGTTTTAAATATTATTTCGATAAGTATACTTTAAAGTAAGTTTATTGAGTAAAGTTTTATTTTCTCCATCATCGGTTTTACTGCTTTATTATTTAATATTTCTCTTATTGTATTCTTTTTTTAGATTTTGCACTTTTTAATTATCTCTCATGAACAAACTCAATCAAGCCAAGTCTGCAATTTTCTCGTGGCAACAAAGACAATAAACTTCTATAAAATTCAAACGAATCTATCGTGTCTGTCATATTTCATCATTCAGGTTTAAGTCCGCTGAAAATTTGTTGAAAACAATTCTGCAATTTTGAAATGAACTCAAATTTTGAAATTAATCAAGATTTCAAAGTTGAACAATTGACCTTAACAGAAAAAAGTGTCAAATGAATAACTGACCGTTTCTGAGAAATTTGACCTCAACAAAAAAAGTTAATCAGGGTGAATAAATCCAAGTAACAAAAGATCATAAATTTGCTTAAAGTTATTTGACGATTATCTGTCCTTCTGAAAATGCGTCCACTTATGACAACAAACGTGTATACCAAGCTTGAAGTTAATGGTTTTCATATTTTCTGAGAAAAAAAAAATTCCCTTAATTAGTCAATGTCCACCTCATACACCGACGTAAGGGTAATGACAATACCCCCACTTTCTTATTCGAAAAGTTGAGTTTAAAACTGAAATTTTCTTATCAAAATGTAACCGAAGGTCAGCAGTACATCAAACGACCCCGTCATATTTGCTTTTCTTCTTTGTGAGAGGTCTGCCTAAAATTACAAATCGTCGGAACATCATAAATACGTGAAGCATACTGAGAGCTTGTTAGTTGATGCATCAATCATAATAGAAATGTTGAAAGTAATGCAAAGATTTATGAGGTGTCATTCTCACTATTGTCAGTGAGTTCTATATCTCCTCGCTAGACCTATTGTAACAAAAAATAGTTACTTATCTTAATTAAGCAGATTGCACGCTTTTGTAGAAAAAATCTCATAGGTTAGTCGATTTAACGTGAATACCAATTTGTTCATTGGATTACATTGTCTAAGTACATTTCCGTCGTGATGACATTTGAGAACCTCTGAGAACCAATCTCATGAATAAAACATCTGTTAAAGAAACTAATGAATAACATAGAATAAAAATATATATATAAAGTTACACCGTCACATCTTCAAACATGGATGATTGACATGGTATTTGTATTATATAAACACATATACATTAAGCGGAATAGATAAATGATGCTAAATATATATTAATGCTTTTATTGCAACTTATTGAATCGAAAACTCCGACTGTCTGAAAAAAAATCCTTAATATACAATTACGTGAGGCCAATTTTAACGTTAAACTAATTAATGCTGCAAACGAATGGGGATATCTGGTTTCTTTCTGGGATATACAATCTATGTCGGTTATTTGGTTCTGTACATAAATTTAAACCTTGACAACTGTAGTTTAATGAAACTGCATGTTGCGTTGTCCTATTCGGTGTCACAACATGTATCCAAGATGGCCGTTAGATTTTAATATAATTATTATACAGAGTAAGCTGCACTCAAATACAATGATTTTAATTATCTGATATCACAGGTGCTCGTCCAGTCTTTGGTGCCCATATAAAAATGAAATTAAAAAAAAAAACTATTCCGGGTTGAGCGAAAGAAAAAAAATGAACCTATATACCATTAGTCGAGTTTAAATGTAAGTCATTTAAAATTGTACGTAAGGTAGAAGAAGAATGTTAACAATTTTCTAAATGCATGATGTGTTAAGAGTAGCAAAATAGCTTGTATTGTTACAGAACTCGACATTGTGGTTGTTCCACAGCGTGTCCTAGTAAAGCTCCATAGCGTTACTACGGCGACTAGGTGACCTTTTCGTAGTAATGGTATATAGGGGGGGGGAATTTTCATTTTTTTTTCTTTTGCTCAACACCAGAATAGTTTTTTTTTTTTTTTTTTTTTAATTTCATTTTTTTATATGGGCACCAAGACTGGACGAGCATCTTTTTCTGATATTACAAGAAATCATTTTACATCATACTTAAAGTTATCAAGGAGACAAACAATTATAAGAGCAGTCGTTTTTTCACCTGAAAACGTTACAATATTTGTAATTATCATTGATATTGTCATCTGTATGATCATTTTATATAAAAATGTATTTTCCACAAAAACTATTTATCTTCTACAACATAAAATTCATAAAAAGGATTAAAATGATATTATTTGCAAGCCGCGAGTTATAACACAAAATATTTTGCAAATAATTTTTACGATATAATAAAATACGTATATGCTTTCAGTGCTAAAATCGAAATAGACACGTATGTATCTTTGCCTCTTCTCTGAGAGTCGCATGATCTACAATTTGATGACATTCTATGTAATACATTATAATCTTCCGTTTCTCTTATCATATTTCATTATGAAAACATCAATAAGGTGAAATTTTGATAAAGGCAAAAAGGCATTAATATCAACTATTCATTTTGGTGTAAAAATATAACAAGTCGTCAATTTAGTTTGAGGTTCAGACTGAGGTAAAGATTAGTTTTTTTGCCACAAATGTCACATTCAAGCCTTTTTGGCTGAATATAGTATCTTTTATTAATTTAAAAAATTTTGTTTGAGACATTGTACGAATATTGGCTTTGACAGTGCGCGTAACAAGTCTTCATAGAGACAAGTCCGTTCTGTTTTATTATTTTGAATATGGATAATAAAGTATCGTTAGTGCAACAGTGTATATTTATTTAATTTCATAATTAAATTGATTGTCTATGGTACCTTAACTTTTTTACAATAATTCCTTAGTGTTTCTGTTGAAGACATAATACTTCCTATGCTGGTACGTAAGAGACATTCCACTTTTTATAATTATTATGAACAATAAAACAAAGTTTGCAATTCAATTTATCATAGTTGTGAGTACTCACGAGGTATCTACCTCTTTCTGTATTTTCATTATTGAACAAATACATTAATCGTTAATATTTCTAATTTTTTACAATATCATGCATTGATACAATATTTTCTTCGGTATTGAAATAAAACAAGTAAATATTGTTTAAACTAACAAATGATATTTATGGTCTGTCTGTTTAAAAGCAAGCTGTATAATTGCAAGTCTGTAATTAAAACTTTCTTATCATTTGCTGAAAAACGAGTGCTCGACCATTTCCAAGAATTTCATTACTACAGTAAACATTACAATAAACTTTAACAAACTAATTTCCCCTTGGTACAGACAATTTTGTTGGCTAGTTTAAGAATAAATTTTGTATCGGAAATTAATACTTCCACATACCTCTACATAACATTCTGTCTTGAATTAGCAACTTTAATGCTGAATTGGTAGGCACGGTTTTGCAGTCTCTGCATATTTTATAAATGTTATAACACGCTTAACAGACAGGGCAGTCGAATGCATTATTATACGACATATGCGCTGCAAAAATGATTTTGGTTTATACGTCATCTGACGCCAGTAGTAAACGAACTGTCGTCAGGAAAATGACATCTCCTCACATATAGTTAAGTAAATGTATTACAATATTATAGCCAAATTCAGCAAAATATAAGCAATTACTATTGAAGGTCAATAACCTTGAAAGTCAATTTTATTTTTTAAGGTGTATGTCCTTAGTTTATACATGTATAATTACTGATTTAATTTTGAGTAAAAGAATGTGTTGCATTCTTCCCTTTAAAGCTTATTGTTTATGCACATAAACGGTTAAACATGACTGAATGTCGGTAATTAAAACCAATGACTCAAAATTTTACTTCCCCCTACGTTTACATCAAGTAAACAACATAAGCATCACTTTATAATAATTACAGTGAATCTTGACAGTATGTTAAGTAAGCATGTGTCCATTTAAGTAAATAGAGAACGACAAAATTATCCAAATGAAAATAGAATGTATGGGAGACTCATGACGTGTAATAAAAAAGAGAAAAAATGAATCCCAACACGACAAAATTGAAAATGTTGTAGGCTCGGTTTGATTGAGCCTGTTCATGGACGATATACTGGAAAGTGCAAGTTACCGTCCACGCCCAATAGCACCGGCTTAAGCAGAATTCAACATTTAAACACGAAAATGGAAAACTTTTGAATTTAGAAAACATCCGCAGATGTGTAAATAAACATATGTATAGCAAATGTACATTTAAAAAGTATACAAACAATCCAGGGATATCAGCATTGCTTGTTTTAAATATTATTTCGATAAGTATACTTTAAAGTAAGTTTATTGAGTAAAAGTTTTATTTTCTCCATCATCGGGTTTTACTGCTTTATTATTTAATATTTCTCTTATTGTATTCTTTTTTAGATTTTGCACTTTTTAATTATCTCTCATGAACAAACTCAATCAAGCCAAGTCTGCAATTTTCTCGTGGCAACAAAGACAATAAACTTCTATAAAATTCAAACATATTTAACGTGTCTGTCATATTTCATCTATTCAGGTTTAAGTCCGCTGAAAATTTGTTGAAAACAATTCTGCAATTTTGAAAATGAACTCAAATTTTGAAATTAATCAAGATTTCAAAGTTGAACAATTGACCTTAACAGAAAAAAGTGTCAAAATGAATAACTGACCGTTTCTGAGAAATTTGACCTCAACAAAAAAGTTAATCAGGGTGAATAAATCTAAGTAACAAAAGATCATAAATTTGCTAAAAGTTATTTGACGATTATCTGTCCTTCTGAAAATGCGTCCACTTATGACAACAAACGTGTATACCAAGCTTGAAGTTAATGGTTTTCATATTTTCTGAGAAAAAAAGAAATTTCACTTAATTAGTCAATGCCCACCTCATACACCGACGTAAGGGTAATGACAATACCCCCACTTTCTTATTCGAAAAGTTGAGTTTAAAACTGAAATTTTCTTATCAAAATGTAACCGAAGGTCAGCAGTACATCAAACGACCCCGTCATATCTGCTTTTCTTCTTTGTGAGAAATCTGCCTAAAATTACAAATCGTCGGAACATCATAAATACGTGAAACATACCGAGAGCTTGTTAGTTGATGCATCAATCATAATAGAAATGTTGAAAGTAATGCAAAGATTTATGAGGTGTCATTCTCACTATTGTCAGTAAGTTCTATATCTTCTCGCTAGACCTATTGTAGCAAAAAGTAGTTACTTATCTTAATTAAGCAGATTGCAAGCTTTTGTAGAAAAAATCTCATAGGTTAGCCGATTTAACGTGAATACCAATTTGTTCATTGGATTACATTGTCTCAGTACATTTCCGTCGTGATGACATTTGAGAACCTCTGAGAACCAATCTCATGAATAAAACATCTGTTGAAGAAACTAATGAATAACATAGAATAAAAATATATATAAAGTTACAGTGACATCTTCAAACATGGATGCTTTACATGGTATTTCTATTATATAAACAAATATACATAAAGCGGAATAGATTAATGATGTTAAATATATATAAATGATTTGATTGTAACTTATTTGAATAGCAAACAAAACGCTCACATGTCTCCCTCTATCTAAAAAAATTATCATTATAAAATCACGTGAGGCCGAGTTTAACGTTAAACTAATTAATGCTGCAAACGAATGGGGATATCTGGTCTCTTTCTGGGATATACAAATCTATGTCGGTTATTTGGTTTCTGTACATAAATTTAAACCTTGACAACTGTAGTTAATGAAACTGCATGTTGCGTTGTCCTATTCGGTGTCACAACATGTATCCAAGATGGCCGTTAGATTTTAATATAATTATTATACAGAGTAAGCTGCACTCAAATACAATGATTTTAATTATCTGATATCACAGGTGCTCGTCCAGTCTTGGTGCCCATATAAAAAATGAAATTAAAAAAAAAAACTATTCCGGGTTGAGCGAAAGAAAAAAAATGAACCTATATACCATTAGTCCGAGTTTAAATGTAAGTCATTTAAAATTGTACGTAAGGTAGAAGAAGAATGTTAACAATTTTCTAAATGCATGATGTGTTAAGAGTAGCAAAATAGCTTGTATTGTTACAGAACTCGACATTGTGGTTGTTCCACAGCGTGTCCTAGTAAAGCTCCATAGCGTTACGGCGACTAGGTGACCTTTTCGTAGTAATGGTATATAGGGGGGGGGGGAATTTTCATTTTTTTTCTTTTGCTCAACACCAGAATAGTTTGTTTTTTTTCTTTTTTTTAATTTCATTTTTTTTATATGGGCACCAAGACTGGACGAGCATCTTTTTCTGATATTACAAGAAATCATTTTACATCATACTTAAAGTTATCAAGGAGACAAACAATTATAAGAGCAGTCGTTTTTTCACCTGAAAACGTTACAATATTTGTAATTATCATTGATATTGTCATCTGTATGATCATTTTATATAAAAATGTATTTTCCACAAAACTATTTATCTTCTACAACATAAAATTCATAAAAAGGATTAAAATGATATTATTTGCAAGCCGCGAGTTATAACACAAAATATTTTGCAAATAATTTTTACGATATAATAAAATACGTATATGCTTTCAGTGCTAAAATCGAAATAGACACGTATGTATCTTTGCCTCTTCTCTGAGAGTCGCATGATCTACAATTTGATGACATTCTATGTAATACATTATAATCTTCCGTTTCTCTTATCATATTTCATTATGTAGATTTCAATAAGCTGAAATTTTGATAAAGGCAACAAAAAGCATAAATATAGACTATTCGTTTTGGTGTAAAAATATAACAAGTCGCTAATTTAGTTTGAGGTTAGACTGAAGTAAAGATTAGTTTATTCTACCACAACTGTCACATTCAAGCCTTTTTGGCTGAATATAGAATATTTTATTAATTTATGAAATTTGTTTGATATATTGTACGAATATTGGCTTTGACAGCGTGCGTAATAAGTCTTTATGGAGACAAGTCCGCTCTGTTTTAATATTTTGAATATGGATAATAAAGTATCATTAGTGCAACAGTGTATATTTATTTAATTTCTTAATTAAAGTGATTGTCTATGGTGGGTACTTTAACTGTTTTAAAATAATTCCTGATTGTTTCTGTTGAAGACTAAATACTGCCTAGACTGGTACGTAAGAGGCATTCCACTTTTTACAATTATTATGAACAATAAAACAAAGTTTGCAATTCAATTTATCATAGTTGTGAGTACTCACGAGGTATCTACCTATTTCTTGATTTTCATTATTAAACAAATACAATAATCTTTTATATTTCTAATTTTTTACAATATCATGCATTGATACACTATTTTCTTAGGTATTGAAATAAATAAATAAATATTGCTTAAACTAACAAATGATAATTTAGGTCTGTCTCTTTTACAGCAAGCTGTATAAATGCAAATTTGTAGTCAGAAGTTTCTTATCATATGCTCGAACATTTCGAAGAATTTTACTACTACAGTAGACATTTACAATAAACTTTAACAAACTAATTTCCTCTTGGTACAGACAAATTTGTTGGATAGTTTAAGAATAAAATTTTCATCGGAAATTAATACTTCGACATAGCTCTACATAACATTCTGTCTTGAATTAGCAATTTTAATGCTGAATTGATAGACACGGTGTTGCAATCTCTGCGTATTTTATAAAAGTTATAACACGCTTAACAGACAGGGCAGTCGAATGCATTATTATACGACATATGCGCTGCAAAAATGATTTGGTTATACGTCATCTGACGCCAGTAGTAAACGAACTGTCGTCAGGAAAATGACATCTCCTCACAATATAGTTAAGTAAATGTATTACAATATTATAGCCAAATTCAGCAAAATATAAGCAATTACTATTGAAGGTCAATAACCTTGAAAGTCAATGTCATTTATTGGTCAAGCTTAAAATCCAAATGGACATAACGGCAGCTCTTCCTGACGAGGTTTATAAAATCATTCCAGCGGACTTGGGAATAAAATGTTCACAAACGGCCAGACAACCAACCAGATGGCAAGACGGACAGACAGCCTAAACCAGTATACCATTTTTATAACTGCAATACTCATTGGGAAAGAACAATTTGTCAAACGCTGTTGAAACGATGAATCAGGGGGTTGAGCAGTGTGTCTTAATATACTTACACTACCACGTGGCGTCAACACATCCAGTATGAGAAGACTTTTTTTATTTACTTTGTGTAATATTCAGAAGTACTTGTAAAACGGTAGAGAATATAAATCTTTCTAAATGTCTACTGTAAATTTACAGAAATATGAAAAAAAATCATTTACATAATCTGAAAAATAAAATATTGGAGTATGTACGTACTTTTGACAGAAGCTCAAAAGATCTTGATCTAATACAAATAATTTATTAAAGGCTTGCAATTGTAACCATTGTGCAAAGCATCGAACTTTGCATGGTTATTGGTTAAGAAAATACATTTCATGTAAGCTCGGAAGCCAGTTTTTGTTGATCCAATATTGCCACCATTTCGATGACCATGTGAACAATTAGAAAAATGAGAAAGCTACAGAAATATAACGAGTATTCTGACTAATGTGTAAGTTATCTGTCTCTGATATATCCTAAAATAAGAAACAAAAGCATCAAATACAAGAGCAGAAAAGTCAAAACACGGTGCCTATACCACGTGAATTTTTAATGATCTGCGTTGGTCAGAAAACCAATAGTAAAGTCGGTCCAGGATTTATTTTCCGCAATGACATTGTTTAAAATACAGTCAACTATCGTTATCTCGACATCGCTTTTCTCGATATTTCATTATCTCGATGAAATTTTGAAAGTCCCGATTTTCTTTCTTCTTTAGCTATATTGGAAATATTTATCTCGATATTTTTATTTCGATATTTTCAGTATCTCGATGTACGATTTCAGCCCCAACAGTCATTTTCACACTATTATCCTTTGTTTATCTCGAGTAATAGTTTTCTTTCGTCTGTTCCCTTCAGACGTGTGAAAAACACAAACTAGACGATAATAGCTCAATAGCGCGTGTCATCATGATGATTATGTTTGTAACATGTTTAGCTGTTTTTATAAAAGTTAATCTATTTAGGGTGTTGACTGACTTATTTCCAAAATGAGTAAATTTTACGTTCTTTATAAATATTCGAACACTGTATCAATTCATTATGACTTTAAATGTAAATGAAATAGTGAAAGTATAGAAACGCTATTGTTGCAATATTGTTTCACAACATCACCACCAAATCAATCAGCGGTCGAACAACATCGAGAAAGACCTGATAAATAACCCGGGAGGATATCCGGATCAACCACCCTGAAAACAATGTTTTCACTATATTGGTGTATTACTGAGTAAACCTCACTATGTGTTTTTATCACAGAAACCCGTATTTTCGCTGGTCAACATCCACTAATGTTACTTTGTTAAATATTGACTAGGCCTATGAAAACAAGACATGGGGATATATCATAGTTCATTTGACATACGGTATGCACATGTCTTTTGTAAAAATCAGTTTCTGTCTTATTCAAACCCTTATATGTTTATCTCGACATTTCGTTAACTCGATATTTTTTGGACGGTCCCGATGACTTCGAGATAACGAGAGTCGACTGTACTATTATTTGCAATAAGATAAAGTGAATAGACGGCTCATTCAAGTGAGTATTTTTTTATCTTTTTTAATGGGAGGGGGTATATTTTTAAACATGTTCTCTTTTTTTCTAATATAAATCCTCAATAATTGTTATTATAAGTAATAATAATGAAATGATGAACATGTATGTATACCTTAAAAAATCTCGACTACTATTGTAAAGCATTTAAATGCCGTTTAGGGAGTTATTTCGGAATTACCTTTTCTTTATTTCAAGTGTAAGAATCAAAACATACTAGTTACTTTTTCGTACGTTATTTTTTGCTATAGATTTCATGGTTATGAAGGCCCTCGACACACAGTTAACTTATTTTTTTTAAATCTCTGCTGTTCAATACAAAGATTTTTTTTCTAAATGTTGCAGCAGATATGATGAATGCTTAGTTTTTAAAATGATAAAATGGTGACGTATATGTTGTTTATCCTAACAGCACAGTTATATTTGTTATGTAATCAAGTTAAAACGTTTCAAAAGAACTCGAGAACTCGACTGACCTCAAAAAGTCTACAAAAAAATGAAATCCTCACATCGATCAGTTGATGCACTTATCCATGCAATATTCTCATAAATAGATTGCAGATGGCAGGATTTAGTTGTAATCACTAATTAGAGATTTGATGTACAATTTTCAAAGCAATACAACACTTGCAATCTGACAATAATTCTGCATTGTAAGAATCATCAGGATAATCCCTTAAAAACAGTTCCCTCCTAATTGATCCCTTACATACTTACATACTCACTAAAAATATTTTGGGTTTCGAACTTGCTACAACTTTGGTTCTCCTGAATAATTTTTCAACATCATTTTACCCCCATCTTTCTACAATGTTTACATGTTCTGGAATTTAATTAATTAAACACATTATCAGGAGATAATTGGGTAATATTTCACCTGTCATCATAGGAGGTCTGTACAGCAAGGATTAAGGGATAGAACATGTCCTATCCTGTAAGTCTAGTATTGTTGTGCTTGTGGTTATTTAGTTCTTTCTATTCGGCTATTTTCTTGTTGGGTGGTTATAGTATTCCTCACTTGAATACTGTTAATTCACCCTTAGGATATGTTGTCTGCTTTTTAAATTCATTTGTCTTTTGACGTCTTATCTGTGATATGCAGACTTCATAACCTCTGATCCCCTTTCAAAATTCCATTTTATTTAGTTCCGCCCATTGTTTTCTCGTTTAGGGCACACGCATTTTTTTACTTAGGGATCATATGCCGCTTTTCATGGAATGGCACTTACGTGTCACATTGAAGGTTCCATAATAACCGCCATATGAATACATCTGCGGATGTTTCAAAATTGTACCAGTTCATGTTAAATGTTGAATTTTGCTTAAGCCGATGCTAGGAGGCGTGGACGGTAGTTTGCACTTGACAGTACCGTCCATGAACAGGCTCAATCAAACCGAGCCTGCAACATTTTCAATTTTGCCGTGTTAGGCTTTCTTTAGGGATTCTTATTTTATCTATTTTAAGTTGTATGAATTCAAGAAATAGAAGCCTTCACACAGTAATATTAACTTGTACATCTTAGTTTTAATGGGTGTTGTACTGCAAAATCCTACCGTCTGTTGAGGCCTTAAGTTAATCGCACTTTCAGATCATAGAAATTGTTGACAGGATAATCAAAGGTACAAGCAAAAGAAACTTATGCGCAAACACATTTATTCTGAAGACTTAAAGGATAGCACATACAAAGAGAGTATAAAGTGGCAACATTATTTGACACAACGTGTATACATGAAAGCACTGTTAGTTCTAACGAAATAAGAAAAACAAAACACAGAGACTGACGCAAGCAAACAAAACCACTATAATCTTTGTATATTTTTGAATTAGAAATCAAAATATTTAAGGTTATACATATACTTAAATTGTATACATGATTGTTCAATAAACTTTCAAATTTAATTGGCAAGAGGCTGGTTCCAAAATGATTAGAAAATTTTTTCCCACATAAATCGTTGATTATTTTACGATTTCTTTGTTCTAAAATATATTCCTGACAACAGCTAATACCAGGCTCATCAACATCATCATCATCATCAGGTTTGAACTTTGTATACCTGAAATTATAGTAAATTAGATAAATCTAGTGTTGTGTGAATTCAATGGACGTTTTGACATAACAATATTTTCTTAGAAACGGAAAAGGCATTTCGCACATGCGCATTCTGGAAAAATAAAATGAAAGTGTTAAGATTGAATATAGACCATTAGCCTGCCAAACGTGATTTGTCTTTGCCACTTCATAACAGGACGAATATTATTTTTCAAACCATATTTACGTAGTTTGTGTAAGAAATAGCATCATTTTGAGTCTTGTTCCTGATATCCATTCATTGTTAGAAAAATACGAGCATATTTTAAATATCTAACTAAATTTGGATAATTATGTTTGTCATTAATGTAACGAAATAATTACATATTCAATTATATTTACTGTTAAACTGTTATTGTATAAAATAATCGAAATTCAGTCAATAAAACTGTTTAACAATTTAAACAATTAAACACACGCAAAATTACAAATATATTTTTCTTTCTTGCCACAGCCCATTCCAAAGTTCTCTTATATGTAATTTTTAATAGCAATTTCCTAACGGAAAACAATAATGAAAATCGACTGTATCATACACATATATCATGTTGATATACAATGCAAAATAATGCAGGATACATTTACGTAATTGTATATATATATTTATCACATAAACCGCGGCACAGGAGTGTAATAAAGCCATTGAATAAAAACGATATAACACTAGACAATATTACACTAGTGTAATAACACTTTGACGTCACGTCATTTGCGCTATAAACATAGCGTTAAAGCGCGCTAATGTTAGTGTTACACTATAGGCGCGTCAAAGAAAAATGACTCTTTTTAACAAGTTACCGTTCTTATTTTATATATGTGATAAATAGAATATTATACTCGTGTAGATTCAATACTAAATTTATTGAACTCGTTGAATAAAACAATATAATGCTCGCCAGAGGCTCGCATAATATGATTTTATTCAACTCGTTCAATAAATTTAGTATTAAACCTACACTCATTCAATATCCTCTATATAATTAATTACATGATTAGGGAATGAACCTTTATTACCACTTTTATAATTTAATTCGGTGTATATACCTGAGCCGCTATCTGGACATAATTGAGCACATCCGGCCCACTGCATGTTCTCATCACTTCCGTCATCACAGTCATTAAAACAGTCACATTTGAAAACGTCTTGAATGCACGTGATCCTCCCGGAGAAGCACGAGAAATAGCCATTTGGACATTTCTAAATAAAATAAAGTAAAAAAGAGAAATAAACAGATATGTCCATTTAATTCTTGATATTTTTTTTAATACTTGGTAAACTTTCCAGCTTTATTGGTTTAGGAAGACATACGGTACCACTATGTTGGCATTAAGACACAAGCATGTACAAAGGGTGGAATATTTGTTAGTTATATAATATGATTCCACGCAAAGTAAGATTGAAAACATTTAAGACAGTATTTGCTTTTGTTGTTGGTGGTGTTGTTATGTTTGTGTTTGTGTGTGTGTGTGTTGTTTTTTTTTTGTTTTTTTTTGTTTTTTTTTTTTTTGTTGTTTTTTTTGGGGGGAGTGGGGTTTATTTCATGTATTATTATTATGTATGCGTATATTTGCCCAACAGATAGAAAAGTAAAAATTGTTATGAGTTGGAATAAATTTATACGCTGCTAACAGTGTATCATTTTGATATCTATCATCTAAAAGTGATAAGTACATTTTCGTGAAAAAGTGTTTTCTATACGCCGTATTTTTGTTTGCTTGGTTAGAGTAAAATGTACTTGTATATATATATGATTAAAAAGGTTATTCTTACATTGACATAAGCACCTCCGTTTGAGTTCGAGCCACTTGCCGCGGTGCAGTTTGCTAGAACACAAGTTGACAGAACAGCAGCATCACCGCTGCACACATTACCGCCATTGCTAGGTGCTGGATTATCGCACTGTCGAGTCTTCAGTGATTTTCCTGCACCACAGGTGGCGCTGCACGAAGAAACAGTAGTCCAGGCTCCCCAGTTTCCGTCAATAACAACTGAAACAAATGTATGTAAAGTACATGTAGATGAATAGGACATTATAATAGAAAGACCGTTATTTTGACATGTTAGGTTTGTTTTGCGTTTTTTTGGTTGTTGCATGATAGGGAAAAATTGCTAATTTCACATTATTTTGAATTTTACTTGAAAGAAATTTATTATGTATTAAATTCATCTTCTTACAGATACAGACGTCAAATTCAAAAAACAAAACAAAAAAAATCATAATGAAGGAACAGTTTGAGAAATTCTTATAACAAACTGTATTTTCGTATCGACTCTATGTCGATAAAACTATTAAATAAGAAGGCACTTTTAGTTTTACTAACGTATGATCAAAACGTACATACTCAGTTTGTTTTCTTTATATGCTCATATAAGGTACCAATATTGTGCTAATTGATACGCCATAGAAACATTTATAATAATAATATCTTTGTATTATACTTTTTTTCGCTTACTGGTGGTAACATGCGATCCGTGCAAAATCGGATAAACCGGCGACACATTTATGCTATCACACCATGGTGTGCTCTGAGTTTTTTCAGTCAGTACTTAAGCAATAATTTTCGCTAATTTTTAGGTGACACGTGGTTTTGTCCAGATTGATAAAATAGATCAGTTCATTCCAAATATTAAGCGAGTAAATTACTCATAAATAGACAGGAAGTAACATACCAGGGCATGCACTTCCACCGGAGCACGATGTTTCGTCGAACCCGTCACCCACACATGGTTGTCCACCGTAATCGGGTGGAGGGTCGTCACATGCTCGGTATCGGCGTTTCCTTCCGGTTCCACAGGTAGCTGAGCACCCCTGCCATGACGCCCATTGACCCCACTGACCATCCATTGGACTTCCGATCACTTTAAAAATATAATCATTAAAAACTTTTCAAAATGTTGTTCTGCATTATTATGAAACTGTTAAAGATCATTTTCAAATGATACAAATATACAAATTATTTCGAAACTACCATCAAATATTTTTCTAAATTTATTCAATATTAAAGGTAGCTTTTTTTCCATTCAAAAGAAACACAAAGATATAACTTACAGTAATCACAATTTCTGGCTGTGTATTTTGGGAAACATGTACACGAGTACGCATTCTGAAGATTCGAGCAGGTACCATTAATACACGGGCTACTAAGACATTCATCAATATCTGAAATTAGAGAAATTTGTTGTTTACAGGAAAAAAAAATAATAACAGTTTTAAATACATGTATAATATCCTTGTCATTGTTTATATTTTCTTTGTTTCAATTTTATTAAACGTTATTCCAATTTGATTAAAGTTCAAATCTACGTATTACTTAGTCATATTGACATAGATTACAATTTCATTCAGATTTTATCATCACTAGTCAGAGTTTTTTTTGTTTGTTTTTTTTTTTTTTTTTTTTTTTTTTTTTTTTTTTTTTGCTTTTTCTATTGTTGTTTTGGAGATGTTATTGCTGTTTTGTTGTGGTTGTTGTTTGTCTTGTTAAATTTTCTTTTCGTTTTTAGATAAAGGCACATGATCATCAAATACTTTTGATAACACATGCTTTCATTGTATTATTACATTATGTCAAGTAAAATTTACATTTCGTCAATTACAAGTTGTCCAAAACCTCATGTTATGATAATGCACTGTAACACCGCACTTTGGGGTCAAACGCACTTTGGGGTCAAACCCCAAAGTGCGTTACGTACTTTGGGGTCCGACCCCAGAGTGCGTTACGCACTTTGTGGTCCAATTTCGACCCCAAAGTGCGTTAAACAGGTACATATGCATTTTTTAACATCAGGCAAACGACCGCACTTTGGGGTCATAGAAAATTAATGTTCATTATGTTTTAAATAATATATTGTAGCCAAAGCCAATGGTAAAAATAAAAAATCAAGGTATTCAATAGACACAAACATGTGCCTTGAATTATAGTAGAATGAATAGGGATTTAAATGGTTTTGATTATGCGTAAGTGAAGAACTTTCACCAAATAAATCACCAAATAAAGAATTTGTATCAATTATTAAGCTAAAAATATTTTTATCAAATGTTCCATTTATTTTAAAAGAATGTACACCTTTAATTAACTCCATTGTTTTTAGCTAAATGCATTATTTTCCCGTTTTTTATTTAATTTAGTCACATTTTATAGAAATATGAGTCTTAGCATAGACAAAGGTATAAATTCTTGGAAATTTTAGAAAGACATTTCAGTAAAAAATAATGTGCCTGATAATATGTTGAAAGAGCCATTTATTTAGCTAAATGTGACATATAAGAAGCTTGACTAGGTGTAGATACGGCTTTAAGTAGTAGTCCGTACAGACAGTACTAATATTTAAGTAGTCGCACATTAAGAGCGGAGCTTCAGAATAATGTAAAATTCTCACTGGGGGTAAAGAGGGAATTGTGGAGTATCGATCCCGCCGAGGGTTAAAAATAACGTTTTAAAGGCCCATTATGCTTTTACTTGTTTTTCTTAAAAGCTTTTTTACTTTGATGTTCTTCTATATTATCCAAAAAATACACATTGGCCAATTACCTGAACCATCTTTTTCATCTGTTGCTTTTTGGCAATGATGAGTACAGTTATAGTGAATTAGTATTTTATATGGAAGTCAAATTCTACATTGTTCTGACTACTTTTATGACAAATAATTTCACATTTATCGCTTGTTTATTCAGGTAACAAGCATCTTACATTTCTCTGATACCATTATTTTAAAATTATAAAATTCATGTTTGCTCTTTCTAAAGAAGTATGTAAGATTTCCCATAAAAAAGCCTCTGGCGAACGGTTGTTGTGGAGCTTACAAAAACCCTTAAATTTGTTGATAAGCTTAATAATGTATCTGTAAAAATCACTATTTATAGTCCGATTGAAAAACTTGATGTTTCACCACGACATTGCAATATAGTTCTTTGGAAAAAATGTTAACTGCATTTTATTTCATTCCAAACATATTTAAATGGGCTCAATATGGCACCAAAAGTAATCAAATAAATGACTGACAAAACAGGATATTTTTCGCAGCATCTTTTAATTTTAGGGATACACAATTTCTGTACTTGATTTTATGAACGGTGGCATAAAAGTGACATTTGAATTTTTTGGATACTTTTTTTTTTTCGTACATATTTTTTTTTGTATGTCGTACATAATTTTGTTTTTGTTTTAAATACATACGTTTATTAGTTTTGCATACGTATTCCTTTTTAGTTTTGCATACGTATTCTTGAATAGTTTGCATACATATTCTATTTTAGGTTTTTGTACATATTTTATTTTAGTTTTTTGTACATATTTTTTTTCGTACATATTTGTACATGACGCCATTTGTAAAGTAGAGGTTTGGATAATTACGCCATTTGTGAAACACCATTTTCAAACACTTCGCCATCTGGTAATTACAGTACCCCATTTGCAAATGCACCAACATTTTCATTTTTGGAGGTATCAAAAAAAATAACAACACTTAAAATCCTTCATGGGGTTAAGGAGAATGAAACCCAAGTTTTAATCCTTTGATCTGTAGGTGTCCCCGACCTTGAGCCGGTATACCTGGCATATAAGTTCTGCACATTATCTGGTTGTAACCACCTCTCTTGCCCCGGAGGACTGCGCGTTATAAAAAAATCGTGTTTAAATGTATGCGCTGTCCCGGGGCATAAGGCAGTAATGTCATGATCTGAGTATCCCCCCTCGCAGGGCGAAGATTTTACCAGTGGTCGGCTTGGTTTATGGGTGGGGTTGAGTGATGCGTATTCATGGAATAATAACTGATCACCAATCAATTGCCCTTTCAAAAAAAAAAGACACTGATATTATAGTATATAATAATAAAAAAAAACAATAATTATATAAGATACATATAATTTACAAAATGGGCCGAAAAGGGTTGGCCGAAACCATCTTTGCCCTGCCGAAAACGACAGGGCCGATCCCAAAAATGGTCCGAAATGTGTCCAAACCACTGTGCTAGTTTTATACTCAACTATGGGCTGTTATGAGATGTGAAGGCTGTTTTGATTGGCTAAAATATGTACGAAAAAAACAAAAATAAAATGTGTGCGAAAAGTAAAATAAAATATGTATGCAAAACTAAAAAAACAATATGTATACAAAACTGAAAAAAAATATGTACGCAAAACTAAAATGAAATATGTATGCAAAACTAAAAACAAAAAAAATGCAAATATCTTTATTATGCCAACGTAATTTTGTAATATGAACAGATATTTCAAGTGGTAAAATTAATGAAACTTTTATCACTTCAGCATCATAAAGTATTGACCGCCATCTTGAACTCCACCTCAAATTTTTCAATGTCGCAGATCGAAAATAAGTCAGTACTCAGTATTTAAGCAGAACTCAGATTACACCTTTATACCCCTGAACCCAAAGTGCGTTGATATGTAGCATATTAACGCACTTTGGGGTCAATTTCTCGATTTTGACCCCAAAGTGCGTTGGACCCCAAAGTGCGGTGCGAAGTTTAACGCACTTTGGGGTCGGACCCCAAAGTGCGTTTGACCCCAAAGTGCGGTGTTACAATGCACTTCTTGTGAAACAGAATTAACAGATACTTCGTAATTTAATGCAGTAAAGTGATGACATGTTTTTCTAGAAGATTTTGTTGATTCCATAATGTTATGTTAGTTTCTAAAACCATCTGTAAAACACAATGTGTCTTTCTTTTAGCACATAATTGTTGAATGTTGAACGTTAACAGAATAAGATGTGTGAGATCAAAATGTGAGAGACCAAAATATCACGCTGCAATGTTAAGGTCTTTTTTGTGTTATTATCCATTTAGCAGCGATTTCGTGCATTCGTCATTCTATCGTGCGCGTATTTTGGAAAACTTTATACTCATTTTCAAAATTCAATCTGGAGGCATCAGAGATATTGCTGTATACACTATACTCATTATTTGGTTTTTTAAATCTTATACGTTTTGATTTTTACCAAAACGTGGTAAGTTATCCATTCATGTAAGTGTGGATTTTTTTCAAAATCATCACATTTAGAAGCTTTGTCTTCCTGATAACATAATTATTACACACTTCATAAATTCATCAGACTGTAAAATTCCACATTTTCATTAATTTTCATATCAAAACATAAACAAAATTTATGGATTTAAGAACTAGAAAAAAATCCTTGACTAAAGTTAGTAATGCCGTACCAACATCACAGTCATATCCTTGCCAACCACCAGTACAATCACACGTGTATCTGTCTAATAAATTATTACATGTTGCACCGTTAAAGCACGGGTTACTTGCGCATTCATCGATATCTGAAATATTCGTGACATGATTAAAGATATAATTTCCAAACAAATATTTCAATTCATGTAACAACTTAATATTCAAGTTATAAATCTTTTTTTTTAGGTTTTATATAAAATAAGACCAGATATTGAATCTACACTAGTTTTTTTTCACTTACAATGAAATACAGGATAGTACTAATGAAATCTATGAACACTCTAGGAATATACATGCATGCTTCCATATGAATTTAAATATCACATTATTACAATCCTGTTAGGAAACTACCCGCCTATATGACTGAAAGACTGTTGGGTAAATGCGTAAAATAATACAAACAAACAAAAAAACAATCCTGTAAAAAACTGGCAAAATCATTTATCAAAAAGTAAAATAAGTTACCAGTATCACAATCATAGCCTTGCCAACCCCCGGCACAAGTGCATGTGTAGTGGTTCAGAAGATTGTTGCACGTGGCTCCATTCTGACAAGGGTTGCTAGCACATTCATCAATATCTGTGTAGAGAAAAGAGGTACATATATTATGTGTCCTTTCATTAAGGTATACTAAACAATTTGATAAAATGAAGAAAAACATAATGAAAAGTTTGGTGAGCTTTTATAATATATCGCTACACGAATGGGGACGACAACGCCACAAATCATGGGAAAAATGTACATCAGTCTAGTTACATCGAAAACAAACGATTTAATTACTAGGACATAGCATGTAATATAAACAATCATGAAATTTAAAGTTATTACAAAAACATAACAGATAAATCTTTATAATAATAGAATAATCTTAATTATCCTGCATATATAATAAGAAATGCCAACACAAAACAAAAAAGTTAGAATTGCAATGTCACATTTTAATATGTGTTATAAAATAGATGATAAAGTAATATAAATTTAAACATAAGATATATCCAATACAACCAGCTGATATATTTACAAGTATGGAAACAGAACATATCAAAATTAATTACCATCCTATTTTACAAAATTAGTAAAGTAGTGTCAAGGAAAATTCTACTTATCTTAATAATTTATGTGAAATTAAAAAAAAAGGTTACTTTACCAACGTCACAATCATAACCCTGCCAACCACCAGCACAGTCACATGTGTACAGATCTAACAAGTTATTACAAGTGGCTCCATTCTTGCACGGATTGCTCGCGCATTCGTCAATGTCTGAATAGATAATATACATGTGAATTAAACAAAAACACCCAGACACTAAAAATGATTTTCAAATCACATCTTGGGATATTCTACGGAAGCGTCCTGGTGCCAATTGAAAATGTTCTATAAAAAAAAGATAACTCCTACGTAGGACTTTATAACTCCTACGTAGGAGTTAAAAAAAAAAGCCTAATTAGGAGTTTATAACTCCTACGTAGGATATAGAAAAACCTAATTAGGAGTTTTAAAGTACTTTATAAGTGTTCTTCTACGTAGGATTTATAAAGTCCTACGTAGGAGTTGTAAACTCCTAATTAGGCTTTTTTATCTCTTACGTAGGAGTTATCTTTTTTTATAGAACATGTTAAATTGGCACCAGGACGCTTCCGTTATATTCAGTTATCAGTTTTGGAGAAATAAAGATTAGAATCAAAAAGTTATCTAGCCAAAAGATTATGTATACTGGTGTCAACGGCTTATCATTGTTTGGAATAAACATTGATTACTGAATCGCATATTAACCGACACTTTCTGTATAACATTTTTACAATGAAAAGTATATTCATATTTTTTTTTAATTTTTCATACATTCTTTCATGATTATTTATCCCCATTTCTCACATCCATATAGAAGAAAATAGTTCAATAGTTAAATAAAACGTTACACCTGTATGTAAATAATGTCTAGTTGTGTAGTATTCGGGAGTTGTATGCTTCCAAATGAGCCAAACTATTTAAAGAACATCGATTTTGAGAACAGAACAGAACAGAAAATTTATTCAGTCTTATGCATATACAGCACATCGACATCAACCAATATATAAATACATTTGTGACAACAATGACATAGTTAAAACACATAATTATATACAAGTTACATAATCAAAGAGAGTGTTTCTAAAGTTTAGATATCACATAAATCGATTAACAAAAAATGTTACTGATAATAAATTACTCTTTCCGGATATTAGTAAATGCAATACATGTGTAGTTCTTCCTCTACGCGGCATTTAAAAATTCTTGTCGTTTATGGAAAGCATGTTTTATATACACTGAAATTTTATAAAGCAATGGTTTACTCTCAGTTTTCATCAGTTCAACAAATTTTACCATACTTGGTCTAACACGGAAATATCTTGGGATATACCTAATACGTAATGTATTATAAAAACTACATTCCAAGACAAAATGATATTCATCTTCTATTGTACATTGTTCGCATAATTCACACAGTCTATTTTGTCTTTCTATATTTCTATGTCGACCGTATTCTATATTTAGCCAATGAGATGACATTCTAAGCTTTGATAAATATTGTCTATGTTTCTTATTTTCAATTATCAAAAGATATTTTGACAGTTCAAACCTCTCTTTAATTTCCCTGAAAAATACCAGACTTGGGCTACCGTTCACTTTAGCCCGCCACTCTGAAATGTAAATGTCCATCAGTCTTAATCTCAATGTAGGTATAAATAATCTTGGCTCAACTGATGATGGAAATAACCACACCTCGCCAAATCCTATTCTATTTAGTAATGTCTTAACTTTAAACAGCCAATTATTTTCTCCTTTTTCACACCACAAAAACATATTGTTATACACATTTTGTAATATACAGTTTACGTTATTGTTAACAAGTTTAAACCAATATTTAATAATCCTTATACTCCAATTTATAAAAAGAGGCGTTCTTCCTGTTTCGCCATATATCGCTAGATTGCTTGTGGACATTTTAACGTTCAACACACTTTTAATAAATTTCCTATGAACTCTTTCAATTGTATCAGCCTTTGAAAATCCCCATATTTCGGACGAATAGCATAAGATTGGGGACACGTATGAATCGAATAAGTGGAATTGAATGTTAATTGGTATATCCATGCCTCTAGTTAATGTATATAGTGAGTGCACAGCTTTCCCGGCTTTACCAGATAAAGTGTCTATGCCACGCTTGAATGAACCGCCAGTACTGACCATAAATCCCAAATAAGTAAACGATTCTACCACATCTATTTTAATACCTTTATACGTCCATTGTTCGATTTCTGCTAATCGGCCACCTTTTCGAGAAAACTTTACCAAAAGCTTTGACAAAGTTATCGGATTCACATGTCATGTGCGATTAATTACTGATTTTGCCGTATTTATCAGCTTTTCTCTAATGCGTGAGTAACGCAGTAAATGTTATCTTTGCATGTTTTGACCTGTTTTGGTAATGTACGTGGAATTTAAAGCCCTTTGCAATGTGTGAATTACTATTTATATTCATCTCACGATGTTTTTCTAGGAACAACTATAGGATTTAGTGCTTTCGAAACAAAATCAAACTTGAAATTATTGTTTGCTCATCACAGAAAATTAAAGCTTCTTCAATGTATATTTAACTATTCAAAACTATAATACTATAAAAAGTGTATACAAGTAAAATTGACCTACCCTGATCACAGTTAGTTCCTTGCCAACCAGCAGCGCACGTACATGTGTAATGATTCTGCAAGTTGTTACACGTGGCTCCATTCTGACACGGGTTGCTAGCACATTCATTGACATCTAAAAACAAAAAATAAACTAACACTCAGACAAAAAACATGTATCTCCCAACTTTATTTTATATAGAATGTTTAAGTTTTTTCCTCAAAAAGTGTTCGATAAAGTTGTTATTATACAGAGACAGACTCTTGTTTTCATCCTCTTAATTGTTTCGATGCAAGAAAAGAACGAGTGACACACACCAAAAGATAAACATTAAACCAAGTCGATGACACGAAGACGAAAGTTTCAAATTTTTATATTTAACTGGCATCCGAAGGGTTCAGCTCTGTTGTTTGTTAAATAACCATAACACTCTTAAGCACTGTCTTTGTACATTTGTATATATTCCTTTAAATTCATTTCGCGTTGGTAAAAATGAATGTTTAACTTTAAGAATTTTCTTTACTGTTTTACTGGTGAAATCTTATTGACCCCTGGCTCTCAAATGGATCGCATACTTGATTTTTCATAAAATAACGACAGAGAAATAAATGAAATAAATATCTAATTATGAAGTTGATTTCACAATCGTTTTGTTTGATTCAAAATATATTGAAATATATATATTTTGTATTTATAGCAATATTTAAATGAAAACAAAAATTAAAAAGAAAGTAAATTTAAGAAAATATTACCAGTATTACAGTCAGTACCAGTCCAGCCACCAGTGCACGTGCACACAAAACGGTTCTGTTCGTTCGCACATGCGGCGCCATTTTTGCACGGATTACTAGCACATTCATCGATATCTGAAATAAGTTAAAAGCACATTGTGCTAGTGACAACAAGAGCACAGCTAGGCGAAGCATTATATGCCCGAAAGTGTTTTTTTTTTTTAATTTAGTCAGGATGAAGCATTTGTAAGAGAATGGAATTAAGTAAAGTATAACCTCTTTCAAATATCAATCCTCCTATGAAGTTTGAATATTGTGGGCCAAATGGAACTAAAGTTATGCTCTGGAAACTGTTTTCAGTTTTGAGGTAATAGCAACCATGAACTTTCAAATTGATCTTGTGACCACAAAATCAATTGGGGTATTCTTCCCAATATTGACAATCATCCTATGAAGTTTGAACACTGTGGGACAAATAGAACTTAAGTAATGTTTTTGAAACTGTTTTCTGTTCTAGGGAATAGTGACTTTGACCTTTGACCTTGTGACCCCAAAATCAATAGGGGTCTTCAACTTAATATGGACAATCATACTATGAAGTTTGAATATTGTGGGCTAAATGGAACGTAAGTTATGCCCCGGAAACTGTTTTCAGTTTAAAAGTAAGAATGACCTTGACCTGTGACATTGTGACCCTTAAATTATATGGATCTTCTACTCAATATAGACTATCATCCTATGAAGTTTGAACACTGTGGGCCAAACAGAACTTTAGTTGTGCTCCGGAAACTGTTTTCAGTTTTAAGGTAATAGTGATATTGACCTATGACCTTTTGACCCTAAAATCAATAGGGGTTTTCTACCTAATATTGACAATCATCCTATGAAGTTTGAATATTGTGGGCCAAATGAAACTTAAAGGGAGACACAGGCAAAATTTTCATCTTTTAGATTTTAATTTTCTGTCCAATATTCTATAAATGTCATCCAAATGAATAGACTAAGTAATCTAGGGAACAAAATTTTTCTCCATATAAAGAAATAAATGTTTTTCTCCTAACCTGACCCACGCGGGTCAGGTAAGAGCATTTAGATTTCACAATAGTTATCACCGTGAACTATAAAAACATAAAAGAGCCTGTCAAATGAGCGACTTAGGCTTGCTTTAATCTTGCAATATTCACAATATTTGTTATTTTTCTTTAACTTCTAGGGATTGTAATTGTCAAATGACTTGTTTTAAAACTACTTATTAGTTCTGTCTGCGTCCTCATTTCGTCCAACATACTGTAGTCTTATTTACGTTTTAAACTAACATTATAAAGTATTTATACAGAAAAAAACATGCTGAGACTTTTAATCACTTTAAAAACTTTATTTTAATAGCGTAAGTGAAGTAAATATGGTAAATTTAATATTTTGTCATATATTTACCTGAGTATTCCTTTAAGATATGCTCCGGAAACACAATTGCTAACGGACAGACGGACGGACGTGCCAACATTTGGGTTAATGTGCCTTTTCTTTGATCTTTATGTGGCATTTTCCCCATAAACCAGTAAAATTACCACATAAACCAGTCGTTTTATGGGATTTCCTTCTTTCTTTAATCAAAATTATGAACGGAATGAAGCTCATAAACCATTGGATGTTCGCCCGGACAGACGGATGGACGGACGCCAGGGGGTATAACATAATATGCCCGAAATTTTTTCGGGCATATAAAAAAATGATGGAAACAACACTGTATAAATGTTTGCTTTGTACGGATTCCGTACTTCACTCGTTCTGTTTAAGACTATTGTGGAATATGAACACATGGGTCCCTACCTCCAAAGTCATAATTAGAGGTCAAAGATTAACATAATCTGCTATTGGGTACATTCTGTGTCTGATCTATAACTTCTTCTTAGTTCAAGGGATTTTGATAATACTTGGCACAAATAGTTACAATAATAAGACAATATGCCATGCACAATACCTGCACCCCTTCCTCCAATGTCAAGATCACACTTAGAGGTCAAAGCTTAACATGATTTATTTTTAAATTCCGTGTTTCATTTTATTTCTTAAATGAATTTATTGTTGCATTTGCAAATCTAGCATTGATCATAATTTTGGACTGAAAGTCCGGAGATCCATACCTCAATCTTTTGAAATAGCACAATTTTATGCTTCATATAAACTTTCCCTGGGGCGCGGGGACGTTGGTAACTGTTACAAATGCTTGTATTTCCAAATACACACGCGCTGTCGTCCTGATAACATAATTATTACACACTTTATAAATCTAACAGACTGTAAAATTCCACATTTTAACTAATTTCCATACCAAAGCATAAACTAAATATATTTATTTAAGAACAAAAAAAATCCTTTACTAAAGTAATTTATACGTACCAACATCACAGTCATATCCTTGCCAACCACCCGTACAATCACACGTGTATCTGTCTAATAAATTATTACACGCTGCACCGTTAAAGCACGGGTTACTCGCGCATTCATCGATATCTGAAATATTCGTGACATGATTAAAGGTATAATTTCCAAATACATGTAACAATTAAATATGCAAGTTTTTTAAAAACCTTTTTAGGTTTTATATGAAATGAGACAAGATATTCACAAGTTCTTTTTCACTTGCAATGAAATACAGGATAGTACCCGTGAAAATCTTTGAACACTCTGAGAATATACATTCATGCTTCCATATGAATTTAAATATCACATTATTACAATCCTGTAATTAGGACATAAAATTGAATGACCTGTAAAAAAAACACTGGCAAAAGCATTTATCAAAAAAGTAAAATAAGTTACCAGTATCACAATCATAGCCTTGCCAACCCCCGGCACACGTGCATGTGTAGTGGTTCAGAAGATTAGTGCACGTGGCGCCATTCTGACACGGGTTGCTAGCACATTCATCAATATCTGTGTAGAGTAGAGAGGTGCATATATTATGTTTCCTTTCATGAAGAAAATCGTAATAAAACGTTTGGTGAGCTTTTATAATATAACATTATTGTACATGAAAGGACACGCCAAAGCCGAAAATTATAAGACAAAAGTAAAACGATCTAGTGACATCGAAAACAAGCGATGTAATAACTAGGACATAATGTAAATGTAAACAATCATAAATTATAAAGTTCTAACAGTATTAAAAATCAAAACAACATATTTACAATAATAGAATAATATTAATTATGCTGCCTATATAAAAGAAATGCCAACAAGAAACAATAATGTAAGAATCCCGATGTCTATTTTTCCAATATGTAAAATAGATGGTAAGTTGTATAAATTTAAACATAAAAATTATCCAAATCAACCAGTTGATATATTTAAAATTATGAAAACATAATCAAAATTAATTACCATACTATGTTACAAAATAAGTAAATTAGTGTCAACGATAATTCTACTTATCTTAATTATTCATGTGAAATTTAAAAAAGGTTACTTTACCAACGTCACAATCATAACCCTGCCAACCACCAGCACAGTCACATGTGTACCGATCTAACAAGTTGTTGCAAGTGGCACCATTCTTGCACGGATTGCTCGCGCATTCGTCAATGTCTGAACAGAAAATACACATGTGATTCTCTTTTAAACAACATAGAAATAAAACAAAACCACCCAGACACTAACAATGATTTTCAACTCACATCTTGGGATATTCAGTTATTAGTTTTGGAGATAAAAAGATTAGAATTAATAAGTTACCTAACCAAAAGTATACTGGTGGCAACGTATTATCACTGTCGGCTCGAACAGGGAATGAATTTACATTGATTACTAAATCGCATATTAACCGACACTTTTTGTATAATATTTTTAGTCAATGACAAGTATACAATGTATTTATATTCTTTTTTAATTTTCATACATTCTATCATGATTATTCATCCCCATTTCTCACATCCATGTAGAAGAAATTAGTTCAATAGTTATAGAAAACGTTACATTTGTGTGTAAATTATTATCTAGTTGTGCCGGATTCTTGAGTTGCATGCCTCAAGATGAGCCAAAATTTTTCAAGAAAATCAAATTTGAGAAACAAATACTCAGATTTTTTGAAAAGTCAAAAGATTCAAGATTCAAATAATAATTTACATGTTATGTGCGATTAATGACTGATTTTGCAATATTTATTACCATATTTTTAACTTCGTGACTAATAAAGTAATGGTTATGTTTGCATATTTTGACCTTCTTTTTTTGGTTATTTAAGTGGAATGTAAGAGCCCTTTGCAATTTTCTTTAATTCCATCATTCAAATTTAAAATAATTGTTTGCTCATCACACGCAATGAGACTACTCTAATGTATAGTTTACTATTTAACACTATATTACTTTAATAAGTGTATACAAGTTAAAGTGGCCTACCCTGATCACAGTTAGTTCCTTGCCAACCAGCAGCGCACGTACATGTATAATGATTCTGCAAGTTGTTACACGTGGCTCCATTCTGACACGGGTTGCTAGCACATTCATTAACATCTAAAAACAAAAAATAAACTAACACTCAGACAGAAACAAGTATGTCCCAACTTCATTTTATAAAGAATGTTTAAGTGTTTTCGTCAAAAGGTTATCAATAAAGTTGTTGCTTTTTTTTTGTATTTAAAGGCAGGCACTTGTTTTCAAAATGTTTTGGTTTTTTCGATACAAGATTAGGACGAGTGACATGAGTCGAAAGATTAAAGTTAATATGTCAACTACATGTATTAAATTAGCCAGTACTATCATAGGCACTGTCTTGGTACATTTTTTATATATATTGCATTTATATTCATTTGGTGTTGGTAAAAAATGAATGTTTAATCCAAAACATTTTCTATACTTTCCATACTTTTAGTGAAATCTTATGTTACAATCAAGAAGATCCTGGGCTCTATATTGGATTGCAAACTTGTTTATGACAGAATAAAATGAACCAAATGTTTAATCATAAAGTTAATTTCAAAACCGCAATGTAAGATTCAAAATATGTATTGTGTATTTATAAGAATATTTAAGTGAAATAAAAAAAAGGTAAAGAAATTACCAGTATTACAATCAGCACCAGTCCATCCACCAGTGCACGTGCACACAAAACGGTTCTGTTCGTTTGCACATGCGGCGCCATTTTTGCACGGATTGCTAGCACATTCATCGATATCTGAAATAAGTTAAAAGCACATTGTGCTAATGATAAAAATGATGGATACAACACTGTATAAATGTTTCCATTGTAAGGTTTCCGTACGTTATGACTATGGTGGAATATGAACATACTACAAATTCATTATGTTACAGTGTATGATATGTTCCTACATATAAATTAGCTATAACATATGAAAATTACTTAGACGTTACTTCACTTGTCTCCAGTTTTGATATAATATAAAATAATGATAAAAACGTGTATATCCTTGCCGCTATCAATAAACACCCCCGGATAATTAAATAAAATAGACTGCCAAATATTGTGTTGCCCTCCCTTAGGAGTTTTATTCCGTTAAATAAATGAACAAAATGAGTCGGACTGTATTGCCGTTTTCTTTTCTAACTTTCATTATTTTATTTCCTTCTTTGTGTCTTTCTAAGAAAAAAAAATAGAAATAATGTGATAAGATTACTTTACCCTGGCTGCAATGGGTACCAGTCCAACCACCTGCACACTCGCACGTGTAGCCGTTCTGTCCGTTATGACACGTGGCTCCATTCTGACACGGGTTGCTAGCACATTCGTCGATATCTTTGAATGAAAGCATTGATTTTTCATATTTTTATGCTAAGAAAATATATAATATATATATTTGACATGTCATGTCAAAATGTAAGCTTGAAAAGGCATTAATAATTAATTACAACGAAAACCATTTCTACGAACTGTAATTATGATATTTATTTCTTTCATTTACTCGTTTTGATGATGAAAAAAGTGGTGAGGCATAAACAACAAAGAAAGGTCCTCACGTTTTAAAAATGCTACAAACGCTGAATTCACCTACCTACGTCACAGTTTGTTGACATCCAGCCTGCTGCACATGTGCACGTGTATTGATTCCGTCCATTTGTACACGTGGCTGAATTCTTGCACGGGTTACTGGCACATTCATTCACATCTGAACAAAATATCAAGATAAAATAATAAGGAAATCGATTACATATCACTTCCGTTAAAAGCATGGTAAATCCACTTAATCGAGTTGATATATTGTATTTATGTACATTTTCTGTATAAAATCTGCTGATTTGAAAAGATTGGACTGTTTTTTATAATAGTGGCAAATGATTGACTGTCGGTTTGAGTATTATTCATATGACATGAACGCACTCACTTAAAGACAAAATGTCACCTAAACGAATCATTATCTAAACATAACGTATCCTAAATTTCAAAATCCACTGCTAATCTAATCTGGCATTTACCAATATTCAGTTGTGGTATTTGTTTTCGTGAAATTTATTGTATTTAATAATGAATACTACGCGAACAGCGTACAACATACCTTGGTCACAGTTTGTGCCTTGCCACCCTCCTGTACATGTACATGTGTACCTGTTTACTAGGTTATTACATGTGGCACCATTTTTGCAAGGGTTACTCGCGCATTCATTGATGTCTAGAATAAAAATGGCCATATCTAAGTTAACAATAGTTTATAAAAGAAAAGTAAACGCGGAACATATTACATGCCGTTATATTTTATAAACACTGAAATAGCTGATGAAGTTTATTGTTTATTTGTTGTTGTTTTTATTTCAACAAGTTTAACTTTGTCATATCTCGGCAGTTGATCCATCTTAACACTATTATTTAATGATTTCTCCGTAGGTAACAGTCTACTAATCTCACATGAAACAGCTATGAGAGAGGACTGATCAATCACGGGGAAATAACGTCAGGAATATCGAACTAGCGACCCCGCAGATCACCAATCTGATGCTCTCTACCTTTAGAGCTTAGCGGGCTGAGTCATTTTGTAAATAAAAGATATTTATCATGTAAAGAACACTGAATACAGACATATACCTAAAAGTTCGAGCGCATTGCTTCATTGAATATTATACAATATCAAATAAAAAGTCAGGGCATTTCATTCGAAACGATATGCAATTCATAAAATTTTTGAAAATATCTCTGGAATGTGAATAATAATTCGGGACACCATTTGATTAAAACATACTGGTTAAGTCCAAGAAAGGATTCGCATGGTAGTCAAATTAATCTTAACACTTTCTTTGAAATCGAGCTTAAAAAATATGTGTAAACTAAACCTTGTGAGCACGTAAGTCCCGTCCAGCCACCGGCACATGTACATGAATATTGGTTTCGTCCATTCGTGCATACACCGCCATTCTTGCACGGGTTACTTGCGCATTCGTTAAGATCTACAGAGAAACAAAAATATATTTTATATTAAGCAGTATAGTAAAGTATAGTTAACAGAATTATGAGACATAATTATGTGGAAACAAAAATCCATTTTTTTTAACATTAAATTGTATATTACCCGCTGAACATGTGGCGCCTGTCCAACCACCGGTGCATGAGCACGTGAATCTGTTCTGACCGTTGGTACACCGTCCGCCATTTTGACAGGGGTTGCTAGCACATTCATTGATATCTGAAGCGATAAAAATAACATCAGTTCTGTGTTCAAATTGAACCGATAAATTGTTTAACTTCTGTCTGTTAAGGTGCAAGTTTCAACTTAATAACATACAACAATTCAGCATATTAAGGTAAGCAAAAATAATAATAATAAAAAATAATGTAATGTTTTTTATACTTTCAATAGAACTTTGTTCTATATTTATAAATGACCTTAAAATCTCCTGTAATAGTATTCGTAATAAATACATTAAACAATAGCAAGCAGTCGAACTGAAAATATTAAGTTCCGTTATTAAAAAAAAAAAATCGGTCCCCATCATTACTAATGAAATTTTAATCAAATAACTTAAAATAGTACATGTACAATACTAGTGATGGGTTGGGCATGTATCGGTTTCTTTTACCTCAAAGAGATGAACCAAAGCTATAAAAAAGACATCACCACATACACAAGAACTTTCTTGATTAAAACCTCCTGGACTTTTTTAAGCCACGTGGACGATCCAATTTGAATATGATTTAACTCACTACAGTGTTGGAGCAGTACCTCTAGTATAGACCTTTTTACAATACGATTTTCCATAGCAACGAATGTTGCATTTCGCGCATGCGCATTCTGCGTAGGGCAGAAAGCAGTAACGATGTCTACCGTTTATCATACTTTAAGGCTTTAATAGATGCTTTTCATGTTATGTCACCCAAAAATATTAATTTTGGGATGACTTAAGACGGTAAGTACAGAAAACGTGAATTTATTTTCTAAGAGATCTACGAAAATGTGCGGGAGTAATAATTCAATGGTCAAAACGGGCACACACATATCTTTGTTTAAGGTATCATTAGACGACTTTTCCATCAGTAATTTAAATTGAAACATCAGGGTGTTAAAGATAAAATTTTATTACCCCTGTATTACATAATATTATACAATTTGTATTGTACACTTCCTTTAAATAACTGGATTGGTCAGGCGGCAAGTGTCAAACAGATTGGCACCCGAACGTTTGTTCATTGAACCGGGACGTTTAAATATCATGATATAGTTAATCAGTTACGCTTATTAAAATGGTTATTTATGTAACTTTTAAATATACCATCAATGTTTATGGATTTTGAGAAGAGAAAAATTGTGTCACGTGCATAATTAAAAATAAAATGTATTACGAAGAAGCGGATAAAATGTGTGTGATTTCTTTTTCAAACACCCCATCTTAACATCTCAAGATTTTGAAAAAAAATAATCAGTCATTTAAAATCTATTTATGTGACTTAAATTTTTCTGTTTGCATCACAGGCAAATTGGTTAAAGGATAAAATCAGGTATATTGAACACTTAAAATGCATTATCACCTGTTCTGATATTTTTCTGAATGATAATTTATCTCCATTTCATGCTATATAATTTCTTTTGTTTTTAAATGAACTATTTCAACAGCAAATAAGTTGACGTTTCATTTGCTAATAGATATATTTCCAAATCTTCTTTAAAAAAATGATCTCAGTGTCAGTTCCGTGATCGTAAATTCTTAAACAGTTCCGTGATCGTAAATTATTAAACAAGTATCTTTTTCATGCCTTTTTATGGTATTCTTCCCCACAATGCTATAAAGTCATCTTTTCTATAATTGTTAAAAGCTGTTTTATATAATTTTCTACCGTTTATCTTGAACTAACTCGGAATTGTATATGAACTTTTACTATATTTCTATGTAGGGCGAAGGATTTCTTGCCCAACGCAAATTGCGCATGCGCGAGAAAATTCTAATTCCGGAAAATTCTAAGTCTATAGAAAATACCGCGGTTTCGGCAATTGTTACATTTTATATTCATGTTTGCATATAAGATAATGTGAAGAGATGAATCTGGCGTCTTAAAGTGTATCTGGGTGGGTGATAAGATGTGGTTTTAGCATTTCATCATTCAAGCGCCTTGTCCGGTATATACCGAACACTTGTCCGGTATATAACGGGACACAGTATCAATATTTCACTCATACCATTGCCAGCCTTCTAGGAAGTTACCGCAATTAACGTCTAGACTCATAAAACTGTAACGTTCAGATGTAATATTCACACGTAAATCAAGAACATGTTAACTATATACCCTGATCACAATTGGTCCCAGTCCAGCCCCCAGCGCACGTGCAACTGTAGCTGTTCCGTCCATTATTACAAGTGGCTCCATTCTTGCATGGGTTGCTCGCACATTCGTTAACGTCTTAAAAATGAGGTTAAAAGCATTATTATATGTATTTATAAAGGCTATGTATTGATTGTAACTGTAACTCTAAAGTATTGCTTGAGCGTACTATACATTTTATTATACATTTTGTAAAAGCAGAACGACCAGGGGAGAGAATTAGAACATAACCTTTTCATAAATCTTCATAGATTACTCGCCCCTGGGGAATATTGCAAAAAAATATTCACCAAGTTATTTCTAGGATGATAGATGGAAATAACACCATTTGATGTCACATTAGGCTATGTAGCAAAAAGGTAAAACACCCGTCATCATATGACTAAATGACACGTTCAAAGTAATGTCAAAGCTCTTACCCGTTGTGCACGTTGTCCCAGTCCATCCAGCAGCGCACGTGCAAGCAAATGCATTCTGTCTGTTAGAACAAGTGCCTCCATTTTTACATGGGTTACTGGCACACTCATTGACATCTGAAAATAAGGATATACAAATGCAAATGCACCTAATAGAGGACGATTAATTTAATTGACATAATGTCAACATGACTAGACTTATATCAATTTGAACATACATAGTGCAATTTTTACCAAACTTTATGTCCATTTCACTGCAATTTCACTGCACTCATGTCAAATTACTCAATCGGATACCAGCTGGACCCGACGTTGTGCATTTTTTATTTTATCTCCATCTTATGCAAATTTGACTCCATCAGATGTCACGGTCACTCGATATGATAAATACTAGACTGGCTAGAGTAATTTGGCTGAACATAATGTTGACTCGTCCCAACATAACGCTTTTCTGGCTTAAGTCAATGCCGGTCTGACTCAACCAAATCAACGAATGTAGCATTTCAGTCTCTCTTAACAAAAGGCAATTTGGGAATTCGATAGTATAGTATAGGAATGCTAAATATGCGTATTGCATCTGCGAAACTATGACTTTCAAATATTTCATTGTAAATTATAATCCAAAGGAATTTCAATAAGAATATCCAAAACTTGCCGTGCCAACAGTTAAGAAGTAAATTTAAATTAAAGTTTCAAAATCAGTTCAATTACCAGTTGTGCAGGTGGATCCAGTCCAACCAGCGGCACAAGTGCACGAGTAACTGTTTCTTCCATTGTGGCATCTTGCTCCGTTTTTGCACGGGTTTGATGCACACTCATTTACATCTGAAATAGAATAATAAAGTTTCATTTCTTATATGTAGAATTATTAAACTTAGATTTTGCTGATATGAAATTCGGAAATCCGCATTATTTTCAGATTAGGTTTACATTTTTGTTTGTATTAAGTTTAGGAAGCATTTCTGATTGAACCTACCTTTTATTGATATCTAAACAAACCTTATACATATAACATCGTAATTATCAAATTTCATTTTAACTTTATCATCTTTTATAACTTTGTCATCTTCATCACCATTGTTTGCCATGTTATCAACGTTAATACCAACATTTAAACAAAATCATAAAGATATGTTATGCAAATATTAACTATCAACAATTTTATTATTTCCATTTTGATCAATAATCAATGTATACTAATGTTGTTTATACATGTTGTATCAATGCCATGTATGTCACTTGATCCTCCACGTTCATTTTGATATGCATAATTGTCTCATTGGAAAGTTTAGTTATATAAATGTATATTATTATATAATGGTTTTTTTTGTCTTCTATGGGGGTTTTAAATAGCCAAACGAATGAAAATTTAGAAAAATACTTTGAAAAAATATTAATAGTCATCCTCACGCCCAATTTTATAGGCAATTGGGGATTATAGCCTTTATCATAGTAATGAACATTATTCATCATTTGTCATCATTTTCTACCATAAGTGCTAACTATTGTTCAAATATTAGACATACCTTGATCACAATTTGTTCCCGTCCACCCAGCCGGACACGAGCAAACATAGCTATTTGCATTGATATCTCTACACGAAGCTCCGTTCTTGCACGGTCTAGTTATACACCCTGTAACGTACAACTCTGAGTATTTGTATCGACAATTCTCATTGGATAGTTGGCACCATTAAATTTTCTTTATACATGTTTATAGATAAAATAAAAATTGACAAATTAATTGTGAAGTATTGTAAATTCCTTATAAAGGCTTCTGAAATGTTATATGGTCCCATATAAACGACTGTATTTTCATATAACCGTTTATATTAGACCATATCACATGTCCAATATATCTAGAACTGAATCGGTAAGGTGAATAAATATGATATTAACACATATAACTTAAATAAAGTTTTATAGTTTGTAAGAATTAAATGTTTCAATTTTTCAATTGTATTTATTTTTCTTATTTTTGTGCATTCATGATAATAATGAATACTTAACAGATGGCATTTTTCTACTATAAATACAGCATTTTTATGCTGTTTGCTCTGCTCTGAAAAGATATTTCATTGTATTTGTGATATTTCACAGGGAAATAACCCATCTTACACACTAGGGTTTGAAATTTTGATCATGGTATATATAGATACATATATAAAGTACGTCACCAATTGAAACATGAAAGAAACATTTTTCTATACTTACACCAGGTATCATACATTGATATATGCCAGTCACCGCCACAGTATTCATTTCTATTTCCTGTGCATCTCATGTTACATCCATTGCCTTTTGGGTAATTCCTCATAGAATTACCACAAAAGCATTCTTTTGACCACTGTAAATGAAAACTAAAACTGTTTATACAAGCTAAGACTGATGTTTAACCCCCTCCTGCAGTTAATGTCGTTTGGAAACATTTAAATTTTAAGGATTGGTGTAGGTTAAATATGGGTCAGTAGGTCAAGGTAAAGGTCAGCCAATATCAATACTTAAATGTGTGTACAAATAATACCAAATGTTGATACTTTAATAAGAAAACTTTAAGTCTATAAACAAGGGGATCAGTTGAGAAGAAAAAAATGTCAATGTCTTCGTAAACGTGATTGTAAAAGAACACCTCTCTAAGTAAGTTACAGATCCCACGGCAACAGCAAAGTTAAAGACTTATTGTTCAATAATTTAAAAACTAATAGTTAAATAATAGCCGTTTTGTTTCGATTCGATATTTTGACGTTTTCTTTACCATTAATGTGCTAAATGTGCTAAATTCTTTAAGATATTTAAAGCACATTCTTTCTGCATGAGTAGGTAAACATTTTAAAGTATTTTGAACTTATTCAAAAGAAATTGCATATACAATATGTAAAACAGTGTTGCATTTAGTATAATTATTCAATTTAATGAATTCTTGCAATTCAACTAATCAGTATATAACAGAATAGAACATCTAGTTTTATGTAATACAAGGAACACCTTTATGTTCCTAGTCGTCTGCGTTCACATGCCGCTTTAGCCTGTGCAGGAATATATCTAAATGATTTAAGGGCTCATGGAAGATTGATATGTTATTCAAATTAGTTCTCTCGTTAAATAAAGTCTTTATTATCATTATTATTATTATGATATTTGAAATTCAAAAAGAAAATACAAACTGTACTGTAAAAATAGACATACTTCAGTACCGGCGTATCTGTAACCTTTAGCCTTACATCTCCGCTTACATTCGTCACCTGAGTTTGAGTTGGAATCACTAACACGACCGGACATAATTCTTGTAGATCTGTCAGTCCAACAACCCATATAACCGGATGGATAAGCTACAATAAAAACATATCAAACGTTTGCATCATTTATAGTCAACATCGAAAATGTTAATTATCTTTATGCTTAAAGCTTTAAATGATAGTGATAATTTATTATCTTTATTCCAGTCAGCTGTCGCATGTATCAAGTTAAATGCATTAATGAAGATATTGTGATATGAAACAATACTGCTGTTATTGTTATTGCACATGTTGATGAACTCATTGTGTATGAACTCTTTGTGATAACATGCGTTAACCAAGTTATTGTGTTTGCATGCCTAAATAAAGTCATTGATATTGCATGAATTAATGAAGTTAGTGTTATTGCTTGCATTTATGAAGTCTTTGTTTGCATGTATTAATAAAATATGTGTGATTACATGCATAAATGACATTATTGATGGTGCAGGCATTAATGAAGTTATTTTGGTGCAGGCATTAATGAAGTTATTTTGGTTGCAGGCATTAATGAAGTTATTTTGGTTGCAGGCATTAATGAAGTTATTTTGGTTGCATGCATTAATGAAGTTATTTTGGTTGCAGGCATTAATGAAGTTATTTTGGTTGCAGGCATTAATGACATATTTGTGGTTGCATTAACTAATGAACTATGCTGTTGCATGGATATATGAACTCTTTATGGCTGCATTAAATAAAGAAGCTTTTGTGAGTGCATGCATTAATGAATTCAATGTGATTGCATGCTTTTATAAGTATTTGTGGTTGCATGTATTAGTTCTTTAATGAATTTATTATGATTGCATGCATTAATGAAAATATTGGTGTTGCATGCATTAATGTAACCTTTGTGATTGCATGTATAAATAAATTTATTGTGGTTGCATACATTTATCAAGTTAATATGCTTGCATGCATTAATGTAATCTTTGTGGTTGCATGCACTAATGAATTCAATGTGATCGCATGCTTTTATAAGTATTTGTAGTTACATATATTAATGTATTTAGGATTTTTTGTGACTGCATGCATTAATGAAATTATTGTTATTACATGCATTAATGGAGTCTCTGTGGTTGCATGCATTAATGAAGTTATTGTTATTACATGCATTAATGGAGTCCCTGTGGTTGCATGCATTGAAGAAGTTATTCTGGTTGCATGCATTAATGAAATTATTGTTATTACATGCATTAATGGAGTCCCTGTGGTTGCATGCATTGAAGAAGTTATTCTGGTTGCATGCATTAATGAAATTATTGTTATTACATGCATTAATGGAGTTTTCTGTGGTTGCATACATTGAAGAAGTTATTCTGGTTGCATGCATTAATGAAATTATTGTTATTACATGCATTAATGGAGTCTCTGTGGTTGCATACATTGAAGAAGTTATTCTGGTTGCATGCATTAATGAAATTATTGTTATTACATGCATTAATGGAGTCCCTGTGGTTGCATGCATTGAAGAAGTTATTCTGGTTGCATGCATTAATGAAATTATTGTTATTACATGCATTAATGGAGTCTCTGTGGTTGCATACATTGAAGAAGTTATTCTGGTTGCATGCATTAATGAAATTATTGTTATTACATGCATTAATGGAGTCTCTGTGGTTGCATACATTGAAGAAGTTATTCTGGTTGCATGCATTAATGAAATTATTGTTATTACATGCATTAATGGAGTATCTGTGGTTGCATGCATTGAAGAAGTTATTCTGGTTGCATGCATTAATGAAGGTTTTGCTGTGGCAAGAATTAATGAAGTCATTGGGCTTTCATGCATTAATGAAATAGTTATGAAGTTATTGCTGAGCATTCTTTCGATATTTTGTATCGTTTTAGACATTTCACGCGAACAATTAATTTAGCTCGCATAAAACCAAATTTTGGAATTGTAATGACAAATCACCACTGAAGTTGCTTTTGACGAGTGAATTAGTATAATGTATCAGCTGAAGTGTACGGATATCTAATATTTATATCATAACTCGCCAGAGTGGTCACACTTGATAGTATCATTAAATTTTAGCAAACACCAGTAACTGTTTGCACTAATACATGAATAATTTCTTATTCATGTAAATATCGTTTCCAGAAACACTCTGTAGTTTACTCCTCTGTGTGTGTGCACGAGTGCTCGTGCTGAAATTTATAACGATTAACGAATGGCTTTTCATTTTCCTAATCAAACAATTTTCGTCTTTCTAACTGTTAAAATGCATACTTTGAGGTATATTCTGGCTAAAGGTCTAAATTACTTTTAAAATTTACATGTACTGCACTAACTTTGTTTAAAATGAGTGTATGTTGCACGTGTTTTTGACTGATTTTGTAAATTTACTAACGGTCAAAATAAATTTTAAAAACACCTATTTTAACAGACCTATTGACAAATACAATACCAAGTAAGCGGATTATGAAAATAAACGATCAAATATTCGGCTGGTATAATAGACAAAAATAATTCTAAAGGGGTAACTTTGATATTATTCATAATCGCATTATGTTATTTTATAATCATGTACGTGTACTATTGCCCTCCATTGTTTAACATAAAATTTCAATTCTCTTAAACGTAGTTCACGAAAACAAAAATGTTGAAATGTGAGTGCACAAACTGTTTTAATATAATTATATATAGTCTTTTTTTCTTTGTCAAATGTGTCCGTGTGCCTTTCAAATATACATGTATAAAAGTGTGCGATGGCACTATGAACACTTTGTTCAAATTTGTATCATTTATTAGACGCAGATTATAAGTAGATATGCATTCGTCCATTCAGCAAATGGGGGGGGGGATAACCTTGCTTTTTTATTTTTTGTTTTAACAAAATTAGACTTTTTCAAATTCTCTGATAAAAATAGCTTTTCTGGTCTTCAACATGTCACCGAGCTTTAAGTATTTGAAATAAACGTTCAACTTTAAATACAAGGTACCATGATTTATTTCTTAATTGACAATTTTCATAATTTCATAATAATATAGTGTTGGTAACTTTAAATTATACATAAACCATAAATACGTTGCGCCATACTTTAAAATGTGTATGATTTTCTCGGGCATTAAAAAAACGGTTATTTTTGAAAAGCTGTATGTACAAGAGACATATATACAAAATATTTTTTTATATAATTTCTCAAGTATTTTTCTAATGTTGTTGCTGATATTAATTGTTATTCTTTTTTGAATATATCCAATAACGCAGGAATGTGCAAATAACGTAAAAGTAACGCCGAATCTGTGCAACGGTATTGCAAAAACGAATAACACAGTAAGTAAACGAACCAAAATATTTTGTTATAAATCAAATTCGTAGAAATGAATTAGTGCATAAGGCTGCTACTACATTATACTTTAACCAGCATTAATATTTTTTCAGGAATACATTTACTTCTTTAGATCATTCGTGACAAAGACAACCTAATTACCGTTTTGTAGGTGACTTTTGTGTTTTGTCAAATATATATGTTCATTTAACACATCTAAAAGACTATTTTTTTCATAGTCTGTATACAAAAGACATTTGTAAAACTACAAGTGCCGTATAACAATAGAAGGAAACTGGTAAAATAAGATTTAGCTACTTTTAATGAGCTAACCGCCATTGCTTCAGTGCTTCATTCACGAATTCACCGTTACCTCGTAAAAATTATCTTAATTACGTTTTATCTGCCAAATTAAGTGTATAAAGATACGAATAGATTGGAAAATGTCGAATATAAAAAATCATTACGTAATATGTATGTTATTGTGTTTGAAGATATCAACGAAACTAAAAATCGCCATCAATACGCTAGTCCGGTCGTCCTTTTCACGAATGATCTTGAAAAATAAATATTTTCATAGAAATATTTTTGATAAGGTTTAAAGTATAATGTCTCTGCAACCGTATGCGCTAATAGATTTCTTCCAATTTGGTGTACAATAAAAAAAATGGTCCATTTACTTATAACGGTGAACATTTTAGCCACTTACTTGCACAATTCTGCGTTACTTTTGCACTATTCCTGCGTTATTTGCACATTCCTGCGTTACTGGATTTACACGGTGTATCCACAGAGTTTAAGTGCATTGTACTCAGTCATTAAAGGTCAATATATTTTGCTGATCAGAACAGAACAAAAAAAAATGACTTAATACTTAAACATGCCGGTCACCATCATTATTTATGCATCCGTACATATACATGTAAATCATACATATATATATAATAAGAATCTGCAATGCAATAATAGTACAACCATGTACATTAAGATGTATATAAATGAAAACAATGGAGAGTAATCTGAGAAATAATAACAACGTCAAACTCATGTTACTAATTAAGCTATGCAAAAATGCATTCATAAGTTTGAAATTTATGATAAAATCTTAGAATATATTTTCTTCTGTTTTCATTATAGGGGCAAACTGAAACAAAGTTGAATTCGTCTTCTTTATCGTTTGTATTGCAATCTACGCAAGATTTCAATATTACAATGGCGACCATTTTCAAATGATGTTAGACGATTAGAGTTGCGCATGTACATGATCATATATGAACCTAATAAAATATACGTACAATTAAAAATATTTTAAAGGCACATTATGCCTCAGAAATCTTTTAGAGAGGGCGAGCATTAATTTTATTTTATAACATTTCAATAATGGTTTGAGAGCTTGTAAGATGCTTGTTTAATGAAGAACGTAGTGATACATTCGTGAAATGAGCCGTGTCACGACAAAACCAACATAATGCATTTGCGACCAGCATGGATCCAGACCAGCCTGCGCATCTGTTGGCTATCAGTTCCTTTACTTGTAATAGAGTTGGTTAGCGAACAGCATGGATCCTGATCAGACTGCGCGGATGCGCAGGCTGGTCTGGATCCATGTTGGTCGCAAACGCATTATGTTGGTTTTGTCGTGACACGGCTAAAATAATGTGTCATAAAAGTAGCAAATTGTAAACAAAGTAGTATCTTGACTTCCATACAAATTACTAAACCACTATATAGCATTACTTTTTGGCAATCAGCAACAGAAGTTAAAAACTATTATTTTTTGGAAACTATAAACGTGCACCAAAAATGAAAAGTTTTATTCTTATTACTATAAACTTTAAGAGCCTCATCTGAAAATAATTACACATTAACCGTTATTTCGTTGATCAAGTGGGGGAAAACAATAATGTACCAATGAAGGTCAAAAGTAATTTCAAAATATATAAAAATAGCTCTTAATGATCAGTAAACAAATAATGATCAATAAATAAATATATCAAATTCTGTGTTTTGTATATATTGTATATTTTGCTTGGATTTTATCAATAAATTCGTCTAAGGTTTGTGTCATCTGCAGCTGTAGATGAAGTCAAGATATACAGTATTTTTAATAGATAGTGCAGCATCAGTGAAAGGGCGAGTATGGCAAACAGTAATAACTTTAAGGTCTAGGAATATTTTGCTGTAAGCTTAATATATAAAACTCAAACAGATTTATTTTACTTTTATCAAGTGATTAAAAAAATGTTTGACAAAATCAAAATGGCGTAACAATGAAAATGACGTAACTAAATGACATTATACAAAGAATGATATAATGGTTTCGTGACATTGAAAATAAAGTTTAAAAAAGAAATATTGAAACTGTTTGTTACCTAGGACAGCATTGTTCAGAAACACGGACAGAAGAAATACCGCAACCGCCCTCATCACCTTCAAATGATAAGAGAAAGTTAAACATGCATGTATATCAGATAACTTGTTACACATATAAAGTGAACAAATATAATAGTTAAGTCCTCTTTGGATTTGCCCTCTTTTTGAATAAATGATCTAACAGTTCTGGATCCGGTCAAGCGGCTGGATTTGGTACTTTACTGGTGGCGTATAGGATATCATATGCGCGTAGTGCTTAGAAAGATTTGCAAATTTTAGGCTACTCGAAACAAGTCCGTTTGCACAATACTAATAATTCATTCAAAATGCTATAAAATCGCACAGTATTGAATGCGAATGAAAATGCATTGTTTATTAACATTTTAATGTCTTTTTTAGAAACACAAACTAAATCATAAATCGTGAATTTTTAACTGTTTTACATTGACTGTGATGTATTAAGTCTAGAACAAGCACTAATATATGGTTTCTTGTACTCTTATTTTCCTATCAAAATTATGTAAATACATTTTGTAATGTAAACGAAAATATGTAAAATGATTAAAACTCTTAAACTCGCAAAACGTTTTGTTATAATTGTATAATGAAACCCGCCTCACGGACTCGTTGTAATAGAGCCGTAGTTTCGTTTTTATTTAAACAGACCAAGACATGTTTTTGTTCTAAAATAGGCCATCCAAAAGCGTTTGTTTTGCTTTCCCATTACCATTATGATTGGACTATAAGAATCTTCAGACAAGGACCGGAATATCTATCACAAGGGTAACTGTTTAGAGCTGGATATTCCCGTCCGTGACGAACGATGTTTGATTCTGTTTCTTGCATATTGCATGTCAATCATATTTCGGACAGATATTACGAAATCTAGCATTTCATTTAGTACTTTTTATATTCATTCATAACAGTTGTGGTTCGACAGATTTTTCTAGGACCGGTGTGAATTGCAGATGATCCTGTCTGATATGCAAGAATAAGAAAGGTTGTTACACAGGCCAATTTTGTAAAGCTAGAAACGCATACATAGGTGCTTAAAATTATACACCCAGACACTCCCAAAAATTTCCCCTCGAATTTTCACAAGTTTATCAATTTGTAAACTCTGAAACAGACAAGAAAAATAAAGAAACTTTAAAAATAAAAAAATATCTACACATAAATTAACTCACGTAACACGTGCTATTCCTCCGTATTGGTGAAAACACGACCTCGTTATTATTAGTGAAAGAAACTCGAGCTTGAATGCCCGCAAAATTTGTACTACATATGAAATGCCAACAAACGGTCTTTGGATTATATCTTTATTATTAATTAATGACCTGTATTATTTATAATAAAAAAGAAGTTAAAACCTCTGTTAAGTAATACATTTGGCACAAGCGTCGTTCTTAAATCGTACAAGACAGCTTAAAAACGGGTAATGCGATTTAATCAATGCTTTATAGTTCATAACTTGTATCATAATTAAATTCATTATAATCGTTTATATAATTCGTGTATGTTTACAGGCGAAGATTCCTATTTTTGTACCCTATCAGTCAATTGTCGTATAAACTCGGCACTGTTCTTCCGGAGAGTGTTAGGACAAGCACAACCCGACAAGAAACTTAAATTTCCATTGGTAACCAAAAAGAAATGATAAAGAAATAATATCTGTTTGATTCGAACCAAAAGACCTCCTTTGACCAGTTCCGAAGTACATATTCTAGATGGAGAGATGATAGGGTAATAAGCCAACTCGGTCCTATACAAACTCGGCTGTAAGCACGACACGAGTCAACTAGGCTTTCTAATGATTATTATCAAAGGAAATAATTTCACGTCGGATGAAATACTTTTAAGTTTCAGGGGCGTTGGAATTGTTTTCAAGAATTATTTCTTTGAACAAGCGAAATTGTTCCCCCCGGGATTTCATCTAGCACACTTTGTCATGTTGTTTGTGTTTACAATTTTATAACAAACATAACCAGAGAAACCAGTAACCCCCGCGACCCACATAAATATCTATACAAATATTTTTCGGAAAAATATCAAGATATTCATTTTACAAAATCATAAGGGCAGCATCTGTTATAATTTAGGAAGTTTTTATATTCTATCCTAAATATTTGTCAGAATTAATTACCAATTATTTTTCAATTGTCATTTAATAGCCAATCTCTTGAAATATATAATAAATATCAACTTACAGTGAAAAAGAAATGAACATAATGGCACTTTAATGTTTGTGGCAAGTGTTGTTTCGCTCGAGCTTAAATAAATATATTAAACTAAATGCGATGACGACAGGGCTTCAGTATTGAGTCACTACATGCAATAAATAGTAGTTCTGGGCAAGGAGGATAAATTGAGGACTTACATAACCTTTAAGTTTAGTTATGAAACAGAAACATATGTAACTGCTATCCTGCCAAATAAGCATAGATCAGCATTTGCAAAGTTTCGATGTGGGGTAGCCTCTATTAGACTCGAGAAAGGTTAGCTTTCAACCAAAGAATTTGTCCAATCTGTAAAACTGGCATTGAAGATGAGAAACATGTTATTTTATATTGTCCAAGGTATGAGGATATTAGGAAAGATTTATTTGCCAAAGCAGAAAATGTAAAATGCTCAATTCTTAAGGCTGTCTGATGACAATAAACTGTCGTTCATTTTTTTCCAATACTGAAATTGTAAAATGTGCTGCAAAATCCTGTTTCAATATTCTTAAAAGCAGAACTAACTGGTTGTATTCCCGAGAACTGTCTCTTATAATGTTAATTTTAATTGTTAAACATTTTATCCAAAAAAACTGAGGATTTTACATTAAATTATTGAGAAATTGTACTAATCAGTGTATGTATAAGCCTGATTTTTAGGTTTATAAAATATTTTAGTACTTTTAATCATTAGACAAAGATATTTGTACAAAACTCCCGAGGTCTCTTGAAAGGGTAAACATAGTTAATGATTAGTAACTGATCCCTCAATCTTCCTTTATCTTATTTTTAGGCAAAGACATTATATGTACAGTCACTTAAATTTGAATAATGATTTATTTTTACTCATAAAAGTTTTATCTTTCCAATGATGCGAAATAATTTTATCTGCATTATGATTTTATATGTTAAGAATCTATTGTTATTCAGTCTAATTTTTACAGGTTTAAGGAAGAGAACAATTCAAGGGTTTTTACTGTAAAGAAATTTTACAAGAAACTCTTTAAGTGTTTTAGAACAAGATTAGCAATAGTTTCTTATTTTAGCAATGTTAAGTTGTAATATGCACATGAATATGGAATGAGAAGAGAGGTAACTCTGTAAGTTATATTGGACATTCTTGCAGGGTTGCCTCCCTTCCATTAGATTATTTTTTAGTCTCCTGTAATTCTGATAAGAATGGCCGTACATAAATAACTTTTACTTTATATATTATGTCATTTAATTGTTTTATGTTTTTATGAATGGGTGAGACTCAGATAAAGAATATATATATATATATATATATATATATATATATATATATATATATATATATATATATATATATATATATATATATATATATATATAGTACGGCAATCTTCTTCCACTAGTGAAAGCTGAAAAATTGCCATATGTCTTTCATTCTGTTTAAGCGACATAAGACCAAAAAAAAAAAAAAAAATACACACACACACACACACACACACACACACACACACAAAATACAAAAAAAAACAATGATATATTACCATGACGACAGTTCATCTTCGTACTGGCGTACATTATGTCTCTTGGATAATGAAATGGCCTTAAAACTTTATGCAAATTGCGAAAATATTGCCAACGTGAAATACAGAACATCTCATTTCCGTCACTGTATAATTGACTGTTCGTATGACTTATGGTTCATGAATTCCTGCATTGGAATATTTAATATTGTTTTGGACAAATCGTGATTACTGATGGAGTAATAAACCGAAATGTGTTTTGTCATTTTGTTATACTTACTAGGCATGTTAACACTTCCTTCATCATTAAAACGTACTCTCCCCTTGTTCTGTAGTTTGGAAGTTATAATAAATAAGTACTCTTCACAAAGTAGTGATTTATAACACAAACACGTGTATACTCAGTCTATAAGATAATAATTTATTTTCCTAAAATCCTTAACATCAAGACTGGCTAGACATGTTACTGAGCATGCGCAATATGTGTATATTTATATACAGCTAACAGCTGGTATTACTACAACCAAACCATAATTTTTCACATTCTCTTCATATTCTTGCATCTCAACATCTCATAATTTTAACACGGGCCGTAATATTAAATTATGATTTAACTTACTTTTGTGTAATATATCATTTCATTTCAATGTTATAGTAACCCTACAACACGATATGAAGTTTTTACTGAAAAATATCGCCCATAACAGCAAACTGAATAATGTTCCAGACCCGGTTTGCAAGATACCGTGTACCTTTCATCAGAATTCAAGTTTAAATATAAAGGTACAGCTTTAAATTGAGAAACATGTGATCTGTAGACAAGTTCAGCTCAAAAATTTTAACAAATAAACGAAAGAATATCAACAATTACTTTTTTCACTGAAATGAACAAGGTTCTGCAAAAAATAATATATAAAAAACTACAATAAAATATACTTATTACATAGTTGTTGAGATAGGGCACAACATGGGCACAATTTAGGGAAACGCTTGTAATATGTTTCAGGGATCACGCCAAGTAACATGTATGTAACATTAGTTTAACACATGTAATAGCTGTATTCCTAACGTCCCATACTTATATATTTTTTAAAACAATTGTAACAATTAAGTGCAAAATATTAATTCCACTCTTATTTCGCATAACATTTGTAAGATTGCTATTAAAACTATGTCACAAACTTGTAACATCTATGCAACGCTACTGATTCCGATTTCTGACCTTTATAGGGCTGAACTTGTAACAATTGTAACAATTTTATATAAAGTTTTCATTTCACTCTCAACTCTCGTAACACTTATAACAATGCTATAACAACTATGTTACGGCCCTATTACATCTATGTTACCATATAAATTCAAATGTATGACTATTTTTAGGGATTGTGCTGTAACATTTATAACATTCAGTAACATTCAGTAAGATATGTAACAATTATTTTTATTAACCATAACGCTCGTAACATTTGTATCAATGCTGTAACAACTATATCATCTATGTAAACCTGCTTAATTCGATTTCTGACCATTTTTAGGCTTGTGCTGTTACAGTTGTAACATGCTATGACATTTGTAACAATTTTATATGAAGTTTTCACTTCAAACTCTTGTTACACTTGTAACAATGTTGTAAAACCTAGATCTATACATTTATAATACAACCTTCTAACATCTCATCTATGTAAGGTTATTAATTCCGATTTCTGATCATTTTAGGGCTTATGCTGTATCGCTTGTAACAATTATATATGAAATTTTCATTTCACTATCAATTCTCGTAAAATTTGTAACAATGCTGAAAAAACTACACCATTGCCATACTGTTGCACTTCAGGACTTTGCCTAAATCGTCACGAAAAAGGATTTGCAGTGTTATACATAAACTACATGTAGTGCACTATCTGATTGCAGTCCACAAGACGGAGTGACTTCAGCCATGCCGGTAAAACGTAGATAAAACAAACAGAGTGTCCAATTTTGATAATAAGATTCATATGATGTAAATCGAAACGAAATTGTGATAACATGATTATGTACGATCCTGCGACAAATGCGAATTTTCATATCATGTTTGTTTTTGCCCCGCATTATATAAGTTTGTCTTGGGCTACAACATTTCATCTGTTAATGTAAATATTGCCGAAATTAGTCTCGTCCTATTATTCTTCATAAATCTATAAATCATAACTTAAAATTCTTATCAAAATAATGGTAATTAATCATGTGCAATGATTCCAGATGTCCAATATGTTACAGACTATATAATATTTCTTCACAGGTGATATATATAAGATGAGAATTGACGAACTTTAGTAAAATTATTACCCCAGCAGGACATAGACTGTATTGTTCCACCTGTATTTGCACTTTGAGATAATACATCAGCTACGAACGATAAGTTCGAATAGCATGTAACGTTTTGAGCACTGTCTTGTAAATTGCAGGTTTCAGTTTCGTTTTATTAGATCTCATCATTTTGCAGACTTCTTGACTTATTTAACGCCACATTTCCCAGCGTGGAGAAGTTTGATGTGTTGTTCATTCCAGTTTCGTCGAAAAATACATAAACGCCATGTATAAGTGAAGTCACGATTCCCAAAGATGATGCCGCTGCTAACAGGCAGAAAACTATTACCTTCGCTCATCTTATATTCAAAACCATATACAAAAATACCTATCCGTCGCGATAGCAACCATGATGAACGCAGCAAACGTTATGTTGCAAGTGATAAAGAACATTTATATCTTGCATGGCACATCATATTGTAAATAATAGTCCAGATAAATGGCGACCTCAGGAACAGGCACGCGAGACTCATAATAAATATTCCAGCGGTTGACTTTTCATTCTTATTTGAGTATATGTAAAGTACCAAACTGTTGCCAATAGTTCCAAATAATGAAAAGAATGACAGATAAACCGTCACAGTGATTGTATCAAGTTCTTTCATTGTTCAAAGATCCTGTAATTTAAATATATAGAAATATATTTTTGGTAAAAATATGTATTTTTAAACAGTCATTGAAAAGTTAAGTAATCATTTGTATGAGTCCGATGGAACTTTATCCTTGAAGGACTTCAGCAGTACAAAGCCGTTAAAAATTTGTAGCATAGTAAGGATTTAAGAAATAAATGAAAATACATGTTTATTCAGCATCGATCATATATTAATTAAAAGATCCAAAGAAAAGTTTAACATGGCATGTCTGAAATTTTCATGGCAATATAAAAATGTGTGTGTAAATGTATGTATACCCGAAAATGTACCAGAAGCCGTCATCTAGTTTTCAAGGAAACACTCATTTAACATTATTGTATGTGTTGAATCTGAAATTTTAATTGTGTACGGGGAAATGCCCCAGAAACTTCCATTTCATATGTATTCAGAAATCGACTAGATTATACATGTATGTTATTTAATCTAAAATTTTGAGAAAAATATATACACTTTTTTATATGTTCACCTTAAATACAATAAATGCTTAAATAGTCTCGCTGTTGTACAAAAATATTGTTGTTTTTTTTCTCTAAAAATTGGGGGGTTTTGAAGGACTCTCGTAGTGTGACACTGATAACTATCAATGATTGTCATAACCGCGAAAGTCAATTTATTTCTGAGTATATTTCATGATTATCCTTTTCATATCATTCTGTTTTAAGTATGCATTCTGTTTTAAGTATTCCATGAGATTTATTTAAGAAATTTAAATTTTATGTTTCAAGACTTTTAGACCTCAGTAAAGTTTCTTTAAATGTCTTATCAAAAAGATCAAATCTAATCAATGCCATAGAAACAACCACACATTTTACGAACTATGCATATCCTTTTTCGAAAGTAACCACAAAAAACATTCTTTTTGTGAAGGGTCTAAAATGAAATTCTTTAAAGAAATAATGAAATTCTTTAAAGTAGCACACATCAAAAAGATAACATAAAATCGAGGGTTGTGCTTATATTTACAAATCTCTTTTAAAATACATGCATATAATATAACTGAAAGAAATCGTAAAATATTTTGACATTTTTCCTCCGAAAACATACAGTCTGCTTTTCTTAGTTATCGGCGGGATATTATTACACAATTCTGGGTTGTCTATAGTATCATGTGACAGTGGTTGAAAAGTCACTGAATGCCGGGAACCACTGTTGTGACACGTGATGATGTTGAAAAAATTGTCTTTTCTATTTATACCGGCTACTTTAACATGTATAATGCGTTTGTAACCACTAGATTAAGAAAAGATCAGGTTTTGATGACAATTTTGTAAACTTTTTTAATAAATAAAGAGATGAAATTTTACGTTCACGTTAAACAAAATAGACCAGTATTAAATGTTCATTTTTGTTTACATTTTACCATCTGAAGGCGAGCTACTTTGTATTGCTATATTTATACCAATGTAATAATGTTTTTTCTACAATCCCTTTCATTACCATATAGCAATGCAGACTATATTAACTGCCAATAAATAATCAGGCTAATAGCAATAAAACACGATGAAATGATAATAGATAGACCGTCTGTACATCCGTATTTTGATATTTTGATTACGAAATACTTTAATCATTATAAAATGAATAATCAAATATATAATTTTACTGATTTTTTTCTTTAATTTTTTTTAAAGATTAAATTTTACGAAACATTTTTTTTATCAAATACTTTACTTCAAGAACTACTAGTATCAATGGATATGCTTTGATATATAGATAATAAGAACGTATTTCATGTCAAAACGTGAGCAATTTTCATGTAAAGAAAATAAAACAGCATCCAACTTATACGAAATTTTAACATGAACCATGCCGAATAGAAGATTTGATTACTTACCTGTATTTAAATAGCTGACAAAAATAAAGAAGAAGATCCATCTTGAATCATCCATGATAATTGAAGGAGATAGAAAATTCCACGACACTCAATGCATATTGTAAGACTTTGTAAAAACAATGAAATTAAAAAACAAATATTTGGAAAACTAAATAATCCGCGGAATGATTTGTTGCACTGCTTCTTGCTAGTAGCTAGTGCATCTGTGAAGGGAATTTGAGTCTCTATATTCGACAAACATTAAATGTCAATGTTTGGCATTACCTTGCAATTTACATTTATAATATTGTATGCAATGATCAAATGTTTACCTTTAAAATCATTGGCGTTTTCGTTTGATTTAATGCGTTTTATAATTCCATTATTATATGACATTTAGTTATGCTGTATGCAAATGAATTGTTTGTCCAATTTGGTAATAATGGTGTGAAAACAAAGTATACAAATGTAACAGATAAAAGGGTTTTTTTAAATGAGATATTCCTTAAATCCTGTGGTGTTAAATTCATTTTGCCATTTATAGCATTGCCTATCTCTATTATCATTGCGTTTTCGCTTGCCTATATTTGCATAAAGTGATCATTACCTTATATAAAAAGCAAGATCATGCTAGTTTATTACTATATATCTGCTTTATTTGTCATTATACTTGTCAGTAGATTGTCGAAATACCGTTATGATACATATTTGTATTTTCATGTTGTTGGTTTTTGTTCTTCCTTTTTGTTTGTTTGGTAGGGTTTTACGTCGCATCAACACAGTATAGGTCATATGGCGACTTTCCAGTTTTAATGATGGTTGAAGACCCCAGGTGCTCATTTGTGTGCTATTTCAGGGAAAAACGGGCACTTGAGTAGAACCACAGACGTTCGTAACAAGTTTTATACAATTCCTTCTTTTGTGTATGAAAAAGGTGTAATCAAAATACATTGCCATGTTCGACTATGCACTGTTGTTTTGTGCAAAGTTGGTTTAAAAGTTATTACAAATGATAATCGTTTATATCCTTGAAGATCGTCCAGCACGACATTTTTGTTGTGTGAACATGCTTGTGGTGCATTAAGTTCCTTCTATTTGACCTGTTTCAACTCGGGTGGTTGCAGAATTCCAACTTGAATACAGCCTTATCACCCTTAGGATATGTTGCCTGTTTTTTTTATTTGTCGATAAGTCATCTTGTCTGTAATATGCAGGCTTCATGATCTCAGACCCTCTTTTTATATTCCATTTTATTTAGTTCCGCCCATTATTTTCTCGTTTAGGGCAAATACATTTTTAGCTCACCTGAGCACAACTGAGATATTGTGATCCCCCACCGTCCGTCGTCCGTCGTCGTGCGTCATCAACAATTTCTGTAAACAACAACTCCTCTGAAACCGATGACTGCACAGTAATCAAACTTTACAGGAATGATCCTTGCGTGGTACCCTGTCAAAATTGTTCAAGTGGTTTCGGTATGTTGCATAAGGGAGCCAGGAAAGGTGTTTCAAAAATGCAAGCTTAAAAAATCATCTTGACTAAAAGTACAAGGCCCAGAGCTTTGATATGTGGTATATGATATCATCTTTAGAACCAAAGCTGTTCAAAATCGGCCCACCGTCATAGGTTTTCCTTTTATGTATTTACTTCCTTTTAGTTTTAATAGGTTTATATGATTTTATTATTTTGAAATAAGACAATCTCATTAATTGAAACTGATGTTACTTGAGATATGTAAATTCACTTAAGTTGTAAATGAGACATATAAAAGTCAATTGTTTAAGGTAAGTTATCAAAACTTTTGACATGAATACTGTTTTGCTATTGTGAGTAGTCTCTCTCTAATTGAAAGACTGAAATATGTTCATAGGAAGAAATATCAATATAATAAGTTAAGCACACTCCCTTTGAATTGCTGAATTTTAAAAGCTTTAAATCAAAGAAGGTAATAACAAGACATTCCCATATACCCCAATATATTATATTTATTTTAAGCTTAGATATTTTGCATGAAGCATCCCTTGTTGGCATCTACAAAGTCTATATAAATCATGCTCCTAGGGTCAATATTGGTCCTGCCCCATGGGTCACATAGATAGAAAAACTTATTGTCATATATGGATTATGTAAAATTACAAATCCCAGCTCTCAGTTATTTGGCATATATCATTACACAGAAAAACCCTGCAATTGTTCCAAAAATCATTTCACTGACTGGTGACAGGTCTGGGGTATGTACTCCACAGCGGAAAAGCTGTGGCATGTACAATTTTTTTTTTTTTTTTTTTTTTTTTTTTTTCATTTATTTTATTTTTCACAAACATATAAACACAATCATTCACATTTACATAGAAACTCCACACAGAAAAAAAGTAAAAACAAAACTTTCAAAAAATTCAGAAAGAAAAAGAATAAATCTACTTAAAAAACTATCATTCTTACACTAAACAAAAAAAACACACACACACACACACACGCACACACACACACACACACACACACACACACACAAGACAGGGGAAAAAAAGACAAGTGAATCAGTTTCATTTAATTTTTTACGTTTTATGGTTTATACGTTTAATTTACATAATATTATTGTTTTAGTCATCAGTATTGTTTGTTAAAGTGTTAGATAATTTACTCCATTTTTGTTTGTACGATTCAATTTTATCACTTGACAGTGCAATTGCTTCTTCAATCTGTATCCTTAACCGCAAAAAGTTTTTAAAAATATCAAAAGTGGGCTTTCTTCCTTGATATTTCATTTTTAAAATGTAATATTTCATTAGAATAATGATATAATTTACTACATTACTATTTATATTGGTTGTAAGCTCTCCAAAAAACACTGTTTCTTTACTGTATGAAAAATGAAGATTAATGGATAAGAGAAAGGAATGCAAGTTTGACCATAAATTTTGCACAATATTACATTCCCAAAAAAGATGATGAAGTGTTTCTAAACTACTGCAGCAAAAATCACACAAATTTGAATTGCATAGATTATATTTGAAAAGCATAGTGTTTGTTGCAGTAAGTCTATGGATGAACTTATACTGAAAATTTCTTAATGTCACATCTATAGTACATTGTAGTGGTATAGTATATATCTTAATCCAATTCAATTCTATATCTATTTCTTTTTCCCATTGCTCTTCATTTTTATTTTTTTCCTTCTCATCATTTTCAAGTTGGATATTATATAAAAGTTTATTTATTGTTTTGGATTTTTGAATTTTATTGAGAAGCGTATCTTGTTCTTCCATATAAGTTGTGTTATTTTTTAGTTTCTCAAGGTATTGTTTTGGTATATTGTTTATTAGCATAAAGTATCTTAAATAATCAGCATTTTCTATTCCGTAAATTTCTTTAAAATCATCATATTTATAAAAGGCTTTTCTCCTATAATCATAAAAATGTTCTATATAAAGTATGCCTTTATCATGCCATGTTTTATAATAAACCAGTTTGTTGTCAATTTTAATGCTAGAATTATTCCATACTATGTCTTTAACATTATCTTTGTTTTTATTGTGCTCATGCTGAATGTGAAACCAAGACGAAAGAACATTATTCATGAACGAATTATGTGGATATAAATTATTGATATCATTTTTTGAAAGATTACACTGGAAGATAAAATCATTTCCATTTTGCTTTATCTTGTGTTTTACAAAAAGTTTCCATGAACTCTCATTTTCTTTGTTTATATACCTTTTTACCCAGCTTGCTTTTACTGCATTAAGATAATATGTAATGTCTATCATTTTTAGTCCACCATTTTTTATATTAAGTTTTAAAGTTTTGCGTTTTATTTTTTCTGGTTTTCCTGCCCATAGAAAGTGAAACATCGCTTTAGTTATTTCTTTCATCTTATCATTGGATGGGTTTGCTAAAACTGAAAAAGGATATATTAATTTTGGCAATGCAAAAGTTTTTATCACTATTACTTTTCCCATTAACGTAAGCTTTCTGTGTTGCCACTGCTTTAAGCAATTGAAAAAATCTTGAAGTTTAGGTTCTAAATTTATGTTTGTATTTTTCTTGTAATCTGACGAAAATAAAAAGCCTAATGTTTTTGCTGAATCAGATGTCCACTTAAATTTTCTATTTTTACAATATTCTATGTTAGTATCTTTAAATGACCCGACTCGTAATATTGTTGATTTCTTTGAATTAAGGTTTAAACCGGAAATTTTACTAAATTCTGATATCACATAGACAAGTTTTTCGAAAGATTTAACTGAACCATCGTTTACGAAAGTTGCATCATCTGCAAAGAAGGATTGTTTTATTTCTTTGTCCTCAACTTTTATTCCTTTTATTTCACTATCTTTTTCTATGTAATTGGATAAAATTTCTAAACAGACGATGAATAATGATGATGATAAAGGACATCCTTGTCGAACACCCCTTTCTATGGTAAAAGGTTCTGAGAAATGACCATTATTTACAATAATACTTGAAATATCAGTGTAAAAAAGTTTGACCCATTGTATAAAATCTTTACCAAAATTGAACTTTTGAAGAGTATTAAAGATAAACTGATGATTTAAACTATCAAATGCTTTTTCATAATCGGCAAAGAATAATAAACCTGGTTTGTTTTCTTTTTGAAGATATTCAATTATTTCAAAAATCATCCTTACGTTTTCACCAATGTAACGGTTTTTCATGAAACCTGTTTGATTGAAACTAATTATAGTTGGCAAAACTTTTTTGATGCGATTAGAAATAGTTTTTGTTGCTAATTTATAATCCACGTTAAGCAAACTTATTGGTCTCCAGTTTGATATATCTGTAAGATCTTTTTCTGGCTTTGGTATAAGGGATATAATTCCTTGTCTTTGAAGAGTTGTTAGTTTTGATATTTGAAAAGAGTAATTAATCGAATCAAGAAAATATTTTTTGATGCTATTCCAAAATGTCTTATAAAACTCGACGGTTAAGCCATCAGATCCTGGACTTTTGTTGTTTTTCATTTCTGATAAAGCTATTTTACATTCATATTCATTTAATATTCCTTCACATATGCACTTTTCTTCTTCATTTAATGATTTAATGTCTGTATTAAAAAAATTTAGATTTGATTTTTGTGGGGCTCTGTATTTGTATAAATTTTCAAAAAATGATTTTTCTTCTTTTAATATTTGTTTTGCGTCTGTAATTTCATTATTTTCTATTTTTAACTTGTGTACAATTTTTTTCTCCGCATGCTTCTTTTCTAAGTTAGAAAAGTATTTACTATTTTTTTCATTTTGTTCTATGTGAATAGCACGTGCTCTCAAAATCGAGCCATTTACACGGTATTCATAAATTTGTTCAAGTTCTTGCTTTTTAGATATCATTTCTTTATGTAATTTATTTTCATTGTTTTGTTCATTATTGCTAGTAGTTAGTATTTTTTCTTCTAATTGTTTTATTTCTTTCATCAAATTTAACTCATTTTCTTTTTCTTTCTTTTTCTTTTGACTTGCATATCGAATTGTTTCATTTCTTATTGCTCCCTTTATAACCTCCCATAGAGTATTTGGATTGCATGCTATATTTATTTCTGCTATTGAGATTATAGTTGCTTTTATTTGACTTTGGTACTTTTCATCTAGTAATAAAGAATTGTTCAATTTAAAATAGCCAGGCCCTTTTGTCATTGCATTATCATTTATTGTTAAAGTTACTAAAGAGTGATCTGTTTTATATCCGTGTGAAATATTACTTTTTGAAATGACGTTACATAGCACGTCAGATACTAAAAAATAATCTAATCGGCAATATATAACTGGTTTTCCATTTGAATGCCATGTAAATTGTCTCTTTTCAGGGTGTTTTATGCGCCAAATATCACATAAGCTACATGTTTCTAACATACTTTTTATTTTATCTCGACATTTTCTACTTGTTTGAGGTTTTCCATTCTTTTTATCGATATTTGTATTTATCACTGTATTAAAGTCGCCACCGATTATAAAATTATTTTCATCGTTTTCAAGAATAAAATCTTCGAGCATTTGAAAAATGCTCATGTTATCATCATTTGGGCCATAAATGTTCAACATGGTAAAAGCTTTTTCATTTATTGTTACTTCAAGTACTATTAATCTTCCTATTATTAGTTCTTTTTTATTCAGAATTTTTACATTACAATTATTTTTTATAAGAAATGCAACACCTTCTTTGTTTGATTTATTTCCACTGAAGAAAGACATACCTTTCCATTCATTTTTCCATGATTCTGATTGATTTGTTGAATGGGTTTCTTGTAACATATAAATAGAATAAGGTTGTAAATCAAGCCATTCAAAGATTTGTTTTCGTTTCCTATTATTTCCTAACCCTCTAACATTTAATGTAGCTATTGTAGTTTCCATATTGAAGAAACAGGCATTACAAGTATGAGTATACAACCATAAAACCTTAAAATTAAAACTGAGTCACTTAGGACATTCACATAAACAGAAAAGAAAAGAAAATGACAACTATGTTTCATTTAACAAGAGGAGTGTAGATTGATCCATGTATTTTTATATTTCAGTATGATTTACGTTTCCTGTAGACTTTATATAACAGATAACAAATTTTTATGTTAAGTATGATTAGATTTCAGAGTGATTTATGATGTTTGATCTTTTGCATATTTTTTCCTTTAATAATAAATTTCATATACATATGCATGCATGCACACACGTACGCACGCACACACGCGCATACACTATAACAAATCCATAAATACATACACACATGCATGCATACATGCAAATATACATACATACATACATACAAATATTTATTACAAATCATATAAAAAAAAATGCTTAAGTATTTGACTTAAACCTCTTTCAAAATTTTATAAAAAAAGTACTTGTTTAATTATTTTGAATTCAGTATATGTTGTTTATCTTATTCAATTTTCAATGACAAATAAAATAATAAAAAAAAACATCCAAGAATTGTTCTTATACTTTAAAATCTTACGTAGATTTTCCTCTTTTATCTTTGTTATTTATATTTTATCTGTGATATGGGACTAAAAAGTAATAAGAAACAACACTTATTGGAAGTCTAATAATCCTTAGTTTTAAATAATCTGTAAGATTTAGATAAAAACCACAAACAGAAAAAGTATCACTCTCCTTCTAAAGTGTGTCTTTTAAGGATAAAAAAGTTCGAAAACCTCAAAGACATACAAAAGGAAAAAATCATTTTGTCATAGACAAAAACATAAGGTATGTCTAAAACAAAAAAGGAAAGAAAAACAACAACAAAAAAAAAACAAATAAAAAAACAGTTACTGACACGCTGAACAACTTTTGAAAAAGTTTCTATTTATGGCAAAGACTTATCAACATCCATATGTTTGGAAATAGGATGAAAAGGAAAATTAATCTACTTAATACACTAAGTAAGCATGATAACTTTGAGACAAAGTTTGTTCTCAATTGAAAAACATAACACCATTACTTAAATTTATACAAAGACAATACATATCTATAAACTATTGAAACAAAATTAAGATTTATATTTTTCTGAAAATGTTTCAACATTGTGAAAAAAGTATCAAAATACAGGATGTTTATCTTTTTAATATACTTTATAAGTGTACTATGTATATAGAATCAGTAGTTTCTTGTAATTAAAAAAACATACCTAAACATACTGAACACAAATGACATTTAACATTTCATTTAATGCAAACTGTGTATAAACAAAATTTGCAAACAATAAAACTATATTATTCTATACATATACATACATACACACATATACACAGACATACACATACATATATATACATATATACATACACATATATATATACACATATATACATATATATATACATATATATACATACACATACATATAGAAGTTTAAAGATGGCAGTATAACAATTGGTTTAGTTCTTATATATTCGTATTCTTTTTATGATTCTAGCAAACATGTTTAATGACTTTTATTTAACAATCTATTAAACAGTATAACTCCAAAAACTATAGTAACTTAAAAAAGTTTCATGTCTATGTGAAAAAAGATCTAAATAGTAGGCTAAAGATTATATAAAACCACATAAAAACATGTGAGAAAAGGTCCCAGTTTTAACTCATGTTATAATTCTTCTAACATAAAAAATGAAAAAACAAAAAAAACAAGACACAAAAAAAACAAAAACAACAACTAATCTTTGGGAAAAAAAACTATCAAAAAATGTACAAAAATTCATGAAATTGTGTATTTACTATATTTAAATTACAATAAAAAGTGTCTTTATAAAAATGATATTTCTCACACTTTTTTACACACCAAAAATCATGAAGTTGTGTATTAACTGTTAGAAGTGGCCTGCTGTAAATGATTTTTCCACAGGGACTTGATTTTTCTGATAATGTATTTCTTATATGTTTCACTTTTATTTATATTGTTTTCATCTATTAGACGTTATTCCACGAAATATTAAGCCACTTATGATATTCTTGATAGGGCACAAAGATCACATTTCCACTGCTGCTTTTATAGAAAATTTTTCCATTTTTTGACCAGGCATTTATAACCTTTGTTGGATCACTCTTTTTGATTACCATCAAAACATGCATATTAACACGCGTTAAATCTTCACTTACAAATATATTGCTTCCTTTTAAATACTTCCTATTTCTCAGTAGTTTATCTCTTTTCATTCTTGATACAAATCTCACAATAATTTGTCTATGACTAATAACTTCTTCATTTTCCGTTTTCTTCAATTTTTCGGCCATAGTTTCACTGCTTTCCTTTTTCTTTTTTGTTTCATCTTTTTTCATATCATTCATTTTGCTTCCAATGCCTTCATTTATACGTGTATGATTTTCATGTACAGTCCTTTCTATACTTTTCCCAGCATAATTTATTGATTCACTTTCATCATCTACTGAAATTATTCTATGCCTATTTTGATTGGTTGGTTTCCCAATTCGATGTGCTATATCTATGTCACTTACCATAAGATTTAAGCCAGGAATTTTGCCATTTAATTTCTCAACCACTTTTTGTGCTGTTTGTTCAGCTGTTTCACCATTTGTTTCTGGGATACCATTTATTCGTACATTATTTATACGGCTATATTGAGCATGTTCGTTTTGTTGTTCTGCATGGGACCTTGCTACTCTCTCAATCATATTAATCTTATCTGTTTGAACACTTCCTTTGGCTTCAATTTTCTTTTCAAGTTCAGCAATTTGGGATTTTAGATAAGCATTTTCTTTCAAATAATCAAACATTTGTGATTCCATAACTTCTAATTTCTTTTCAATGGACGAACATATTTCAGAACGCATCTCTAAGATGACATCTTTTATCATATTTTTTAAGAAATTGTCATCTTTTGTAATAACATTTTCCAATTTTTGGTTAATATGCTTAAGTTGTACTGCAATATCACCTTGTTTACTTTCAGCCATTTTTTCAATAGTTTCATCTATAGATTCTTCGAATGTATTTGTCTTCTGTTTTTTAGTATTTAAACTTGTATCTAAGTCACTTATACTACTGTTGCTTGATCTGTTTCTTACTCTTTTACTCTGATTTTTCTTTCCCATTTCAAAAACAAATTAATGGTAAGACAAACTCCTGTGGTATTAGTATTTACACATGGTCAGTTTATAACATCTATTGTGCCTTTGTTCACAGGTCAACGCTATACAGTGTTATCTCATTTTATATCTGCTTATATATAATTCAATATTGCTCTCTGTCTACATTTGTGTGTAAATTATGGATCCATACTTGTAAAATAACTATGTTACAAAGTCATTTTCATCTTTTTTTGAAATCAGCAAAAGACTAAAATGGTTTACCGACAATTGTTTAATATCCTCCTCAATTTTCTTTTCAAGAAGTCCAAATAATACACAAATAAATCCAACTTTTTCACTGAGAGACAAAAAACACACACATTTAAAGGGACATCACTCATTCAGAGAGTACAATTTTCACTAAGTATTCATGTGACAAAAAATATAGCTCTTTGGCATGTATCAATATAAATTTTAATATTGATGATTGAAACAAACATGTTTTTGACAAATGTTATAAATGGGTATCATCTCTGTTTAAACATTATTTTTAATAACTTTAAATTGTGTTTACTTAAAACATATTTGCATTCGGGCGTATATTGCCACACCTATGTGGTGCTCTTGTTTTGAACATTTAGTAAATTGAATGAGGTTGACACTCAGTATGACATTAATGACTTTGATACAGCTAATGTCTCGTCAAATAAGTCTGATTTGGATAAACCATTTACTGTATTAGAGAAATACGTGAACCTATTACTTCACTAAAACTTAATAAACCATCATCCTCTTTTCATTCATATATTGAATGAATATTTGAAAAATGTACCCGAAAGCATGTTTGATGTGTTTTGTTATCTGTTTAAAATTCTTTAAGTTTCTGGATGTTTTTCCTTTAGTTGAGAGGAAAGGGATTATTTTAACAATATGTAAAAACAAGGGTAAAATGATAGAAGAAAATATATTACTTGAATATATAGTACTTTTGTCTATTCAATTAAGTTTTCTATGTTAATATTTAGCACGGACAGGAGTATACTGTTAAAACTTGCAGTATTCTGTAAAAAGATTACATTAACTTTAAAATACTGATAGCTAAGCTTATTGTCATAATGTAGCACTTTCGTGTTTATTTTATGTGCCTTCCAGCACATAAGAATATTTTGTTGGACTCTTTTTGTGATATTTCACATGCTATGCTTATGATTGTATATAGGACTGATGCTCTTAAACTGTTCCGGAACTTTAGAATTGAATCGGGTCACATCGTGCAGTTTTCTTACTAGAGAAGAAAGACGATTTTTCTGATAATTGTTTGGTTTAAAGTTAAAATAAATATCTACTATCAGGTTCAATTGTTTACACTGACAATATTTTAATTTGTATAAAGACAGAAAAAGAAGTAAACCCGCACCGGAACCGGTCAGACAACTGTAAAACTCCCGTACCTTGTTACAAACAACTATCTCGTTGAAGCCTTCTATTTCGTTATATGCTCCATCTCTACGTCTCTGGGGGGAATAAGCATCTCTGAATCCCTCAGTTCCTTTTCAATACATACTACAGTGGCGTTTACAGTTTGTCATATTCCTTTCTCAGCTCAAAAATATTTCTCATCGATAGCAACTTTAGACTTTTCTTTAGATTTCAATGTTTTTGTATTTTTTGTACGCGACATTTTTGATGGAAGTATATGTATTCACTAACCAAATTAAAATATTCATCATTAATTTCTATAAAATACTGTAATGTGTGTTTAGCATGTACATTTTAAAACGAAACCGTCAAATACTTTTAAAATAGAAATATTTTATTAGCTTAACCGAACTAAATAATTAGTTAAGATGTATAGTTTTGACTAGCAAAATAATCCAAATATCTTTGCTATGAAAATTGCCGATAAAAGTTGACTGAATTGTCAAATGTTTCAGATCAATATTGCAAAACAATAACTACAAACAAATTGTTGTTATTTATTGTATCCGTTGTTTAATTTTCATCGTATAACTTTGTACGCGCATGAATAACAATTGTAAAATATTACTTGCCCGCCATGGCGGTACGCCTATCTATCAACAGCGTGTTTCATTTAAACATTTTTCTCTGTACTTTAAATTCATAACGGAAAGGAAATTGCTATGAAGTGATATATACCAGGTAAGTAAGTAAAATGAATTTATTTGGTTAAATTATCATTCAACTGAAATATACAGATAATGTTAAAGGCAGTAAAGTGCGTAATACCCTTGTTCTACCTTATAAAGTATTGTAATCGGGAAAATAAATAATAATACTTACACTATTTTTTCCAATTTTTAGCATCCAGTCTTAACATATCTTAAAACGTGAATTACCTAACATATTTAATCAGATACTGTCTATGATTGAAGTATTGTTAACATTGACACTACTGACACAAACAGATATGATCCATAAAACCAGTGCTGCCACATTCTTACCGTCTAATTTTGGTCTGCACTGTTTGCTATTTATTCAGAGTACACAAAAAATAGGTGAAAAAATGTCGTTTACAATGATTTTACTTAGAACTAGAAGTTTCAATTTACTTCGTCGAATTTAAATTGATATATGTAACATTTAGAATTGTTATTGCAGATTTCTCAAATGAAGATGTTGATTTGGGTTGTCATATTTTGTTCTTTCCTGTCACTTTCAAATGCAATGGCATCAAAAGCTTGCTGGGCCGGCTCTCAAAAACAAGAATGTCTGTAAGATAAAAATAATCAATAGTCTTAACAAATTTGTAGAAAATAATAGAAACTAATTGAATAATTCAGTTTTGTCCTTACAAGGATAAAATATTTAATTATATTTATCTTAATATTTTATTTCGAAATTGAATTGCCAAAAACTAATCGATGAAATTTGGAAGCTATATGATAATATGTTTTGAAGTGCAAACAATATTGTAATATTTAAAAGCATCTAGAATTACAAAAATCTCAATATTTCAATATTGTATTTTAAAGTGACCTATTTGTATTGTTAACATGTACACAATAAATGCCTAAATCAATCTAACAAATGTACATTTTTAATCAAAGAGAACATGTTCGTCGATGTGAGATGTAAGTCAATTGTTGTATCTATTATTATCAGGTATGACACAGTCTTACAAGGGCGAGAAGGACTGATGATAAGCTACTTTCTATCAATTCCATTTTCTCGGATTTGTTGCGAAGCCCTACGTTGTACCCTGGAGACAAGAAGGTGTGAGTTTAAATACGCTCGATGTCATGATAACAGCACAGTTAACATCCAGACTCGACCAAGACTTTTGGAACTCCAAAACATACCTACAATGATGCGTTGCAGCGATGTGCAAGGCAAGGGTGCATTTTATTGGTTTTGGTCTCAAATTGTGCAGGAAGAACCCTTTTATGACGCGGAGCTATGATTTAAAATCGATTTGATGTGTTTACAAAGTATAATAAATGCTTATGATACCTGTCTTACATTCTTGTGTTTATGTTTTTGTTTCCTTTGACACGCCCCATTACATGTATTTTTGGTTTTCGCTGAAGGTATTCTTCGGCGTAGAACTAATGTTATTTCTTTCAAACATCATTGAACTTTAATGACATTCTTGCAAAGTAGTGTGTACATTGCAGAAGAACAGAAATACAGAAAGTACAAACTATATGGCTTTCATCTTTACATAACATGTCCCTTCATTTTGACAGATTTTAAAAGGACAATGTTAGGTTCTCGTATGACCGCAATCAAGATTTGATACAAAAGGCATTTTAACAATACATATTTTAAAACAGAGTCGAGAATTAAGTTATGATGCCTGGGGTGATCGTGGACGGGGAGATAATAGCTGTTGCTGTTATTGTTTATTTGTTAATTTCTTCAGGTGAACCATTATCTATCATTTTATCGAGATACTTGAACACATATTCATACATATTTATTGCTGTATCTACATTTTCATAAAATTATATAGAAAAAGAATAGTATACATTTACTTTCAAGGGGAAAAAATCAAAATCAATTTATAGTTTAAGGCTTAATAATGTAATATGTTTGAATACTAGCATAAATGTTTTTTTTTTCTTTTATATTATTGCATTGATTGTTCGCACTGAAATGTATTTTTTACTCCGAAATTATATGTTGTACACGATGATGTACTATGTACAAAATCAAAAACTAAGTTCTCTACTGTTCTGTTATATATTGAATTGAATGTTGAAAGTGACAATTTAGCATTTAAAGTTACTAAAATTGATGTACTGACAGAAACATTAAGTTGTGCATATATCAACCTGGTAAATTAGCATTTAAAATTATTTAAACTACCGTAATGTCAGGTAAAACTAGAATGTAGTGTTTACTTTTTCTAGAATTACCACGCATGACAATTTAAAGTACTAGCAAGCTTCATTTGTCATTGTACACGAGTGATTTATATCGTTTACTTAGTTTTAAGATAAAGTGACATCTATTATCACATTTTATTCTATAAAGGCACTTGCAATCGTGAAATAAATTATGATAATTTATTCCTTGTTGTCAAATATATGTATTTGTACTTTTAGAAAAAGATGAATATGACAATGCAATGTTTCATGCAGCTTTAATAAATATTGTTGTAATTTTGATGCACTGATGCAAATTTAGTCAAAATGAGAATGTAATATAATTAAATAACAGCAAACCATACATATTTATTCCTAGATCTATGTCTGTGTTCTAAATATTTAGATGAAGTGACATTTATCATCACATTAAATTTCATAAAGACAATTGCAACCATCAAATATGATGATTTGTGCACTGTTCTCAAACATATGTATCAGCACTTTTAGAAAATGAATGTGATACTGCATTGTTTGACACTGCCTTATTTAATATGGTTGTATTGTCATAGCAAAGCATGAAGTATGACTGACTTTTTGTTGTTTAACTACTACTACTTTTGCTATATACAAATTCAGGTTAAAACATTTTTCTCAATTTCACTTGTATAGATAAAACTTAATTTTCGGTGTAGTTTTACATTTCAAAATAAAGTTATGATTGTGTTTTCGATAGACATAGGCGAAAAATACATTAAATAAATGTTCTAGATAGATTTCTGTAATTCTGATTTTTCTGTTTTACGATGTAAAATAATAGTTTTACGTTTTATTAATATTTTAAAAGTAGTGAGCCCTTAATACTCGTCCGATTATAAAGTAACCGTATACAATATTATAGTTTATTATATGATCTAAAGATAGGTGCAATCTCATTGGTCCAAACAGTAGTCAACAGCACAAATTAGAAAATCATATTAACTGGGTGTAGTATCATATTTACTAGCTGAATCTAATCTAAAATAGAATCAGACTCATATTCAATGACAATACAGCAAGGTCTACTACTTTTTATTGTTACATTTCTTTTTTATGTCATATTTCTTGAATAAAAAATCTAAAAGGTCTTTCATACATAATCAGTTTGTAATTTATCAAAAGTAAAAGTTTTATTAAATACTTGGGACTGATTTCATAGCAGTTATTTCAACATAATGTAAGCCATCAAGCATACAAGCTGACTTTTAAGGTTTTTATCTAGTGTGAAAACTAATAGTAATCAGAAACATCATTAACGTTTTCTCTTCTGTATTGATGAAGATAACAAATTTAATTTATATCATCATCAAATATAAAAATAGATTATGTAAGACCTCAATTCATCTACTAAGACGCGTGATTGTAACGGAAACGGACCACGAGTTGCATAGTGTTGGTGCTGAAAGCTTGATTACGAGGTTGCTATGTAAACAAAAACTCAGCTTTTGTAAAGAAATAAAATTATTTAGTTTATATTGCATATTATTGATTATAGAAAGGCTTTTGATGGTGTCAACAGAACTGCACTTTGGCAGAAATTAATTAGCAATAATGTTGATGGTAAATGTATAACAATCATTTATAACATGTATTTGCAAGTTTAATCTTGTGTTAAAATTATTTGTCAGAATGTTTTTACAAGTCTTACATGTGTAAGTCAGGGTGACAATTTATCTCTTATATTGTTTCCTTTATTTTTAAATCATTTAAACTATTTTATGTCACAACATTTTAATGGTCTGGCTCTACTATCAAACATTGTAAATGATACCTTTAGTGATTCTGATGTTTAAATGTATTTTAAATTGTATATTATTTTATATGCTGACGACACAGTTATATTTGCTGAATCTGCTGAAGAACTTCAAAAGGCACTAGATGCAATGTCAAATTATTTCATTTATTGCATATATAGGTAAATCCTAGCAAGACCAAAAATTTTTTAATTTTTTTTGTAAAAGATTTATGAATATCCCAGCTTTTAGTTTTGAAGGTAATGCGTTAGAGAAATTGTTGATGATTTTTCATATCTGGGTGTTAAATTCTCTTATGATGGTAAATGTGCTAAAACAAAGAATGATTTATTGGAACAGGCAAGGATGGCTATGTTTTCGATTATACTTAAGGCTAGAAAGTTAGATCTAAATCCACTTATTTGATACCTGTAACATGGTAGCACCTATATTGTTATATGGTAGCGAAGTGTGGGGAATTGAATATGTGAATATTATAGATAGATTTCAATTAACATTTTATAAGTTCCTATTAAATCTGAAACAAAGTACTGAAAATTGTATGCTTTACGGAGATTTAGGCATATATGCTTTATTTATAGAGTATGGTTTTTGTGCTTTTGGAATATGATTTTAAGGAGCAAACAAGAATCAAGTTGCCATATCTTGTAACTATGATATGTCACACACTTTGTATTGTAGAAATGTATTGAAACTCCCATGGATGAATAGTGTTTGTTAATTACAAGATTCACTGGGTTTATCAAATTATTGAATTTTTTTTAACTATTGGATAATGATGTGGTCACCTCTTCCTTGTTTAAGAAACTTGTTAAAAAATAGACTTTAATATCAGTTCATTCAAAATTGGCATTGTGAAATGCCAGAATCCAGTAAATATCTGAATTACAGAATGTACAAAGTGGATATAGATTTAAAAAGTGTTTAGATATTTTACCATTTCATTTATTTATCTACAGTATTGTATGAATCATAAATTGCCTGTTGAGTCTTGTAGATTTTGTAATATACCAAGAGAATTAAGAGGGTGTAACTTATGTAATACTAGCTCACTTGGAAATGAATATCATTTTTACAAAATGTAATTATTTAACTGTCAGTTCTTTAAAACTGATAGAAAAAAATATTATTACTAGAAAATATAGTACTTTTGTCAATTCAATCAAGTTTTCTATGTTAATATTTAGCACAGACAGGAGTTAAAACTGTTAAAACTTGCAGTATTCTGTAAAAAGATTACATTAACATTAAAATACTGATAGCTAAGCTTATTGTCATAATGTAACACTTTCGTTTTTATTTTATGTGCCTTCTAGTACATAAGAATATTTTGTGGGACTCTTTTTGTGATATTTCACATGCTATGTTTATGATTGTATATACGACTGATGCTCTTAAACTGTTCCGGAACTTGAGAATTGAATCGGGTCACATCACGTGCAGTTTTCTTACTAGATAAGAAAGACGATTTTTCTCTGATAATTGTTTGGTTTAAAGTTAAAATAAATATCTACTATGAGGTTCAATTGTTTACACTGACACTGTACATTATAAAACAAAACCGTCAAATACTTTTATAAAATAAAAATATTTTATTACGTTAACCGAACTAAATAATTAGTTAAGATGTATAGTTAAATTCTTTACACTTTGACTAGCAAAATAATTCAAATATCTATGCTATGAAAATTGCCGATAAAAGTTTACTGAATTGTCAAATGTTTCAGATCAATATTGCCAAACAATAACTACAAACAAATGGTTGTTATTTATTGTATCCGTTGTTTAATTTTCATCGTATAACTTTGTACGCGCATGAATTACAATTGTAAAATATTACTTGCCCGCCATGGCGGTACGCCTATCTATCAACAGCGTGTTTTATTTGAACATTTTTCTCTGTACTTTAAATTCATAACGGAAAGAAAATTGCTATGAAGTGATATATACCAGGTAAGTAAGTAAAATGAATTTATTTGGTTAAATTATCATTCAATTGAAATATAACGATAATGTTTAAGTCTAGTAGTTCTAGAGAGTAAAGTGCGTAATACCCTTGCTCTACCTTATAAAGTATTGTAATCGGGAAAATAAATAATAATAATATTTTTTCCAATTTTTAGCATCCAGTCTTAAAATATCTTAAAACGTGAATTACCTAACATATTTAATCAGATACTGTCTATGATTGAAGGATTGTTAACATTGACACAAACAGATAGTATCCATAAAACCAGTGCTGCCACATTCTTACCGTCTAATCTTGGTGTGCACTGTTTGCTATTTATTCAGAGTACACAAAAAATAGGTGAAAAAATGTCGTTTACAATGATTTTACTTAGAACTAGAAGTTTCAATTTACTTCGTTCGAATTTAAATTGATATATGTAATATTTAGAATTGTTATTGCAGATTCCTCAAATGAACATGTTGATTTGGGTTGTCATATTTTGTTCTTTCCTGTCACTTTCAAATGCAATGGCATCAAAAGCTTGCTGGGCCGGCTCTCAAAAACAAGAATGTCTGTAAGATAAAAATAATGCAATAGTCTTAACAAATTTGTAGAAAATAATAGAAACTAATTGAATACTATTTGTTCAGTAATTCAGTTTTGTCCTTACAAGGATGAAATATTTAAATCATATTTATCTTAATATTTAATTTCGATGAAATTTGGAAGCTATATGATAATATGTTTTGAAGTGCAAACAATGTTGTAATATTGAAAAGCATCTAGAATTACAAAATTCTCAATATTTCAAAATTATTTCTTAAAATAACCTATTATTGATAACATATACACAACAAATGCCTGAATCAATCTATCAACTGTACATTTTTTATGAAAGAAAACATACATCTATGTGAGATGTAAGACAAGTGTTGTATCTATTATTATCAGGTATGACACAGTCTTACAAGGGCGAGAAGGAATGATGATAAGCTACTATCTATCAATTCCATTTTCTCGGATTTGTTGCGAAGCCCTAAGTTGTACCCTGAAGACAAGAAGGTGTGAATTTAAATACGCTGGATGTCATGATAACAGCACAGTTAACATCCAAACTCGACCAAGACTTTGGGGACTCCAAAACATACCTACAATGATGCGTTGCAGCGATGTGCAAGGCAATGGTGCATTTTATTGGTTTTGGACTCAAATTGTGCAGGAAGAACCCTTTTATGATGCGGTACTATGATTTAAAATCGACTTGATGTGTTTACAAAGTATTATAAATGCTTATGATACTTGTCTTACATTCTTGTGTTTGTGTTTTTGTTTCCTTTGAAACGCCCCATTATAAAACATGTATTTTTGGATTTCGCTGAAGGTATCATTCGGCATGTTCATTGGTGGTAGAACTAATGTTAATTCTGTCAAACTTCATTAAATTTTAATGACATTCTTGCTAAGTATTGTGTACATTGCAGAAGAACAAAAATACAGAAAGTACAAACTTTATGGGTTTTACTTTTATATAACATGTCCCATCATTTTGACAGATTATAAAAGGACAATGTTAGGTTTTCGTATGACCGCAATCAAGATTTGATACAAAAGGCATATTAAAAATACACATTTTAAAACAGAGTCGAGAATTAAGTTATGATGCCTGTGGTGATCGTGGACGGGGAGATACTAGCTGTTGCTGTTATTGTTTATTTATTTATTTATTTATTTATTTATTTATTTATTTATTTATTTATTATGGGATATTTATGAATACGTATTCATTTTATTTTAAGCATTGTAAAAATCTGTATTTTATCCCCAATATCCTTGAAATAACTTTTTTGCATTTCTAATTTGAAATTTCGAGACATAATTTAATTTCTTCAGGTGAACCATTATCTACCATTTTATTGAGATACTGGAACACATATTCATACATATTTATTGCTGTATCTACATTTTCATAAAATTATATAGAAAAAGAATAGAATCCATTTACTTTCAAGGGAAAAAAACAAAATCAATTTATAGTTTAAGGCTTAATAACGTAATATGTTTGAATACTAGCATAAATGTTTTTTCCTTTTATATTATTGCATTGATTGTTCGCACTGAAATGTATTTTTTTACTCCGAAATTATATGTTGTATACGATGATGTACTATGTACAAAATCAAAATCAAAGTTCTGTCCTGTACTGTTATATATTGAATTGAATGTTGAAAGTGACAATTTAGCATTTAAAGTTACTAAAATTGATGTGCTGACAGAAACATTAAGTTGTGCATATATCAACCCGGTATATTAGCATTTAAAATTATTTAAACTAACATAATGTCAGGTAAAACTTGAATGTAGTGTTTACTTTTTCTAGAATTATCACGCATCACAATCTAAAGTACTAGTAAGCTTCATTTGTAATTGTCTGTACACGAGTGATTTATATCGTTTACTTAGTTTTAAGATAAAGTGACATCTATTATCACATTTTATTCTATAAAGGCACTCGTGAAATAAATTATGATAATTTATTCATTATTGTCAAACATATGTATTTGTACTTTTAGAAAAAAATTAAATGTGACTATGAAATGTTTCACTGCAGCTCTAATAAATATTGTTGTAATTTTGGTGCACTGATGCAAATTTAGTCAAAATGAGAATGTATATATATAGTATAATTAAATAACAGCAAACCATACATATTTATTGCTAGATCTGTGCCTGTGTTCTAAATATTTAGATGAAGTGACATTTATCATCACATTAAATTTCATAAAGACAATTGCAACCATCAAATATGATGATTTGTGCACTGTTCTCAAACATATGTATCAGCACTTTTAGAAAATGAATGTGATACTGCATTGTTTTGACACTGCTTTATTTAATATGGTTGTATTGTCATAGCAAAGCACGAAGTATGACTGACTTTTTGTTGTTTACTACTACTTTTGCTATATACAAATTCAGGTTAAAACATTTTTCTCAATTTCACTTGTATAGTTAAAACTTAATTTTCAGTGAGGTATACATTTCAAAATAAAGTTATTATTGTGTTTTCGATAGACATAGGCGAAAAATACATTAATAAATGTTCTAGATAGATTTCTGTAACTCTGACACTGTTGTTTCATCATTCTGTTTTAAGATGTAAAATAATAGTTTTACGTTTTATTAATATTTCAAAAGTAGTGAGCCCTTAATACTCTTCCGATTATAAAGTAACCGTATACAATTTTAAAGTTTATTATAAGATCTAAAGATAGGTGCAATCTCATTGGTCCAAACAGTAGTCAGCAGCACAAATTAAAAAATCATATTAACTGGGTGTAGTATCATATTTACTAGCTGAATCTGATCTAAAATAGAAACAGACTTATATTCAATGACAATACAGCAAGGTCTACTACTTTTTGTTGCTACATTTCTTTTTTATGTCATATTTCTTGATTAAAAAATCTAAAAGTTCTTTCATACAAAATTAGTTTGTAATTTATCAAAAGTAAAAGTTTTATTAAATACTTGGGACTGATTTCATAGCAGTTATTTCAACATAATGTAAGCCATCAAGCATACAAGCTGACTTTTAAGGTTTTTATCTAGTGTGAAAACTAATAGTAATCAGAAACATCATTAACGTTTTCTCTTCTGTATTGATGAAGATAACAAATTTAATTTATCATCATCAAATATTATAATAAATTATGTAACAACTTAATTCATCTACAGTAACTAAGACCCGCGATTGTAACGGAAACGGACCACCAGTTGCATAGTGTTGGTGCTGAAAGCTTGATTACGAGGTTGCTATGAAAACAAAAATCAGCTTAGGTAAAGAAATAAAATTATTTAGTTTTTTGTTTAAATAAGCGGGACTAAAACACTTAAAAGATTGTTGTTTTCTTCAGGGACAGCATGTTTTGTGAGTAGCTTACTGAATAGTAAGGATAAATGAGATGTTTCTTTGAAAATATCCCCCAGCGCCTTGGTTACTAAGGAAGTAATTTTGGAAGCTTACAACTGGTGCCATTTTCAGTTACAGCCGCCAATATATACCTCTCAGATGTTGGCAAACATAGCGACAGCCAATTAGAACTTGCAAACATAAAAAATGCACAAAAAGTTTCTATATGTTTTCAAAGGAATAAACATCATTCACTCGACATACATACAATGTTATACGTGTTAAACATAACAAGAGGTTCCTAAATAATGAGCGATAATCATTGAATAATCAATATATCAAAAAAAGTCTTGACATATAGAAATAATAGTTGCCAACATTTGCCAACTTTCTTACGCACAAGTGCCCTAAATTGTTCCTAAGAATTCGTCACTTTCAAATACAAAAAACAATCATCCATTATAGTATTCCATATGAAATGCAAACATATACGTTAATAATCAATTTATTTTTAATTCAATTTGTAACACGAACTTAAGTATAAGCAATTATATCAAGATGACATCAATATTCTTTTACCGTAGAACAAGTCAATATGGCCGCCATATTCAACTCGTTTTGTATGATTGTACACACAATTGTGAATTTAAACAGATACAAAATAAATCACAGTGTTATAAATTGTGTTGTCTAGGTGTAAATAATATTATTATATTACTGATAATGGAAAAAATATGGATTAAAATTCTGCAATACAGTGAGCATTACTTGTACAATTCATGTTTGGACAAAGCATATAATTCGGATCACACATATTTCAATATAATTGATTATTGCAAAAGATGGCCAAGCAGTATTGTATACCATTGTTAACTTTGAAAATGTGTCACAGTGAGGTTTCAAATGAAAAGTGACTATATTGAATGTACAAATACTTTATCTCAAGAAAGTGCAATCCTTACTTTAAAAATACATGTAGGACTTTAAAACCGTAACAGTTTACTATAAAATATACTGTGACAAAATTCAAGCATATGCTGTCTTTGTCTGGAAGATGAAAAATAAATTGAGTTATTAGAGTAACAGGTTGTCGTTTGACAATGGTTTACAAATATCAAATGATTGTCATTTTAAATTATTATGCTCAGAGTAAAGACCCCCTCCATTTGTATATCGGTTTCTCTGAAAAAGAGAGATTTTGTTCATATTTCTCTATCATTAACATCGTAGCATTTGCAGTTCCTTCAGCTGTAAAAAAAAGTAACAATAAATGTCGGATATAATGATAATAAGATCTAACAGTATCATTTGCTGATATCTGTGACTAGTGCTGTTAAATGTGAGTTTAAAAAAACTTTTATGAGATAACCACCGTTAAAACGCATACTTTGACAGATATTCAAGATATACCAACTATCAAATTCAATAGATGTAATTACACGATATTTTAAAACACGCCATTGAAAACCATGTGTTACTTTGTATTAGATCATACAAACAATTGTTATTTCAAGGAAACTTTTAATCGCGCGGCATGATTTCTTGCTTGCCTGTTTGTTTGTTTGTTTGTTTGTTTGTGTTTTCTTTTGTCCGTCCATCATCTCGTTTGATAATTTAATAATTCGCTTCTTTGTTTGATTGCTGGAATGTAAGGGATTAAAACCTTCCTAAATTGATAAAAAATGAAACTTGTACGTTACACATGTTATTTATCAAAAGGGTTTTACAATGTAAAATTTCTTATTATCTGAAAACCATAAAATAGTTTCTTGTGTTTTTTTAATTAAAGTCAAGCGCGTTCTCATTATGCATTTATTAATGCTTTCTTTCCTTGCCTTTAATGGCCACCCACAACATAAAACGGATTTGTTTGAATTAGAATAATAAATTTATAAAATTATTGTATTAATTCAAAAACTGCATGAAAGAAATATGTTTGAATGTTTATTTTCTTACAAGGGAATGGCGTATACAAAGAATTATAGCTAAACAGTTAAATGTTACTACAGAGAGCTGCAAAATTAAATGATACAGAACAGTTCATTAAGTTTCTTTTTTTTTCTTTTTACTTTCTGTTCCCCCGGAAAAATATTCAATACCTTTGTATCTATTCTATTGAGTTAAAGATCTAATAAATCTAAGCAATCGACAATCTGCATTTGTAACTCATGGCCGTCCAATATATTCCCGAATTGGATCCAAAATATATTATTTTCATATTGGACGGTAAGGTATATGTGCATTAAACGATGCTGGTCTGGTTTCCGATAAATGTAAGATTTTACTATGTATAATTTGTTTAGACAATGTTAACTGTTATTTTCATTAAAAAAAATAATGTCACCAAAGTATTCGTTGTATCAATCAAATCATAAAACTTATGTATGCATACAACAAAACCATTCATGAAATATTACCTTTTCGTCTAAAACAATTTCAACAGGGGTGTGGATATTGATTTTCGGTGGTTTTGTTGGGGGGTGATGATGATATTTCAAATTAAACGAAAGATATATAATGAAAAGGTTATTATACATGTTACTGTAAAATACGGAAAATATTTGAACTCGTGCACAGCTTGAAAAGTCATATAGGATGTCCAATATGACTTTTCAAGGTGTGTACTGGTCCAAATATATTCCCGTATTGTACAGTTAAATGTATAAAAACATATAATTATTTCTGGCGCTGATGGTTACGGGTCTGATATATGTGGCCTTTGAAATCATGGATAGGCTCAATCAAACTGACGTTTTTATTTACAATAACACTCAGTTAGTTTGATTTACAAAAACATGAGCAAATCAAATATATACAAGAAATAAATGTTTATGCCATCACTGCTTTTCACGTTTTTCAGATTCCGTGTATGTTGTACCTGTGATTTTTTATGTATAGTAAATTAGAGAAAAAAGTTCCAATAATGCATACAAATCTTGGCATACAATTATTGAATTTATTATAAAGATATGAAATAGTTATAGAATATGAAACGAGCTACATACAAGGGTATAACACTTGCTGGGGAGACATCGAGGGATGTTTCTGATATCAGGGGAATACAATGGGCTAGAAAGAACCAAGAAAATCTTTAAAACACGGAGTAAAAGGCTTTAATTGCATGGTTAGGATTTTTTTCTTTGTTCTTACTAACCCATGCTATTCAGTTCATTTTCAATAAAGATTTCGAAACTGTATAATTGATATATAACAGTGCTGTTTTTTTCGTGTATTATATGTAACAGTTGAGTCTTTGTGCACCTGTTATATATCAGTGTAGTTTTTTACAGAGTTTAAATGGGATAGAGGTATCACATATCCCTAGTAGCACAAAAAAAACAACATTTATTAGCTGGTATTGATTTATTTTTGCAAGGGATTAGATTTGAAACAAACGAGAAAGGGCACAAGAAAAGGAAAATCACTGAACATAGTAATTTTTGCTGATTTCTGTTAAAAATTATGAAATTACGATAAAACAGTTATAATATATATAACTCGTTAGTTACGCGAGATAACATTGGCTGGGCGACATCTCGGGATGTTTCTGCAAAAACAAAACCTCGTCACGCCCCGACGGCCTTGACATAAACATCTCACGAAGTTGCCCCAGCTAGTGCTGACTCGTTTCATACACATATAAAGAAACAAATGGTGTGATGATTGTTTTACCCAGTTGGTTGATCTTATAAATATGGAGGAAATATTACACCTCGGAGATCGTCCGACACGATCAAATTGAAATTGTTAAAAAGTCGGTATGATTTTAATTAATAAATATTCGATTGTAAACATATCTAAAAAGAAACGGAGCAAATGTGAAATTTTATATTAGGTAAGCGTTTGTTTTAGTTAATGAATATTCATACGTTTTATCTGTCGTCACATTCATCTTAAATGCATTTTATTGTTAACTTCATAACATTTTGTTCGAAAATCAAAACGTCTTTTAATGATTGTTTCTTAATCACATAAGGGTTTCGTCCTGCACAATCTGGGCCCAAAACCAATAAAATGCACCCTTGCCTTGCACATCGGTACACCGCATCATTGTAGGTATGTTTTGGAGCTCCCAAAGTCTTGGACGAGTCTGGATATTAGCTGTGCTATTATCATGGCATCCGGCATATTGGAACTCACACCTCCCTGTCTCCAGGGTACAACTTAGGGCTTCACAGCAAATCCGAGAAAATGGAATGCTTAAAAAGTAGCTTATCATTAGTCCCTCTCGCCCTTGCAAGACTGTGTCATACCTAAGAAGAGAGAATAATGATGTAATACATACCTTTAAAGAGAATAATATCTTTTTTATCATGAAAAATGTTTATTTTTCGGAATGTGTTTTAAAGATGTATAAAAGATATGATTACGTCCATGTATAATGAGGACAGAAGAATTGGCAACTTTATAATTTGACTTGATAACCGCTGTATGGACACATCTGCTATACAAATTTCCAGTACCGTCCATGAACAGGCCGTTTTTCGTATTCTAATTCAAAATATTAAGTTTATGGTTTTATATAATGAAATGATGAATATTTCATACTTGTTTGCACAAAATACCATTACAGTACTACAAACAAATACTTAAGAAAGAGAGCGTTAAAGTTATTCTAATACTTTATTTTGTTCATACCACTGCTTTATTTCTTACTTACACACATTCTTGTTTTTGCAAGCCGGCCCAGCAAGCTTTCGATGTATTTGCATTTGAAATTGACAGGAAAGAAAAGAATATTACAAGCCAAACAAACACCGCCATTTTAAGGAATCTACAATATCAACATAAAAAATTACACTAATTTATTAAAATTCAACGAAATAAATTAAGACTTTAAACCTTATATATAGTCACTGAGCACCATAATCTCAACTATTTTTTTCACCTTTAATAAGAAGAGAAAAAAATTCAACTTCGTCAAAACTGAGAAGATATCATCATTATTCCTCAGAAACGAATATATCATTATTACATTTATTTTCAATAAATTAAAGTTTTATAGAAATTGGTTTATATGCAGAATTTTTATTTTAGTTGGATTGTGTAGGAAGTTATAAGCTTATAGACACACTTTCGAATCCGTTCCTGGAACCAACCGGTACTGAGCAATGAGTGTAAAGTTTCTTGCTCAAGGAAACAACGACTTGCCCCATGACGGGGTTTGAACCCATACGGCTAGCGATCAATAGATTACTAGTCCGAAGCGTTAACCACTCGGCAATGCCGCCACATAAAAGGATCACAATAAGGATCAATTTTAGGATCAAGATAAATATTTGAATCAATGTTAATAGAAATTAATATTAAAATAAAAAATATAAAATAATTAAAATAATGGTTTTAGAGCACATTAGATGAAAGAATTGCTAGATATGAAATAATTTGTCATAAAAATAGCAAAATATAAACAGAGTAGCATTTTGACTTCAATAAAAATACTAAATCACTATAACTGTACTAATTGTCAAAAAGCAACAGAAGAAGGGTCAGGTTATTGGTTAATGAATAACTCTTTGGAAACTATTAAAGTATATCAAAGGTAATAATCAATTACAAAATAGAAATAAAAAACATTTCAGGGGTATAATGGGCCTTTGATAGGTATAAACATAATTAAATAAAACTAAGTAATGTAAACGAAAATCACGCAATATATGTTATATCAATTTTACCTCAAAAAGTGTTGTCACATCACGAAGTTGTAAACTCTACTGAAAGTTTTACTATATATTTTATTTATGCTAATACTTTATCGGATATTGCAAAGCAATAATATTCTCTCCAGACATTTTTAATGGTCCTTCTAAAACTGAACTTTAAAACAAGCCTTAAAAATAACGTTATTATTTAATTATATGAAATATTGAGTCTTCAAAATGTCTCAAACATTATTTAATTTATTTACCTGGTATATATCACTTCACAGCAGTGTCGCTTCCGTCAATATGAGAACATGCTATTTCATAGAATGCTTATATATAGACAAAACGTCACGTGTAATTCAAGCAAGCGTATACAAAGTTATACCATTATACCATGAAAAATAAAACTGTATATTTGACAAAAGTCATATGTTTGCAGTTTTTGTGTTTTGACTTAAAAGGGAAATGTTTAATTTAAGGTGCAAAAGTATGGCTATCTAATAATTCTTGACAATCATCAGGCCCCGTATTTACTAAGGTTTAAGAATCAGGATCAAAATCAGGATCAAATTTAAAAGCTCAAATGTTCTCCATTGTCAATCTTCAAACATAAGATATTCAATATTAAGCATGACTCGAATTTGCAGTTTTATGAACTTTAAAATAAATGTATTGTTATTTTAAAAATGCATTTAACATTGGTTCAAATATTTATCTTGATCCTAAAATTGATCCTTATTGTGATCCTTTTAGCATTTGTTTTGTTATTTGTCGGATTTATCCCAAAATAACGTTGTTTCTTTGCAGATCAGCAATGCTTTACATTTTGTGTATGTACTATTGAATTTTACCGAAATGCTATCAAACGATGAAAACAAAATCAAGATCATTTGATCCTGATCTTTCCTTAGTCAGCATGAGGCCAGCAAAAGATAGAGCAAAAATATACTTGTTCAGAAATAACACATTTTCATAAATGCACATATTACAATGTACTATTAATTGGCAACATTAACCTGAGACAAACTTCGAAACTTGCACAATTCACAAAGTCAATACGTATATGTAGCTTAAGTAATTTATTCTAATGATATTTTACCGATAATGCAAATACCCCAAGTAGATGATGCCAACCAATATACAAAACTTGTATAATTGGCAAAAAAAAACAACAACAAACATCATCAACAACAAAAACCAATAAACGATCGGATAACGCTTAATTGAAAAATGAGCCGCGTCACGACAAAACCAACATAGTGGGTTTGCGACCAGCATGGATCCAGACCAGCCTGCGCATCCGCGCGGTCTGATCAGGATCCATGCTGTTCGCTTACCAACACTATTACAAGTGGAGAAACTGACAGCGAACAGCATGAATCCTGATCAGACTGCGCGGATGCGCAGGCTGGTCTGGATCCATGCTGGTCGCAAACGCACTATGTTGGTTTTGTCGTGACGCGGCTCAAATAGTATGCAACATTAACCTGAGACCGTACAACACACAAATTCTATTGGTATATGTAGCTAAAAATAATATTTTCTCATGGTCATTATTCAAATAATGCAAATATTCCAAATAAATGCTGCCACAAATACGTATACACAAACTCATGTAAGAGAAAAAATGCATAAACGATATTGCATACTTGAAAAATAGAGAGATACTAGTATTTGAATGCACTATATAACACGTAAACGCTACCGTTTAAATTATTGTGATTGTATTACATGTTTATCTTAAATTTATCAAGAAATCGAAAGCTTTTCTAAATAGTGAGATTTCCGCCGACAATAATATTTCTGTATTTTTTTTAATCAAGTTGTTCGTGCTCGGTCATGCTACTACATGTATTAGCTCTGACTTTACTGAGTACAGTTTACTCCTGGACACATTTCAGAAAATATATCTATAATATTCCAAATACATTTAATGTCCAACTTCTTGCAGGCTAATACTCTTCTCAACAATAATCAAAATTTCTGAAGACATTTCATATTATGTTAAATTTTCATAGGTATTGTTTCAAACATGTATATAATTCACCTATTAAATAAAGGTGGCGCGATAGCTCAGTTGGTTAGACCACTGCCTGTCACTCTTGAGATTTCGGGTTCGATCCTTGGTAACACCCTTTGGATTTTTCAGAACACTATCAGTGTTTCCCACTTGCCTAGAGGTATACTGTACGAAACCCACGTAATCCTCGCATGTATTGATCAGTGCTATACACTGAGCATGTAAAAAACCAAGGGATCTATTCAAGACCGGGACTGGTTCCCGGATTCCCTTGTATCTCATAGACCCTGCAGGAAATAACTGCATGCACTAATTAAGTCTTTCGTAGGCTATCCTTGACCGCCCGGTCTAAAGAAAATCATCACCATAAGATATTATTTCTTCACAAAATAAGTGTGCAGAAAGTAACCTTAAACTACTTCCTTACCTAACTTAACTCCATACAATTTGCCCATCATTACAGATTAACACATTGTTACATCAAGTGTCACGCTTAAAAGCATTCAAGCAGATAGAATAATAACAAACTTGTGATGGTCTCAATAGTGGGATTAGATAAAGAATAACACAATGAATTGGGTCTAAAACTGCTGGTCTTAAAAGCGGTTATAAGTGGGTTGTCTTAATTGTGGATCATGATACCATTAACAGAAACAGAAAATTCCGTTAAAATTGGTCTTAATAGAGGGATGGTCCTAAATCCGGGATGGTCCAGGTAAGGATTCTACTGTATTATTATTATTCGAACTCATTGTAATCATTCGTACGAAGTATGAAGGGGGGATCACTGCGTTGAGATTGTATTCGAAGTTTGACGGAGTTGCATTTTTCAATCTGAGTACTCTCCTGTAAAAAAAACACATTTCGCTATTTTTTAACAACATGGCAGCCAACGGAGGTTTTGTGCTGTCAAAGTCTGCAATATTTACTTTTTGTGTTGGAATAGTCTTTGGTTTTGCATTTACATATTTCTTTGCCTTCTCATCTGTAAATAATTCTCAGTTACCGGCTGTAACAAACCGGTTTACATCATCGGGAAGTGGATTGTATATCCCGATGGATCCTCACAGTCACGGTGAACTCGATGTGAAAGGACCAACGGAAACTGTCAAATGGTCAGATCATCTTGCGCATAGCCACAGAGGTATTTACAGTAAACGATTTTCTTAGAGTTATGTTTATTATTCGTTCTAATGATACATTTTACTGTTTTGGTAGCAAGACATTATGATAGAAAAACATATAACCATATTGAAAGTGGCTAGCCGGAATCAGGGTCAGCTCGGCCCTAAAACGTACTCGGCCCTCGAGTCAGCTTGGCCGCATTCCAACTCGGCACGGGTCAACTCGGCCCATAATAATATATTGCTGGTAATGATTACTTTTATCAGTTTATTATCCCTCGCCGAAAAGGCAGCGGGGGATATAGACAGTCTCCGTCCGTCCGACCTTTCGTCCGTCCGTCCGAGCAAACATTTTCGGTTTAGGGGCTATGTAATAGTAAAGAGAACAAAAGAGAACAATAGGTTCATTCTGTGATCAAAGGGTTTATGGGCTAGTAGCCCTTAAGAAAATAACAAAGAAAATAGCCCCTAAACCCAAAATGTTTGAACGTCCGTTCGTCCTTCCGTCCGACATTTTTGTCCGGTGCATATCTCAAAAAGTATTTGAGGTATCAACTTGAAACTTCATACGTGGATGGATCTCATTGAGGAGGAGTGCAGTGCACAAAATGATAACTCTACCCTGTATAATTTTTGAGTTATTGCCCTTTGTTATTTTTCATACTTAATTTTTCACCTGAGTGGAGCTACACTCAAAAGCGCAGAGATCTGCCAAGAATTTGAAAGTACTGGGCCCTGGGCCCACTTGGTCTGAAAATGATGGGCCATTTTTACCAAAGTATGGGCCTTGGGAAAATAAGTAAACATTGACCAAAATAACTGTTAAAAAGTTTGTAGATAATTGAATTTCCCCAGTAATAAAACTTAAATCATATTTTATGACAAGTGGTTCACTTATAATTCAGTACTTTACCAATAATTAAAAATTATGCCTACATGGTAACTTTCTAACTTAATATTAATTGCAGGCAAAAATGAAAATATTTTTTTAATTGGCTGCTCAAAAATTTGATATGCAAATTTATTCAGCATAATTGCTGGTTCTTACTTGTAATGTATTATCCATTTAATTGTTCCTACTTTGCACCAAATGTCCCTTACCACTGTATATTGACGAATTTTATTGCCCCTTGTATGCCTCTGTGTAGACAGCATACATCAAAGACATTTGCCGACAGACCTTTTGATCATGAAAAAAGTCATGCACAATGTTTCTCTGATTGGTTAATTACCCTGTCAAACATTCTGATGACGAAATATATATCTTTTTTTTACACTTCATCAGCCAAAACTTGCGTGAACTTGAGTGACCTTAGGGTTGATCAAGTTGAACACCTGTCAGATTATACTGTAACTTACAGCATTTCTTAAAATAGCAACACTTTTTTTTCAGTTACCGATAATCATTTTAAATATTAAGTAGTTGTATAATTTGTTTGTTTGTTTTATTGGATTAAATTTACGGTAGTAGAAATGAGTATCTGTGTGGGAAAGGGATTATGAGAAGTGCGGTAAGTAGATAACATGGACAAAAGCTATAGGGGAATGGATAAACACAAGAATATGCGTAATTACAGGAGCATGGGTAACATGTTGCTGTTGGTACCAGTTTTGACTGGATGACTAAATAACCCAGCAGACAGTTTTGTTTTCTTATAAGTCTGGCACAGATTTTAGATGTGCCCATGGCCCTTTGCTGCCGATTTTCCTGCGCCATTCTCATTTTTTTAGCGCCAATGGCGCAAAATCACGTCCTCGGCAGATCTCTGAAAGTGTTTGAGATGTCAACATGAAATGTCACAGGTGGATAGATCTTATTGAGGAGGAATGCTGTGCACAAGAATGATAACTCTTCCCTATACAATTTTTGAGTTATTGCCCTTTGTTCTTTATCATACTATTTTGTCCGGAGCTTATCCCAAAAAGTATTTGAGGTATCAACTTGAAACTTCATAGATGGATAGATCTCATTGAGGAGGAGTGCAGCACACAAGAATGATAACTTACCCTGCATTATTTTTCAGTTATTGCCCTTTGTTATTTTCAGCCATCAGTATTCACATAGGTTTCAAATCTGTAATCACTTCAGCCAACAGTTTTCATTACCAAAAGACCTCTTAAAATTGAATTATTCTGCTCTACTACATATATATTCTTCCAATGAGCAAACACATTCGGCGAGAGATGGCCATGTTGACATGGCTCTTGTTATATATTTTTCTCCCATTCTTTTGAATTAATATGCTCAGTTCTATTTTGTTTCAGAAGAAAAGTCATTTCTTTCTGAAATTCTCTTATCCAATATTTAATAGACACCTTAGTAACAGTTGAATTTGGGAAGTATAAAAGATATAAAAACTATAAAACAATTTTGTTTAGTTTGCTATGCTTTTGATGTCTTATATAAGCACACAGGTCTAGCATCATGTTGACAAATTATAAACAAACTCAAATATATATATTCCACTGTATTTTGTTGAAACAAATTTATTTTAAGCTTGATTGCAAAACAAGTTCTTGCAACTTCTATTAATCACTTTCAAGTCAGCTTTCTGGAACCAACCAGTACTGATGTCATATGAAGAAACATGGTTATGACCCCAGTAGAGCTCCAATCAATCAGGGTTGAGAGGCAGACACTTTAACCACAAGGCCACTGCTCCCCTTGTTTTCCACTGTTCTTGTTAATGTAAATGGATATATCAATATATCATTGACATTTGGCTTTCGATATATTGATACAAAATTTGCCATCAATGACAGCCCTTACCATTACAGGTTAATTGCGAGAACATGGTAAAGAACAATATTAAAATAGTTGTTTTATCGCAAAATGCACAATTGATTGGGACAAGGGTCTATATGCAAATGAAAAATAAGGTTAAATCAACATATGTTATTCTGGTTAGGTTTCATAACAGGTCTAATCCAAAACTTGTATGCCACATCAGATGAAAAACAAAAATGTTAAAAGCGGCTTATAAAGTTCTGGAGGCCAGAACTTATGATTTCCTAATACTTATTACTGGATTCCAAAACTTTATGTGCTGCCTTGTAACGTTTTTTTTTTTCTTTCATCTGTTGCGGCATTAAAGTTTTGGATTATAATTATGCATTATTATGCAAGTAGGCAAAGCCTATGTTTGTATGTACGAGGGAGTCAAAAGAAAAAGAATGATCATTTTTACTTTACATTTTTCATTTTAAAGGTGTCATTTGGTATTTCATGCACCGCTTCCAGTTCCAATTGGAACATCTCTACGATTATTCATAACCCATTATTGTTTGGTTTTATTAACCTGTCAATTCCATACTAATTTACAATGTACACGGTCAATGCACACAATATATCAATATTTGGAAGATTTTTGATAATTTCCGTGAGATGTACATAGTGAGATTTGATTTGATATAATTTGTGCCTTAGCCCTATGAAGCAATATTACGGAACTATGCTTGCTTATGTTGTTCGTTTTGATTTAATATGTTTAGCAATTATTTTTGGTAAAGTCTAAACTCTTTATAAATATTTAAACATGCTTTCAGAATTAATATTTATAATTAATTTGGATTAAAATTAGAAAATGTCATTTCAATGGCGTAAAAACAATACAAATCAAGACAATGTTTTTGAGTTAATTCATATATATTCACATATTCAATATGGGAAGCACTCTGCCATTTCCATGAAAATATACTGCAAAAATAAAGAAATAGAGTAGGCCTTAAAAAACAATTACAAAAGTAGGGATCAAACTACAGACCCCTAATATATTCGACAGTTAGACAATCACTTCATCTCCTGTGCTATTGCGGATTTGACAAGGCCTATGCATTAAACTGGTCTGACTTTTCAAAACATTTTTACACATAACCATTATGATCGACCTGAGGCCAATTTTTTAGCCACTCACAAACCATAATCTTCTTGGTGATGAGGGGCCAGTTGTTGCCCCCTTCAAACCCATAAGCAGAAGGGGGCACATCCCCCTCTGCCCTCTGGCACACCCCCCAGGTCTATAATAGGCATTTATTCACCATTTGAGGACTCAAAAAAGGGTGGCCATGATTCTATAGGTACTTGGAGGTCAGATGTAGCTTAAGGTATAGTATTACACTTGTTTTTTGAATGTGACAGGATGAGTACCCTGAAGCCAACGCTGTAGGGAAAGTCCATCAATAATCATGTCAGATACCTGGTAACTATGTAAAATGTTGTCACAAACAACGAAGGCCCTTATAACTGGTAATATAATGATTCACCCAAGAGACCATAATTGCTCCATTCAGACCCACTTTTAAGTGACAATACTCAGGTTCTTCTTAAGTAACAATTTGCCCCACTTTAAAATATACAATTATTTATTCAGTTGGTTTGAAAAATGTATTATGCTTAAGGTATATGGTCATTATTTTGGATAGAAATACATATACAGTATTTAGATTATACATTTTTGAAAGTAAATAATTAATAACATGTTCTCCTTGATGGTGATGATTTATTCATTATTTATTTTATTTGACACCAAATTGCCTGTCACACCTCAGTGGAGTGGCAAAACATCACTGGCCTGAAGTGAATCATAGCCATTTTAATATTGATAACCCTACAAATAAAATACCAATTTCTGCTTTTAAAAATAAAAAGAGATGTCATTCTCATTTATTCATCTCAAAAACAAACATTCAGAGGGTTTTTTTTCTCACACAGTTTTGGGACTGAAATAGGGCCCCCATTCACAAAGCTAAAAAGTATCATTTTTTAACATTTGTGCAATGAAAATTCACAATTTTGTCAAATTTTAGTCAGTAAAAAATTGTGAATTTGATAGCTTGAAACATTAGAAACATGTACATCAAACTGTGAGACTTCATTTGGTAAAGTAATTATAATAAATCAATACATTTTTGAACACATGATGATTGTTTTCCCCATTTACATGTACATAATATGTAATAACTACATTTTAATAGTGTAAATTAGTACCATTTTCACAAATTATAACATTACAGACAGTCTTACCCTACTCTAGATAACTTCTTTTAGGAGTGAGCACATGTATTTATGGGTCTCTTGCTATTGGCAGTTAAATTTTAAAAATAGGGCTTTTTTGAAAATTAAAATAGTGGGAAATATATTTTAATTTGGGGGAGAATGAGGCAAGATTTTTGCATCTAAAATTGTGAAATAATGGCCCTGATAAATCATTTACTCTGGTCGAAAAATCACAATTCAGACACGTCTTTGGAAGAAATTATTTTTTATCGACTTGAACGTAAAAAGTATTTTGTTCACAAAATACAATTATAATTGATGAAAATTGACAGAAAACTTACGAAGAATGTTTTTTGACATAATTGGTGAGAACATAATACCTGGGTATTTCACCTATAAAAGGCTCTTCCTATTAGAATTTTTTAAATTATGCTGTTTTCCTTAACATTCAAACTTTAATTACTTTTATTGTGCTTTCCCAAATCATAAGTGGTAATTCTTTCCATAATCAAAGGGCTTTTAAAGGTCTCTTTCCAATAAACAGTAAAAAACCCAGCTTCAGCCATTTAGTCTAAAATATATGTTAAATTCATAAACAAATTATCATAATCTTTTCAAAGTCTAGTTTATAAAGATGTGTCCCTCTCTTTTGTTGAAATGGGTATGAAAAAATAATTTTTGTCAAGCCCATTTGTGGAGAGCTTGACATAGTTCAGTATATGTATGTGTGTCCATCCAGGATATGCTTGTTTGGGGCATAACTCTGTCATTAGTTGGCAGAATTTCAAATAACTTAGCACAAATGTTCAAAATAATGATAATTAAGGCATGTCACACATAACAGCCATGTGGATAGGTCAAAGGTCAATGTCATACTTTAAGGTCAAAGGCAAAAAAATACCTCTTGGTCTGATGTAAAAAAGGTCGACATGTTGCCTTTGGGCATTTAATTTTTTATAGAAAAATTGGAAATATATAAATACAATGTATAAGGTTTTGGAAGGCATGGTGGGGTTGAATTTTAGCCCCTAAGCTTAAAAAGCACTGCAACAATAATTATGGTTGTTAGTATTTATCCCTGACCATACAAAGTCAATTTCATTAACATTTGAGAACTAGAACAATTTTCTATTTGATTTAAGCATATTAATAATCAAATTCTTAAAGCGACTCCACTGAGGTATTTTGACATGATGGTACTGAAAATATTTTTCCCAGAAAGATAAAATAAAATTAATGTACCATTTGATGTAGGTTAAGACCACTAATCTATGTGCAAAATTTTAGATCATTTGCACACTAAAATTGTTTTTCAATATAATTATTCAAATTGTAAAAAAATGACCCAAAATGAAAAGCATTTAAACACTTTTCACTCAAATCGGGCTAAGAAAAGCATAAAAATATAATATTTAATTAATGTCAAAGTATTATTCTTAACTATCTATGCATATTTCTGTTTAAAGTACCCCAGCTCATTTATGTAAGAAATTCAAATGTTATCCACTGAGGTTTTTAAACCTCAGTGGAGTTCCTTCAAAGAACCATAATTAAAATACAGAAATTTAAAGAAAAAGTCATTTCCATCAGGTAAGTAGTGTAAGGGTAAATTGTGAATGCAATTTTAAGCTGTATGCTAAGAGACAATTATTTTCTCTTTCTTTTTCAGAATCTTCAGATATTGTTGCTAAGCAACTGTTTGATAAAGTAAAGGTCCTGTGTTGGGTCATGACCAATCCAAGTAATCATGATACCAAAGCCAAACATGTAAAAGCTACCTGGGGGAAAAGATGCAATATTTTAGGTGAGTGGACGGAAATTTAGATGTTTTACTTGTACATATAGTTGATATGGTAAATATAAATTTCTACAAACTTGTTAAATATGAATGAATCAAGTTAATACATACATAATGTACATTGTTTTATTATTTTTGAATTCTTAATAAACTGTGCATTGCTTATTGAGAAGTTAATATTAAATAATCATGTAATGGTGAAGATGTGTGCAGTGATATTGACTTTGTGGTTGATTCTAGGGTTTCACATTGCTAGGGTTAGGGGTTTTAAAAAGACTATTGGTAGAAAAGCCACTTTAAAGCTCTCCCTGATTATAAATTAATGTAATAATGTACAAGTGTCATTATTTTTCAGTATTCATGAGTACATCAAAAGATAGTTCTTTACCAACTGTAAACCTTCAAGTAACTGAGGGACGGGATAACCTCTGGGCTAAGACTAAAGCTGCATTTAAATATGTTTATGAACATTACATAGACGAGGCAGACTGGTTCATGAAAGCAGATGACGACACATATGTTATAGTGGAGAATTTGAGGTAACCAGTCCATCTTTTTCTTTTATTCTATTTCTCTGTTACTCTTATTATAGTTGTATTTCATATTGTATTTATATGCCACCACTATTTTTTGAGTGGGGGATATGAATTTGCTCGTTTCAGTCCATCTGTCAGGCAGTCCATCCATAGGCTGACAAAACAGTTGAAAGTGGGAGCATCTATGTTCTATTGACACATTTCTAGATTTGAATGTATGTTTATCAACGTAGCAATATTGATGATAAGATATAATGAATCTATATCAATAAATGGATATGTATGTTTTGATAAAAACCGAAAATCACCTTAAGTGATAGCTCTTGTTGTGTATGTAACTATCCAACATATCAGGAAGATTTTTTTTTCATTTGCTCAGGTCATAGCCTTTGTCATGCCCTGCAGCTGATGATCCTTCCCTGTCATTTTTAACACTGGTTGCTACATTAATGTTTGCTTGGTATAGTAATTTGTTTTGCTTAACACTTAATTTGCCTGACACATTTTCGTAATAGAATTTGCATGTTTTGAATAAAGAGCTGTTTGTTGTAAATATGGGGAATACTCTACTATTATCAAAATAAGAAAATTAAGACACAAATGATACAATAAGTGTCTGGTTTGGAATACGTCTGGCTGAATACATTATATGAAATATGGCAAATGTGTCTGCTGGCAAAAGGGACTACAGTGAGTGAAATATTTCACATGAAACAGACACTTTTTAGCTCAAAAAACTATCATAGTTGTTCTCTTTAAACTTGAAGTACTACTTTACTACCAAATTTGAAATGCATGTTTAAGGGGCAGATAATCCTGAAAGGCATTTTTGCTTTTTAATTATAATAATAATTTTCTTTTATTTTATCTTTTTCTCAAAAACCATTCAAGATTTTCTCATAAAAAATTAAAGACGGTTAATTAAAACTTGAATTATTTGTTGACTATTCAGGGCAGGTTATTCTGGTTAGTGTGTTTGCAGAATTATGTCCCCTTGTCTAGGTTACCTTTTGCAACTATACAGCAATGAAAAAACAGGTCTTTATTATTTGATGTCATTAATTTTTACATTATTGTATATACCATAACACATGAAGTTACTGTAAATAGTGGTGGTGTTGATAGTTTACCTTCCAAATCACGGCAATAAGCCACTTTGAATTCACTAGAGCACAATTCAGCCACCACATGGGCAGGCTGTGAATATTTTACCAGTACTAGTTGCCTTCACTTTCCTAAGGAGCAGATAACTTCTGTACACGCCAGAACAGATGTACAGTGTCTATGACCATAGAAAAGATTTCAAACAAAAAGTGGCCTGCATTTTTTGGGAATCAAACCTGGGTCGTTCGATTTTCAGTCCAATCCTCTATCTTCTATCTATTAGGCTAACCAGATAGTTTTACTGAAAATGACTAGATAACAATTCATATATATACATGTGTAGTTAGTTCATCTGTACTGTTCATAATGAAGTGAAAGCAATTTTAGATGTCCTACTTTTTGATTTGTCATACTGTCAGTGGTTGTTGCATTTTATGGCATGAAAGATTGAAAGATCACCTGATAACACTGTTAAGTTAAACACTTGTTTTCTCTGGAGGGAAAAGTCACTTTCTTAAAACCAAGTATTGACATGATCCCTGTATACAATGTACTTCTTTTGTTTTGGCATTAGGTCAGACAGACACTGTAACATTCTAAAAATTATTAATTTCAATTGATGACTTTTCAGCCCAGCTCCCTTTTCAGTTTATTTCAGACACAAGAGGGACTTGGATTGAATAACTTATCTACTGTTATTTAAGTAGAAAACTTTCTTACATAAATGTTTGCTTTTTAATTGGTCATAAAGAACATACATAGCTACTTCCACTGTTCCACTCCCCATCGGTCAATATGGTCATTACAAATATGTTTATTTTATATGCATGCTTTTTTCTTTCTTAAAACATTATTCCAGATGCTACATTAAACTGATCAAATAAAAGATTTAATAATATGGTGAGGAAAATTTATAGCTCCTTGGTTTACTTCTTTTGATGTTCTGGGGTTTATAATAGCTCTGGACATTTTTTCTTCACAACTGGCAGCTAAAGATTGTAAATACACTGAGTAACATATTAACATGGAGTGGTTTCATTTTACAGTACTGTAATAAACAGACAAATTTTAACATTTATTTTCTTGTGGTATAAAACTAGAATTTTTCATGAAGTGTCAATCATATCAAAAAGTTGAAGGGAAACTACTCTTTCTGTCATATATAATTTGTTTTTAATCATTTTATAGAGTTGTAGTTTCTTGACACTCCTATAATTGTAGCAGAAAATTTAAATTTATTTTGTAATGTATTTGACACAATTTAAAGAGACTGATTAAAGTGAAACTGAAGAATTCTTGATAAAACAGGCACCTTAAGGCCTCCACAGACGGTAGGATTTTGTAGTACAACACCAACAAAAACTTTGATGTACAAGCAAATCTTAATGTGTGAAGGCTACTATTTCTTGAATCCATACAACTTAATACTAGATTTACAGGATATGACATGTTCTATCTCTAAATACTTGTTGTACAGACCTCCCATGATGACAGGTGACATATTTCCCAATTATCCCCTGATGTGTTTTAATGAATGAAATTCCAGAACTATTAGGGCTAAAAGGTAAACATAGTAGTAAGATGGGATAAAAATGATGTTGAAAAACTCTTCAGGAGACCCAAAGTTGCTGTATGAGAATCGAATCCCAAATTATTTTGAAAATAATTATGTCATGGTTAATTGAACCATCACTAATCAGGGGAGGTAGTGTGTAGACTGCCACATAGCTCAGTCAGTAGAACCGCAGTGTGATATTCCAGAGTCCCAGTTTCTAGTCTCGGTCGGCCTGCACATTAACCTTGCCCTGTGACAATTATTATAGACTTGAAAAAAAAAAATTGCATGTGTATTAATCATTACTTGTGGAGAAAAAAAAATATATTTAGTGAGTAAAGTATGTAAGGGATCAATTGGGAGGGAACATTTTTTTAGGGAAACTTCAGATGATTCCAACAATGCAGAATCACAGTTTGAATGCAAGTGTTGTATTGCTTTGAAAATTGTACATCTTACCTCTAATAAGTGTTGCACAACTAAATCCTACCGCCTGTTGTCAGGCCATTAAATATGTCAGTCATTCCAAGTATTGTATGTATCAAATAACACTGATACCAAACAGACATTGCTTTATGTTTAAATGGTGATGAAATATCTGTTAAATTAAACTAAGTATCAGGACATGATGGACATGATCTATCATCATACATGTTTTAAACTTGCTTACAGATAATTCAATTAAAACAAAGAGAAATATTCGTGGTTAGAACTTGAACATTTTTATAATGACTAAATATGAAGAGGCGCACCACTGTATAGATAGTAACCAGATTTTTGTTTAAACATAATTTTACATGTACAATATTGCACTGTTTGTAAATGCTTTGAAAATTGTATGTTATGTTGTTTTTGGGTAGAAGCCTTGTATTGATATACATTTTGTCATTGTCATTTAAAACAAAAACTCAATTAATTATGTGAGTTTTAACAATTGCCACTTCATTGGTCTTACATGTAATAACATAACATTTTAACTAGAAATGTTGTATTAATAACAATTATGTAGTAATTACATTTATTAACATTTCACACTTTTCAGCTACACTTTTGTTAATACAATTAATATACATGTTTTCTCTTTATTTCATACTTTTAAGTGGTTTTCTGTATATTTTTACAAAGTGTTGCGGCCTAACAACATGCACTCTCAGATCATGATGTCACATTGATCTTGTTGAAAAGTGTTTCTGTTATCTTATATATTTTCTTATGTTTCTCATAATGAAGTACATGTTACTTTCAGCAGAGTGTATTTCTGATGATATTTCCACTCACTTATTTCTTGCTGTGAAAATTATATTTTATAATTTCACTGTGAAAATTATATTTTATAATTTCACTGTTAAATTATCAAGATATAATTTCATTGTCCCCTGAAAAGCATGTTATAACACTATCATTATTTTTCACACTTGCCCACAGATACTTCCTTCAAGACAAAGATCCAGATACGGGTGTTTTTTATGGCCGCCACTTTAAACCATATGTGAAGAATGGTTACATGTCTGGGGGAGCAGGATATGTTCTCAGTAAAGAGGCGCTAAAGGTATTTATTTATGCTAGTGTGTCATTTAGATATAATGCTTTCTTTTGACAATCAGTTATTATAGGTGATAATCATATGTCTTTTGTTATCCCCCACCAAATGGGATAAAGACTTTATCTGTCTGTCAGTTTTTAGCTCACCTGTCACAAAGTGACATGGTGAGCTTTGTGATCTCTTTTTGTCCGGCTTTGGTCCATCTGTCTGTCCGTCTTCAGTCTGTAAACTTTTATGTTAAACGCCATCTCCTTATAAACCGCTAAGCCAATTATCACCCAAACTTCTTAGGAATGTTCATTGGTGGTCACCTATAAAAATTGTTTAAAGTATTTAATTCCATGCAGAACTCTGGTTGTCATGGCAACCAAAAGAAAAACTTAAGATATTTAGCACGAAACATCATCTAGTGGTTGTCTACCATGTTTGTTCAAATTAAAGCCTTTGTCATGGAGAGAGTTTTATATTCAGGTGATGGATTTCATGGCCATCATGGCCCTCTTGTTCCATTTATCTGTCAGTCCGTCTGTATGAGCTTTACAAAAGTAAGAAAGACCAAGTTAAATGTAAACACAACAAAATAACAACTTGAGATTCATAACTAAACAATACAGAAAGGGCATTGGCCATGAAAACTACAATTGTATTGTCCCTTTCTTTCCATTCCTTGTCATGTCTGTACATGTTTCACACTGGCATGAGTAAATCTATATTAGTTGTAACCCTAAAACTTTAAAATGTTGTTAAATTTGTTTAGGAGGAATACAGTACCCAAGAACCATAACTCTTTTGTGCATAATTATCCAAGGCATAACTCAAAAAGTATTGAAGACTCAACACAAAACTTAATGTTTATCGTCAGTCTGTCTGTCAGTTGACGACATGGTTTCCGCTGATTATCTTAAAAACTATTATCACAAAGTCTTCATATTTCACATACTTGGTCATAACTATTAGATGACCCAATGCTGATGGAGTTATGCCCCTTTTTAAGCAAACTTCCTGTAAAATAACTGGCTTCCAGATGAAAACTTTGAAATATTTCATTGATTGTGATTATATTTGGCATGCTTAAGTATGTTGGTGGTGGTTGTGGTGTTGGTAGTTTTCATTTCAGCCACCGCATCTTTCCTGGGAAGGCTTTCAAGCAGTTTACCTGAACAAAGTTTCCTTCATTTTCACAAGGAATTTATGACTTCTGTACATGCAAGAGTAGAGGTACATAGTATTTGACTGTATAAAGGATATTATGGTCAATCACAATGAAAGTGACCTGCTCTGTCCGGAAATCCAACCCAGATATCCTGATTCACAGTCCAAGGCTCCACCTATTGATCTATCCAGATGATGACATGCTAGTTAGTTGTATCAAAACACAGGCTAATGCAGTAAAAATATTATTGAAAGAGTTATATATTTTTGTCTGTGGTACCTTTTAAATTTACCATACAATGTGTTGCCCCACATTCACCAATTAAGGTCAAATGTCAGGCAATTTCTGTTCTCTCCATAACTCCCTTGTAGGATTTTCTTCAAACCAAAATATTCATATCAGCATACTGATGTGCAGAATGTATGCTACCCTTTTCATGCAAAAGATTAAGGTCATTAATGAAGGTCAAATATCAAATAATGTTGTGTTTGTATTATAAATTCTATACTTCCTGAAGGTTTTCTTAAGTTCAACTGTTCACCTTCAAAAAATAATGATTAAAGGGCCAACAAGAATTGTGTGTGAGGGTTATAGTTACTCTAGGCATGGTGTGTATCAAAAATAAGTCAACAGTATATTGAAAATGCATTAAAATTTTGTAGAAACTGGCAACTGTACTTGACAATAAAGTTAAATGTCAAGCAAAATTCATTAAAATTTTGCAGGTACAGGCAACTGTACTTGACAATAAAGACAAATGTTGAATAAAATGCATTAAAATTTTGCAGAAACTGGCAACTGTACTTGACAAAAAAAGACAAATGTTGATTGAAATTCATTAAAATTTTGTAGAAACTGGCAACTGTACTTGACAATAAAGACAAATGTCGATCAGATGGTGGGGGAGCAGAAGATCTTGAGATGGGCAAGTGTCTAGGGTCAGTAGACGTGAAACCCGGGGACTCAAGAGATGAATTGGAACGAGAGCGTTTCCACCCATTTGTCCCGGAACATCATTTGATACCTGGGATCTTACCAAAGGATATGTGGTACTGGTCATATAATTACCACCCAGCCAAAGAGGTTTGATATCTTTACAATTTTTCAAAAATTAACTTTAATATAAAAGTTAAGAATCTTTAATAAGGTGAATTTCTTTAAGTCATGTTAATATCTCTACTTTTTAGCTCGACTTTTCTATGAAAAGGGGAGCTATCCTACTCGCCCCGGCGTCGGCGTTAGCGTTAGCGTTGGCGTCACACCTTGGTTAAGTTTTTCGTACCACCCCACTTTATTTCAGAAGTATTACAAGTATCGCTTTGAAACTTACCATACTTGTTCACCATCATAACCTCCATCTACAGACAAGAGTACATAACTCTGTCAAGGTTTTTGACAGAATTATGGCCCTTTTTTGACTTAGAAAGTGTATTGAGCTTGGTTAAGTTTTTTGTACCACCTCACTTTATTTCAAAACCATTGGAGGTATTGCTTTGAAACTGACCATACTTGTTTACCATCACGACCTTCATCAACAGACAAGAGGACATAACTCTGTCAAGGTTTTTGACAGAATTATGCCCCTTTTTGACTTAGAAAATACATTGAATATGGGTAAAATCCACTTATTGCCTTAACCCTTTGAGATATTGCTTTGAAACTTTTAATGCTATTTCACATCATTACCCCCATCTGTACGCAAGAGAAGGTAACTCTGTCAGGGATTTGTTTTAAAAATTAAGGCCTTTTATCGACTTAGAATCTTGGTTAAGTTTTTTTGTACCAGTCAACTTTTTGACTGAACTGGTTGAGATATTAAATTGAAAGTTGGAATACTTGTTTACCATCATGGTCCCAAACATGGGCAGGAGAAGGTAATTCTGTTAAGGATTTTATTTGAATTATGGCCCTTTTTGACTTAGAAACTCAGTTAAAATTTTCATTCTTGTCCACTTGTTGACCTAACCATTTGAGATATTACTTTGGAAGTTGGAGTTCTTATGTGCCATCATGAGACCTATCTGTAAGCAAGAGAAGATAACTCTGTGAAAATGTTTCTTGATTTGTACTTAGAAATTCCTAGTTAAAGTCTTGTGTGCCCTTAACTGTCAAAGTTTTGTTTTATAGGCAAGCACTAAAAAAGTCGAGCGCGCTGTCCTTCTGACAGCTCTTGTTTGTCTAAGTTTTTATCAGCCATAAAAAGTGCGCAGTTTTGAGTGACTGAAGATATGCTTAAGATGATATGTTATGATAGTTACCTTAATTTGCCTGTCACAAAATAGACTTTAAGCAACAGAGATATATTAGATTTCATTCTGATGATGACTAATATTTTGTATTTGGGAAACTAATTTGCTGTTTTATTAAAATTATGGTTTATAAAAAGTAAGTGGAAGCTGGATTTGTAACATTTTGAATGTCTCTTTTAGATTTCTAAATGTAATTCAAAGGCAAATTATAAAAAAAAAAAACCTATTGCAATGATATTGTATTAATTGTTGAGCATTAAAATTGTGATAACTATTGTGCTCATGAAAGTGTTTCTCACCTGTCCAGTTCAAGTAAAGAAATAGTATTATCAATAATTCTGTTTATTTCTAGGGTCCTGATTGTTGCAGTGATTATGCAATAAGTTTCCACTATGTTCCTCCAAATATGATGTATGTATTAGAATACTTTGTCTATCATTTAAAACCTTATGGTTATGACACAGTCATCAAAGAAGAGTGTAATAAAAGTGATGAAATGAAAAACCAGCCTGAAGGCAAGGGAGATCATTCTGAGAGTACTATACAGTCCAAGGGAGGTAATAATAATGTGACAGATGAAAATTTGGGGAGAAAGAGAAGTATTCATGCTACAATTGAAATAGATGATGACGAAATAGATATAGATAATAAGATTGATAGTGATGAGGATTTGGACAAAAATATAAATGAAGAGGATTATGAGAAAGAGGACATTGATGATGAAATAGATCATAAAGGTAAAGAGAATGTAAATGACAACATTTTGAAATTAGGAATCAAAGTTGATACTGGTGATAAAGACAAGCATCTGCCTGATCTTGATGAAATTAAAGCATCCAGGCATTCCAAAGTTGATGTTAATAAACCTGTGCAGAAAAATCTTTTAAAAATGACTTTACAAAAAGGTAGGATTCAAAATGATGTAAGCTAACCTAAAGTCATGTTTTACTTTTTAGATGATAACTTACAATTTTGTATATTTAAAGATGTTTGATCATTGATGAAAAAGAAATTAATTCAAAGCATAATTATATTCTAGATGCCATATAACTCAGTTTCCTGCAAAGTGAAAACTTAAAAAAAGGAAATTCTATAACATTTGAACATAGCATAAAAGACACTTTAAATCTCCGAAATGAAAAGGGAATACCGTTACAATGTATTGATAATGGATTAAGTGAATTTTAGCTGATTATGATATGAAGGAATCAGCTCTGAAAGTGAATTAATTTGTTACAAATGTAGCTAAACATTTTAGTGGGATATTTTCTTCCATACAAAAAACTAATTTACTGTATCTGTATTGAAATGGTCAAAGTTGTCAAAAAAGCAAAAGATGTATCAGTTATATGGAAAATGATTATAGTTTTTGTTTTTGAAATTGTAACATAACACCATAAATATAAAACTTTTCAGGTATAGAAATAATGTCATTTTAGGGTTCAGTGGGCCGTCAAAAATAATTTATGGGCCTTCAGAATTGAGAAATAGTGGTTTGTTTGAGGGGAGTGGGTGGGGTAATGGGCTTTAAAAAAATAACAGCAGTTTTTGTGGCTAAATGGTCTTTCAGAAATAATGACCATTTTATGGCTTTATTGTTTTCAGAAATATATGCATTTTTAGTAATTGAAAGGCCATCAGAAATAATAGCATTTTAAGGCTTAATGGGCCTTTTAGGATTGTTTTATATTTCAGTATATGAGGAGTTTTTGTTTACACTAATGAATGAGGCACCTCTAATGTGTATATATTTTAGTGTTTTATATTTGTTTTATCAGTCCATGAGCATCATTTTGATTTCCTATAAAATGTAACAAACATTTACTTAATAAGGGCTCAAGGTGATTTTTGATTAAATGATTGTTTGAATAATAAGTGTGACTAGAGTTATTTTATTGTCATTTCATCATTAATTATAGATTATGTTAATATTGCACTGTGTATATCGAGTTTTTGGCTGCAAACATTAATATTGGAAGCAGCCATTGTTTGATTTTTTTTATCAACCTTTTATTAATGATATGTTATGTGTTTGTACCTTAAACTACATACATGTATGAAAATGATTAAGAGAAATCCAAGATGCATTTATCAAAATTTCATTTATGTCAAGACAATGTTGGTCATTTAACAATGTGTTGTAATCAGTCAAGAGAATTCTTCTTGTTTTTATGTGGCTTTTTTTTTTGTTTTGTTTTTTTTGTAAGCTTTAATAAGGTATTCTCAAAGATGTATAAATGTTTGTACTATAACAGCATGGAGCAGATGTTAATATGCCTATCTCAACAATATAAAAATGGCAATTTCTTTGTGATAAGTATCTAATTAAGAACAAGTACACACCAGTATGAGCCTCCATGCATTGAAGTTATCAACAGAAAGCTCCAATACATTGTACAAACAGAAACCAGAGACTTTCCTAAGTTCAATGTCTGGAGCTTAATAGAAACACTAGAATGCTGTTTCTAGTTAGCAGTGATTTTATATTCCCATTTACTGGTTTCCATGGCTAAGTGGTTAAAGCTGCTTACTCCAAATCACTTGCCCCTTACCACTCTGGGTGTGACTTCTGCCACAAATTTTGAGTTCCTTCACATCAGTGGTTCTACTGTAGTGCCTTCTGATACATACAATGTGAAATACTTCTATACTACCATGTGATGAAACAAGACTGAAATGTGTTGTTATTTCATATCACACTTTTGTAAATTTAAGAAAAAAAAACAAAAATAACACATTACTTTTCATCAGCTAGGTTTAGAAAATAAATTTCTTTAACTAGTCATGTTTCTTCGTAAAGTGTCACCTTAACCAAATATAAAGAAAATTACTTATGCATGTTATTTTCACTAGTCAATAAACAGTTTACCTGGTTCTAAAAAACTTTGTAATTGTAGTCAGTTATTTACATGTACATATCGATAAAAAGGTTTGTTGTACCTCAGCCAAGTGATGTTCAGAATTATGTGTAAAGGCATTTAATAGTTTAACAATTGAGAAGATTGGCCATTCCACGTATGGTTGGCTCCCATAAGTTACTGAAGTAGTTTACATAAAAAAATTCAAAAGTTATAAGAATTTTTTTTAAAAAAAAAACCTACGAAATAGTTGAAAAGTTCATTCTTAGTTAGCTGTTTGTTTGCAGTTTTTGAAAGTTCATATGTTTAATTACAAATTATTTCTGATTGATTTTTTTTAGATATCTGAATATTGTGATTAGTTGAAGTAATGATATTGAAAGATTAGTCTAAAACAGAATATAAATCTATGCTATTTTTTTTGTTTGTTTTTTTTTCTCAGAAATATGATGTTTAGTCGTTGAATGCATTTATTGGTGAAGTCTCTGTGGCTAAGTTGACTTTGAAACACTTGCCTGTAACCACTGTGTGTTCACTTTCAGCACAGGACCTTAGATTGTGACATATGAGAAAGCTATCTAGCTAGCTGTAGAAGTCTGATTGTATTTCTCAGGTCCCCTCTTGTTCCTGGTTCCTGAAATATTTAATTTTACCGACATTTGAGGTGTTCCACCACTGTTTAACCTTGAAATTCATCATATGACTACTTTAAAAAGTTTGGTATAATATAAAACCATCCAAAAGTAGAATTAATTTTTATATTCTTCTTATATTCTGTCATTATGAACTTTAAATGTCTTACTATTTTTGTGTATGAAAGTCATTAGTTGTTCCATATCTAAAATCAGTATCATAATGTGTGGTGCTATTCTTAATCAAAGTGCAATTTATGCAATTTTATGTGAAGTGTTGTTCTTGTAATTATTTATTAGAGTTTGTTGTGTATGATTAATTATATAGCAATATAACTTTACATTAATAAGGCCAAATTGATGTTTGTTTGATATGTAAGCAGTGCATTTAGTTGGGGAATTTGTTGATTTGATTTGTTTTTTTTAATTTGATTACATTTTATTCAGGTTTAAAACATGCTATGATACAATTTAAGAATTTCATAAAATGAATGAAATGGCATATTATCTGTTAAGTTATGTGATTTCTGCTGAACAAACCAAAGGTTCCCAAATGCTTCCATAAAACCTAGAACAATTTGACAAAAAGTTTAAGAAGCAAACATAAAAAGTAACTACATGTATTTACTCTCAAATTTAGTTTGAAAAGGAGCATATAATCATTGATATCATATATATATACATGTAATACACCCCTGATGAAGGCATAATACGCCAAAAGTACTTGGGTATTTATACTTTAGCACTGTATGAACGTTTATTTTCTCCAAATTTATTGTTATTTTTGCCACGTTCTTGTATCCTTCTTGGGATCCAGTGTTTTTGAAAGGTATTTTGTAGATGCAAATATTTTTCAAAAACCTATATATATACATTTGTATATACATTTATTACAATGTACATTGTATGGTTTAGATGAGAAGTTTTGTTCACATTAAGGAGAATTGTTTTCATTGTGATTTTGGTATTTATCTACTACACAAACTTTTCTGTTTCCAACGTTTCGAGGGGTTAAACCCCTCTTTGTCAAGGACTTTCTGTTTATTCTTTATAAATCACATATTTATCTTCATTGTGATTTTGGTATTATTTTAAATGCAATACCAGGTTAATTGATATGTTTGAGAATTCAAAACCCCTTTAAACAGGAATATGAAACATTTGTAAAATAACACACAATTTCTCTTATAATGATAATATATTTCATCAGATAGCTATAGACAAATTCTTTCAATAATGATGACATGAATATATATTTTGTTAGTCTAAGTGATAGTATGAAAGTTTAGTATGAAAGTTTTTGTCAGTTGATATATGAATTTAAAGTGGCATGCCTCCATATGCATGTAATAAATGTTAAAATCAAACTTATGACCTGAGACATTTCAATATTCAATGACGTTTTGTTGTTTATCAAATTCAGAAGTAAACCCTACAGATTCTTCAGTATGGCAGAATGGTTTAACTTGAAAAAAGTAACATAACACTTGTCTTTATAGCCTCAGTGAAAACACTATCAGTTTCAAAATGAAGTTTGTAGTTTCTATACCTGATGCAATATCATTCTTTTTCTGTTTATTCTTTTATTGTTATATTTTAGTCATATTTTGCCAAACTTTGCAACTATGTTTTTATACATGTGAATAACTGATAAAAACGACTTAACATATTAAAATTACTAAACATATTTATCGAAATTAAGTTATTTCAAAATAAATAATAAACACACGGAAGTCAAACAAATGTTTTTGATTTGTTCATGCTGCATAATATTATCACTAAACTGTTCAATTAAAAAATAATCAAAGAAATCTAAAATACGATTTGTTGAAGACATGTAACTACATGACTACAGTTTTGTTGTAATTACCACTTGGCCATCGGGGTGTAATTATTGATTTAATTATGGAAATCTATATCATTGCATTCAGGAAACCGAAAAGTCTTCGGTCATTTAATCAGTCTCAGGTCAATATTGCTAGAAAATGAAATGCATTACTAAATAGTTCGGTAAAATCATTTTTAATTGTACAATATTTCACGGGAAAGTATAAATATTTTAGTTTTCATAGAGAATTAAAAAAAGTTGGAGGCATGCTGCTTTAATGTTTAAAATGCTTTGTATTTTTTTCTTCAATTTTGAATATATTTAGACAAAGGTTAATGGTTTGTTAATTATGTGTTTTTAGATGATAAGGTACAAGGATTGCTTGCTTGTTAATTATATACTAGTAGATTGTTATGTTTATATTTAACTGATCCCAATTAGTCTTAGTGGTAATAGTTGCCTCTATAAAATTATTGCCAACACAAAGTTCAACTTGTAGACTTATTTTACAACAATGATTTTACTTCCCACCAATATGTTGTTTTTTGTTGTTTTTATAAACAACTGTCTTTGATAGTAAGATAATTTTTCTTGCCATTTTGTGTTGAATTTTCATTTAACTTACCCTTAAAATTAATTGATAATGGACAGTTCCAATAATGGAAGCAGGACATGTCCATTTTAGAAATTAAGGGTCATATTGGGCTGTCATACAAGACTTGCAATTTTGTTGATTGTTAACATTCAGCAAAGGTACTTTATTGTTTAAAAGAATAGAAAATACACATGTACATGAAACTAAAACTATCTTCATGGTAATGATTTTGTACTGTTGAGTTAATTCAATAATTGTTTACTATTATAGCAAAAGAATGAAATATGTACATGATGTACCCCAATGAATGTGGAGCTTAATAACTTACATGCCAAAGTTGTGTTTTTTACGGTTCATTTGTTATATTTATCAGTAGTGCCAGTTGTGTTTATTTTTCTATGATTTTGTTAATTATGTTATTAAATGATTATTATTTTTGTTATATGAAATGTTGATTTTAGAATTATTATTCCAATGCAATAATTAAACTAATGAAAATAAATAAGAAAATAATTTATTGGTTGTTACCTTCATTTTATCATGATATATTTTTGTCCAATGTTTGATATACAAAAGTAATCTATCATGGCTTACTGTTATTAAGTTAGGATATTTTGTTTGACTCGCTTTAATTATCATTCCTTTTAAAATGTTAGAAGCACCTTGTTAGAGGTACAGTTAGAAGTAGCCTGTTAGAGGTACATATATATAGTTTTACCATCGTCCTACAGCTTAAAAAACTGGTTTGAATTTTATATTTGGTTTCCCTCAGGGAATCTGGCCCCATGTTCATTTAGAAAAAAATAGAATCCAGATTTATTTTCATTGTTTTATAAAATAAGTATTGGTCGTACTTTACTAAAGGGTCTCACTAGCAGCTACCATCCCACCGCAGCAGATCAGGTAATGTTATGATTCGCCACAATAATGATTTGGCATATAACAATTTGTCACAGGATTAAATCAATTCCCCACATGTGTTTAAATGCAAATTTTTCACACCCGTTATCAAATGTTGATGAAATCCTTTTTATACGCCCATTTTTCAAAAAACTGGTTGTATTATAGTTTCCCTCTGGCGGGCAGGGGGCGTCCATTATTTGTCCGGAGCATATCGCCTTCACCCATGGAGGAATTTTAATGAAACTTCATAGAAATGTTCACCACTATGAGATGCCGTATCGCAAGCATGAACCAGGCCTAGGTCAAAGGTCAAGGTCACACTTAGAGGTCATTGAAAAACGCTTGTCCGGAGCAAAACTTCTACATGCATAGAGGGATTTCAATAAAACTTGGCACAAATGTTCACTATTGTTATGTCCATGCAGCCATGGTCAAGGTCAAACATAGGGGTCAAAATTAAGATAAAAATATATATTGGGACCATTAAGTTATCATTTATTGAGGGATTGAAACACAAATGGTCATTATCATGACAACTGGTGTTAAACATGTAATTTTGATTAAATATGCAAGGTCAAGGTCACTACAGATGATTGCCAAGGTTACTACAGATGATAAAACAGAGATTTTGTCCAGAACATATCTCCTACACATATGAAGGGATTCTAATGAATCTTCATAGAAATGTTCACCACTTTGAGAAGCCGTATTGCACGCATGAACCAGGCCTCTAGGTCAAAGGTCAAGGTCACACTTAGAGGTCATAGAAAAATGCTTGTCTGGAGCAAAACTTCTACATGCATAGAGGGATTTCAATATAACTTTGCACAAATGTTCACTATTGTTAGGCAGTGTTGCGCGCAAAATTTATGTCCCTGTGGTCAAGGTCACACATAGGGGTCAAAGTTCAGATAAAAATATGAAAATATATATTGGGACCCATTAGTCATCATTTATTGAAGGATTGAAACACAAATGGTCATTATCATGACTACTGGTGTGAAACATATAATTTAGCTTAAGATATGCAAGGTCAAGGTCACTTAAGATGATTGTTAAGGTCACTAAAGATGATAAGATATAGAGATTTTTTCCAAAGCATATCTCCTACACATACGGAGAGATTGTAATGAAACTTCAAACAAATGTTCCCCACTATAAGAAGCTGTGTCCCTTGCATAAACCAGGTCTCTAGGTCAAAGGTCAAGGTCACACTTAGAGGTCATTGAAAAACGCTTGTCCGGAGCAAAACACCTATATGCATAGAGGGATTTCAGTATAAGTTGGCACAAATGTTCATTTATAATTGTGAGACGGAGTGTCGCACGCAAAATTTAGGTCCCTGCGGCTAAGATGTCAAGGTCATACATAGGGGTCAAATTTCACGTAAAAAATCACTAGAGATGATAATATATCCAGATATTGCCCAGAGCATATCTCCTATATGCATATCTCCTGTAATGCCCGCATCTCTCAAAAGCTTCTGTGGCGGGCGTATATTGCGACACTGTTGCCCTTGTTTTGCTCTGCTTTTTTTCTGCAATCATAACTTTTTAAGTTGTAATGTCTTCATACTTGGCCACAATAACCCTTGGGGCAAGACCTTCTAGTAGACCAGACTAAACTTGACCTTTATTCATAAATGAACTTTACTTTCAAGGTCAAATGTCTAAATCTTGTTCGACTTTTGCTAATTTCTGCTATTAGTGGCTATAACTTTGTTATTTTAGAATTGGTTGTCTTCAAACTTAAATACAACAATCTTTTAGGATAGAACCGGAGTTGACCCGACAGACCTCCACCTTCAGTCATAAATGACCTTGACCTTGAAGGTCAGATTATTTAAATTTTCTTCTTTTTTTTCGCTGTAACTGGCTTCATGTATTACTTTGTTTGTAATGAATGGATTGACTTTATATTAAGATAGATCATTCTTTAGTATAAGACTTTCAGGTATATTAAACTGAAATTGACCTTGACTCATTTATACCGTTGACCTTGAAGAATAGTATCCAATTGTGGGGGAACTCTTACATAGTGATACAGTTATTCATCCATGCATACATACATATAACATTAATTCTAATTCCGGAAATTGCGGTGTAGAAGTAAAATATTTGCAGAGCAGAAAAAAGTCGAAAATAACAGCTAGCTTTAGTCTAATTGTATTGTTTCTAGATATAACTTTAATTTTTATCATCAGAGATTAATTCAGTTGCGAACTTTTGCAAAAACACTGTACAAACTGTACACAACCAGGTATCAAAGCATTGTGTTGCTAGCTTGATCATCGGTATTCTTTTATATTATACATCAAACAATTATGTTGAATGTAAACAAGTTCAACACACATGTAACAAACATACTATCGGTGAAACTGTGAGTCCATCAGATGGTGTTCAATGTGATCATGTAATTTCCCCCACCACCCCCTTAGAAAAAGGCGTCTCTTCCAGATCTTCGGAATATTGAAATTGCATCAGTCTTAGTTCACGGTGCTAATTATGATGAATGTGAGCTTGTCAAAGCTGCTGTTTATAGCCTTACATTTATGACAGCAATATCTGCAGCAATCGTTCCTTTCATTATATCAAGCCTTAAACAATACTTTGAACCTTCAAATACAGATCTTCAAAATCAAGAAATTGCCTTGTATAGAAGGGATACAAGTACATAGTTCCCTTTCCCGGTTAGTCTGTTCAGTTAATTATGCCACCATTAAAAGTCGTTATTCGTCCTCGCCGTTCGTCCAAGCTTATGGTTTTTGTTTGTTTGTTTTAGGTTTTACGTCACATCGACACAGTATAGGTCCCAGCTTTACTGGTGAAGGAAGACCTCAGGTGCCCTTCCGTGCATTATTTCAGGCACGAACGGGCACCTGAGTAGAACCACCGACGTTCCGTAAGCTAGCTGGATAGCTTCCTGTCATGAAAGATTCCAAAGTCCCTGTCGGGATTCGAACACACAGCGGTGAGGGGCAAGTGCCAAGCTTAAGTAGGCGTCCGTTTGTTGATTTGAACTCTTCGTTGTTATATTAAGCTGGGACGCTGGGCTAAAATCGTTTGCCGGAAGAAGTGCAAGGGAAAACGTTTTTCTCAAACGTTGGTAAACATCTTGTTCACTCTAGGCAGTCGGTACGTGGCTTGAATAATAAACATGTACATGACCACTCCAATCTTTTTTTTTTTCTTTTTTTTTCTTTTTGATAGATTAAATATTTATTTATTCAAAATGTTTTTAAAAAGTCAAAATTTTAGTAAAACAACAAAAGAAAGTTGTTCTAATAATTTCATCTATATAATATTAAAAATAAAGGTAAAAAGTTTCACTGGCGGAACTATCACCTGGCTTTATTTGAAGTCCCAGATCCTTATTAATTGTCAACCAATTTTCACCATATAAAGTCCAATCTACTCAGAAATGATTTCGTTTTCCAAAAATGTACAATATTAGACCAGTTGGTATGACAAAGAAATCGAATTTTAATGCGAATATGCACTTTTATCTAGGTCGGACATCGCTTGACCGGGACGTAAGAAGACGATTTTGAAGTATTATGTTCAAAGAGTCTCCACTAAGATTATACTTATTACAACTATAAGCACATTTATTTATGATAACAAGAAATATATGTAATAAGGGATATTTGACTTAAATATTTTAAAATGAATAACAATAAATTATGCTTAAACTGTAAAGTACTTTTGTTCAATGCATGATAAAGAATGTATTGCTTGTCTTTCCGCCAATATTTCGAGTTTAACGCCAGTTGTTTTTATCCAGTTGTAATGAAAGGCATGACTAAAACATGTTTTGCTAATTTTAGTGCATTCTACAAAAAATCTTTTTTCTCTAAAAAATGCAGTTGTTGTTTTCTCTATTTGTTTATTGTTATCTTGGTCAGCTAATATATTTTTTCACATACATTATTTGATATTTCACATAACTTATCCATTCTTTATTACTGTCTATTGCTCAGAGTCGATTACCAAAACTAGATAGTATTATTACATAGTTCGATTCCTTTGACAAATTACATGTAGTAGCTTTCAGCGACACATGGTTACATTCATCGGTTAGCATAAATGCACAACTATTAAACAACTTTCATATTCCCGAGCACAGAGACAGAGGGCATGATAAATATGGTGGTGTTATATTATATGTCAACGAAAATTTAGCTTATGCTCGAATGCATGACTTAGATTTCTTAGATATTGAATGTATTTGGATTGAACAAATTCTAAAGCGGAACCTCTAAAGCCCAGTATGACCTTAAAATTGAACAATCTTTTGACCTTGGACTTAATTCTGAGAAACAAAACATTACTATTGTTGGTGACTTTAACCTCAGTCCTTATATATTGCTAACTCGGTTTCATACACTGACGGTATGGTTTCATATATTGTAACTGTGGATTAATATAATGGATTCCGGTTAAATAAGAAGGTGTTTTCAATTCATATATAGTCGAAGTGAACTCATATATTATCCAAATGGTTACATAAATTGAAAAAGAACAATTTCAGAGAGCCATGGCTTTCCATACAAAACGAGGCTGCCAGGATATTCACAGGTGCTATTAAACTTTGTTCTCTTGAAAAACTTTATGACGACCAAGGATGGCAATCTTTATCATCACGACGTTATTATCTAAAACTGGTCTTTATTTACAAAATATGCCCTACTTACTTACATGTATTCTTTACTTCCAACACGTTAAAACGAAAGATACGAGTACATCTTTAGAAATTCTTCATCTATTTTTCCTATCTATTGTATCAAAACTCTCTTATCCTATCTAGCATTCGTTCTTGGAACACATTCCCTTAGAATACTCTGTACAACAATTTAAGCGACTTCTTTCTAACCCACGTAAACCCCCTAATTGCATTAACACAGGGCCACGCACAATTCAGATTTTGCATACTCACTTAAGAATTGGCTGTAGTTCCTTAAATGATGATTTTTTCCGGAACAAAAAAAGTCCGAATCACACATATGCGCTTGTGGTCAAACAGAGACAGTGTGTCATTTTCATTGTATCATCATGAGCGAGATATCCTCTATAGGAACATCATAAAGCTAGACAGATTCCTGATTATGACTCACACTCTGCTTGTGCATTTATAATAACAAAAACATAGAGCATTTCAAATGTGTTTACTTTTATATTGATTATTCGGAAATATTTATATAATGTCTGACCTCTACTGCTATGCTGCATAATTATATTCATCTTTGTTTTTTTGTGTTTTTTTTTTTTTTTTTTTTTTTTTTTTTTTTTTTTTTTTTTTTGGGGGGGGGGGTTTGTTGTTGTTATTGATTCTTACTTTTTATTGTCTTTTTCATCAAAACTTTCTAAAAAAATGCCCTTAACATCAAAAAACTTATTTCTTTTCAATCTTGCATTATTAAATGTGTTAACTTTCTGCTAACCGGTTAATTACAACCACCACTGACATTGAATACTATAGTCGTTAGATAATGGCTTCTATAGGTTTTTACTTTCAGCCAAAATCTATAATTATTGTAATGATGTTACCTACACATGTATAAATATTCTGAATAAAATTTAAACCAATAAAGCATGTAGACAGTTGTAGACATGTTATTCAAATAAATATGATATTGTTTCTACATTCTTGTTTTTGTTTAGCTTTAATTACTTATATCTTTCAAGCAGCTACTAAACACGTTTCTTATTGACAGTCCATAGTTAAAAACTTTGAAGCGATGAAGATTCCACCAGCTGCCCATGCCACCAGCCAAGCAATGATGTCGAGGACAAAGCCGTTATCTAAATCTGATCCGCTTGTTTTCACTTTATCAAAATATATTGCCATGGCAATCATCAAGAAAAATCCTGGAAGTGTAATAAAGTTATCTTAATTTTAAAGGATATAAATTATAACATTTCTGAAATGATAATTAAGTGAACCTTATCCTGAAGTAATTATTATGACACACAATTTTCTCCAGGAATAAAAGCAACATTAATAGAACAGACTGATTAAGACGTTTACACATTTTGAAATAAATGAATGTAACGACCATTTTTAGTAAGAATACATCTATTAGAAGTTAGTTAACTACATGAGAAAATTTTCATTTTGGTACCTACGTGATTTGTGCGGACAAATGAACATACTCACCAGACGCGAAATTCAGGCCTCCAGCTGCAAAGGACAATGTTTTTTTGTCCTTCATAACAAACATCATAAGTACAGCACACACAATAGCTCCCGTCGTCGTGAAAATAGCCAAAAATATCATTGCCTTACATGCTTTGACAGAGTTTTTCTGCTCGTCCGTTACTGTTAAAACTGTAATTAAAGATACATTTAAATAATGGTCGGTGAAGTGAATTGACTGAGTAGATCAGGCCAAACCGTCTGTTTGTCTGTTCTTATCATTCCTTGTCCACTACATATCTCATTAACCTATTGAAGAATATTCATTGATGCACTTGATATTATATATAGTAAAACAACTAACTATCATTTCAACTGATTATGGGTGTCACGTTACAATTATGAGTTTGCGGCTCGGACCGAAAAAGTTCGTAACCATAATTTGCCTGCGATCACGACTGGCAAACTGTTGCTCCACTTCAAAATTGTGGTGTACGGAAAAACGGGCAAACAACATTTCCGAGATAGAGCAGAAGGCAGATTTGAACAATTATTGTTGATGTTTTTTGTCTTTTAACTCATTTGAATTGTATTTTTTCAAAAAAACGAAAAATGTAGTTCCGTGTATGATTCTTTAAGGCTTCCAATTGTTTGAGCTGTTACAAAAAGGAAATTATATTAAATCCATGATATTTTTTTTCCCTGACGTAGACTTAAAGACTTTCCAGAATTTTGTACTTCACAACAGCAGGTGTCAAGTGCCGTGTGGCAGCCGTAAAAAGTTGCCCCGGACTTCACTTCAGTGTTGTTATATTTTCTGGTCCTTCGGGATCATTAATGCCAACACTATAAAGTGTTGAGAATTGAGTACCGTTTAACCGGTGCTAGGGGGCTGAGGGATGTTGCACTTATTCATTATTCCTCATGTACAGACTCAATCAAACCGAGTCTGCAATTCTTAAGTTATTTTGAACTTTTCACAAACGTCGTCTATGGTTGTATGTAATACCGAACGCCGTACAGAACGAGCGTTTTGATTGGTTTTAATCGCCTCATGAAATCGTGAGGCATCCAATGAAATAGCTGCCTTTGAAGCACCTCTAATCGACTCAATATCGACAAAAAATCCCACGACTGATAAATGTTAATAGTTCGGCCGTGGGTATCCGACGATGTTTGTTTCCAGAATTTAATATAACTGTTTACTTTTATCATTAAACACTGAATATTGTCAGTACAAATCTATCTTGTTTTGTAAAATTTTGTTTGTTTATTCATACAAAACGAACATTGATAATGTGTAAAATGATTCCTTTCGGTGATTTAGATCTACTATACAATAATGCACATTCAATTTCATATGAATTGGAGGGTGCTGCTTTAAGCGTATTTTGTAGAAACACGGTTTAATTTAAATTTAAAGAAAATTATGACAAATTAATTCCGAGGCAATAAAAATAAAAAATTGTTTCTTGAGTACCATGCTCTTTGTATACACATAAGGGAAGCAACTCAGTATATGTTCCTGTACGACGAACGCATAACATTTTCATATCAACAATTCTAACACTACAAGTGATTTGCCCCTAAACACAATGAAGATAAACTGTTAAACTGTGACAAAATTAGTGTTAGAATTGAATGTAGAAACCTCTTAAATGATTGGAGAAAAGAAGAAAAGAAGTGTATTTACTTTTAGAAGCATCTTTAATATCGTAGCAGCTGGAACTTAATCCTACTTTGTAGCATATTTCCCACAATCCAACTTTTAAAGTGTCTCAATTATGACATCGCCACTTTCCCATTTGTCAGCCGCCAGAGCTATAATGGCAAACAGAAGAGCCACTCCAGATTCCCCAATACCTATAAATCCTGCGATATTTGCCATTACCGTACTCTAGGTCGGCACATAACAGTTTTTGATTCAGTTTGTTTTGTTTTTTGAATCAGGATACAGATGAACGATATCGTGTCAAACATAAAATACTTGATGTGCTGAGTTTTATCAATTTTATGTTTAAATGTTTATGAAAATAACACTTGCTTTTGAAGCAGAGTATCCACTGAGTATTGAGGACTCAGAATTTTATCCTATTTTATACATTTTGAATATGTTATTTCTGGAAAAGATTGTGAAAATCAAATAAAATATTTGCACATATCCAGTCTTTTTTAAGTTAAAGAAGGATAACTGTTTGAAAAAGCAATTTAGAGTTGACATTTGACCCTCTGAACTTCCTTATGATCCTCTCTCTAGTATATAAAATTAAATATTAATACTCAATCGCGGATATTTTTCAATGAAAAAATGGGCAACACTTTGTCAAAATGATATTATGCATTGTGAAATTGGCTTACTATGATTGTGACCCTTTGTATTATTAATCAAGTGAAATATGTTTTTGGTTTTTAAGATGTCATCAGAAGGAACGGACAAGAGGAGATGAAATAAAGTGAACCCCATATAGTTCCTGCATATTATGTTTTGTGAGATTGTATAAGAAAAGAATGTAATAGATAGAACTTTCGGTTATTAATAAATGCATTATTCTTCATACAACATTCTAAAGTGTAAGGGCATATTATATGACAAAAAAGTATCATCTGATCAAAACAAGAAAAGTATCAAATGCTTCTAGTCTTATGGTATTCATTTGCACAGGTTAGTCTGTATAACAAACATAAAGAGATCTATCAAGTTAACCTGTTTTATCTCCTATACCCAGTATACTTTTGTTTCAAATATTAAGAAGCAATAAACAATACATTGTACTTGCTCATTTATTTCAAAACAATCATCTTATGTACAACTAACTAGTAGTCAATAGATTCTTTGTAAAAGACCATACCTGCTTAAGAATGTAATACATAAAGACGGTGCATACAACTAGTTTGCCCTGATCGTTGAATAAAAGCTATACACAACTATAATTTAAAATCTATAGTTAAATGGCATGACTAAAGTGTTTGACATTTCAACTTAAAACGTATTACTTTATTTTTTTTAACGTAAGATTCATACGATTCATGGTATTCGCCAATAGCTGTATATGAAATGTAGTATTTGAATTATTAAAGAAACAATATAGTGACGAAACAAAGACATCTGACGATATATCGATACTGACTAAAAAATCTTATGATCGATTCTCCGAAGATAGTATGGGATGTTTATGTGATTTAATACATGGCATGGAAGTATTATTTTATGAATAACAGGCTATTGTACATTATTTTTGATGATAATTGCTTTATTTAAATTCATTTACTTTTTGTACGACCATACATATTGACATTTATTTAAGAAATCATACGGTCACACGACTAACCGAAATATCGAAACACTACCGAAATACCCCCTAAATAATGGGTAATAGATATAAGAAAGACAAAACATTCATTAATGATAGATTAAGGAAGCCGTAATACTCCCGATATTTCTAAGGAGCCGGAATACCGCAGGTTTATACCAAAATAACATCTAATTATTGCATGCTTTGAAATCGTGATTTTAAAACAGACTGTTGACTGGAGAACACAATCTCCAAGACCTTGTACAACCTAGAAAAAAGGACAGTTCAAACGACTGAGAAGTGCTTTATCACAAACCGGCGGAGACTCACAGACGAAAACTGTTATAAATTGGATACAGATGACAACTGCAAGTTATATTTGTCTTTGTTTATAACTCAAAAAGGCAAATCATTCGTACTGTACAATACACACTGACAATTGGCCTTACTTCTTCTGGATTCAAAATCTTTATATGTCGCTGTTTAACATTTTTTTTTCATCTGTTGCGACATTAAAGTTTTGGAACAGACCCGTTAGATCAGAAACCTAACCAAATAACACGCATTTGTTTTTGCAAATCCCCTTTTCAGAATTAATGCTTGTTCATTATTCGATAAAACAATCGAAATATACCATTTAAAGTATCAAATTACAAATGCAATTATTAACATTCTGTTTATTTCACTCGTCAAATATGGGTTTTCCAATCTAAGCCTCCGGTACAAACAGACTTTTAAGGCGGTAGTGAATTTACCGGAACACCCATGCTATTTTACATGCTATTTAACTTCAAGTTACGATTGAATTGAACTGTTAACAGCTGTTTTGATTAAAATGCTTTGCAGTGTTCCAGTACTTCATTGAATTTTTCTCTGTACTCTCGATTTAAACGTTATAGAAGTAAAGTGTGGTTTCAAACTTAATTCTGGTCAAGTGAGCAAAATTGAAAGGCTCAAATATTTATTTACATTTATTATATGATTTAAATATAGCTGCAATCTCATTGTTAATAGAACTTTTTATAGAATCATATTCATTGGGTGCAGTATCATATTCATTGGCGGAATTGGTTTTTCCCTGTCGAGACTGTTAATTACACGTGCTTCTCAAAAAGATAATAAAAATATTGTTGTTGAGTTTTGTTCTTTATGGTATATTTCTCGATTAAAATATCGTTACTTTTATATTATAGTTAAAAGGTACACCGCAATGATGATTTTTAACTAAAAATAGTATTTTTGTATGCGCAACGTTCGCGTTTACACGTGTGCGTCTTTTTCACTCGCGCTTCAACGAAACAGGCAAATGTTGCACACGTACAAGGTTGTACTTTCTGTAACTTTTTGAATTCTTATTACTATTCATATAATAAAACAATTATTGACTAGTGTGCCATTTAATATGATGTGATATTCACCGACAGAAAGTCATATTGACCTCGGCTATCGCCAAGGTCAATATGTCATCTGCCGGTGAATATCGCACCATATTCAAAAATCACACAGGGTGAATGACCACCCACTTCTTTCCGAAGTAATTCTCCGACGGTGTCCTATCGTACCTCTATATCGGCCGGTCCCCGCTTGTAATTGTGGCGAAGGCATTAATATAGCTATGTGCTACATGTATAACCAGAGATTTAAAGGGCATCTAAGCGATAAAATGTCAATAATTGCATTACTATAGTAATAAGATCAAGTACTTGTATTTAATGTAATTGAAATATTGCACAGAGTGTAACGTGTGCACTGTCTTAAATAGTTCAAATTTTTACTATTATTTAAAAAACAACAAAAACACACACACACACAAACACATAGCCAGGTGTTTCTATTGTAATCAAGATGGGTTTTATTTCCTTTTAAACAAGTTCTTTTGTAATTTTTTGTTTGTTTCATAATAACTACACGATAAAAATAAAAAAAAAATATGTTTAAACTGATCTGCATGACGATGATACAATCACGACAGCTTAAATGTTTGGTTGTCGTTTTTAGAGCTAAAGTTCAGTACCCCGGGTCATTTGGATCCCTTAAAATTATTTTTACACGCGAATTATGTAATTGTTAAGGAAAATAATTATTGTCTTTCACATTTTTTCTCAACTATTCTCTTCCAATTTTCATCCGAAATATTTAAGTTATTTCATTTTGACTGACAACTTGTTATCTAAAGCCGACGAAAATAAAAGAATTGGGACGTGTCTTACATGGCTTTGTATATTTATCTTAATGTTTTGTATTGTACAGAATTTAAGTAATTGTTTGCAGAAGTATGCAACTAATTTCTTTACTCAGCATAAATATCTTTCTATAGTGATATACTTTGTAAATATTCTTTTTTACAGTCAAATAAACAAAAGTTAGACTGGTTTGTGACGATAGATGTGGGTAATGGTTCGCTGTAAAGATCTGATTCATTGGGCCTAAATTATTCTGTACTATTTGAAAAGAATATAAGATGAATAAATGTTACTATCTTAGAAATAATATATTAATATAACTGCAAGTTAAAATATAAATAGGAATTCCATATGGTGAGCTGCCTTCGATTATGCTAATAAATTCCGTATTCACGATCTCCTAATCAGGAGTTCAGTGCTTTAATATAGATATTTATTCAGGTTAAAACACACATATACATAATACAAACACTTATGCATTTTATATAAAAGTCATGACACAATTGTGATAAAATATTTCGGAAGTTTGACAAACATAAATATCACAGGAGGGTAATTAAATAATAAGATATAACAATAAAGAGTAATATCTAAAAAATTACTTTTCAGACAATACCAAATTTATCTTTCTTTCCTATGACTAGATATCAATTAACCAGTTAAATATAATGTGACGACGTAAGTGGAAGCATGTATAAAAAAGTGTTATCACACACCCGTGCTGATTTTGCGACTCCGTAAATATGGCATTGCACGGCCGTGCATATATTTTGATATATTTTTACGTGACGTCATTAGCGTTATACAGAGGCTCGCATAATATAATTTTACTCAACTCGTGCAATAAGTTCAGTATTGAACTTACACTCATTCAATATCCTCTATGTATATTTTTTAATGCATGCAGGCTAGGAATTCCAGACATTAATTTCTTTTTGAAAAAAGTACAATATCTTTCCCATAACTTTAGGGACCCTAAAATTGTACTGATTCGCCCGAGTTGAGTAAGAATGAATGTCTCTAACAGGTACAAAATTTTCTTTCATATATGAAGGGCACTGGTTATTAATAATTTTAAAAACATGATTAAGACGTAATTGCTTATTTCTGTTTTCTACATTTAATAAAGACATATTACCAAGAATAACATAATTGAATAATCTCTAGGTCCCATACCGTGTATAAATCTAACAATTTTATTTTGACAAATTTGAAGCTTACTTTTAAAACGCTTGTTCAGACTCGGGTACCAAGAAGAACATGCATAATCGAGGTGACACTGTATTAATGCTGAGCATAAATATTTTCTGGTCCTAAAATCTAAAATATTTGCTTGCCTTTGTTTTCTACCTTTAAGATAAGACATAAACCAGTCAGTATTAGAATACCCATCATTTTCAGTTTTCCACATAAAATATCATGGTCAACAGTATCAAATGCTTTTTGTAGATCATGCCTGTGAAATATTGTTTCTGATATGATCTATAAGATGGATTAGACAAGTGTCAGTAGAATAGGAATTTCTAAAACCTGACTGTAATTCATACAATAAACTATTATCAACTATAAACTTTTTAAGTTGTGAATACACTGGTTTTTCTAAAAAAATTGATACAATGCTTAAAATGCTTACAGGTCTATAATTTCCTACTTCAAGTATATAAAGGTTTTACCCTAGCTACTTTCATGTCATCAGGAACATAATTTTCTGAAATTGACATATTTATGATAAATGTAATTGGTATTTTCAAAAAGGAAGCTGCATCTTTTAAAAATCTAGCAGGAATTTTATCTAAACCAGCACTCTTTGATGAGTTTAAATTCTTAAGCTCTTTATATACAAATGTCTCAGACACATGTTTCAAGTACATTTTATTATTCTTAATATTTCTATCATTATAAAAATCTAATTAATATGCACTAGCAAACCTTCGTACACCTATTATTTATCAAAATAAACTATTCTAAACTAATGTTGATCTTTCACATTACATCAAGTTGTTTATGAAGCCTTAGAATACCGATATTATATACTCTTTCTTCCATGCACGAAATGCAACATCCGTTTCTATGGAAAACTCGTATCCATTTGATCCCATTATGAACTTGCACTGCTTCGAATAAAGTGTAGGCAAAATCAATAACATATAAATGTGTACGCAGTATCTTTATTTTTTAAGATTGTACGCAGTATCATAATGTCTTTTTCCTGTAAATAGTTCGTTTTAAGATATTTTCGTACAAAAGAAAAATAACAAAGATTGAAAATATATTTATGAAACAAGTTCTACAATAAACGAACTTCCAGTTGTGTGAAACTTTCAATTTAATCGACAATTTCTCAATTTCTGTAACATTTCAACGCCGGATGTACGCAGTATCCAGAAAAAAAATCGCATTCACACGAAATACTGACGAAATACTGACAAGAAAGGGAAGATTGAGTCAAGGCATTTGGAATATTAATACTAGAAGTAAGGACATCTTCTTCTCAATAGAAATTAAATTCAAATCTATTCTGATTGCTTTTACATGACTCGTTTTTGTTCAAAATACCGGTTGAAAAGTGTTCGCGGTATCAGAATTTTGAGGATGCGCGCATGGTATAACCTCCTTGGAAATAAAAACGGTGCTAGGCTGAGTAGAATACTGCTTTTATTTGGAATCTTTGGACTCGAAAAATGAAAACGCGACAAGATTCAGTACAATATGTATTTGATACGGATGTTTTCCGCTTGATAATGAAAACAAGGCCAAATAGGTCACCTTACTAAATCTTGCTGTTTAAAAACTGAATGGTGTACATTTTTCGAATAAGTACGAATAAGTGGGCATTGGACATTCAGCCATAGATCTACGGTGGCAAAAAGGTGACATGTGTACGTTAATATTTATCTCGTGCGAACGAGATACTATATCGTGGCCACATGTTACTAATTCGTGCGCACGAGATTTTATATCGTGGCCACGAGCTACTAATTCGTGAGAACAAGATAATTAAGTGGTGCGCACGATATTCCATGTCGTTGGCACGAGTTACTTAGTCGTGGGAACGAGATACTATGTCGTAGCCACGAATTACTAAGTCGTGCGCACGAGATGATTAAGTGGTGCGCACGAGATACTATGTCGTGGCGACGAGTTAGTGATGCGCACAATATACTATGTCGTGGCCACGAGTTACTACGTCGTGCGGATGAGATAATAAAGTCGTGCGCACGAGATAACTAACCAATCAGATTATTATATATTTGAACTTTCTTAGTTAATTAGAAATGTGACATAGAGCAATGCTGCCCCAACTTCACCTGCTTGTCATAGTGCCATATATTTATAAGTTATTTATTTGACATTGATCTTTTACATGCAGCGTCATTGTGACCCTGATTTGTGACCCAATGTCCACAAAACTATAAGGTGTCATCCACCGATCAGGTGCAAAGTACATACAAGGTTATATAAACCATGGCTTAATTCTTCTCAATGTATTCATCAGACAAGGGAATTTACATGAAGTTTCATGGTAACCTTGACCTTTGACCTATTACCTCAAAAATTAATGTAGGTCATTATCTGGCCACGGGCAAAGTCCCTACCAAATAACATAAACCAAGGCTTATTCCTTCTCAAGTTATTGTAAGAACAAGGCTATCAGCCGTAAGAACGTTCAAACTGTTCAACCCTATCAGAGAATGGTCCCTACAAAGGGTCATAACTTAGTCAAAATTAAAGTCTGATCAATGGGTCTTGGAAAGTGATCTCCTAATATGATCCGTAAGACATGTATCAATTTAAAAGTGAATGTTCCTAGTTGTTTCAAAAATTAATGTTGCATGTGAGACGTAAACCAAGCATTTTTTACATTTAAAAGTTCATAAAGTGTTATTTGACCCTGGTCACGACATAGTATCTCGTGCGCACCACTTAATCATCTCGTGTGCACGACTTAGTAACTTGTGGCCACGACATACTATCACGTGCGCACCACTTAATTATTTCATTTCAACGACTAAATAATTCTTGGCCACGGCGCACGACTAAGTAAATCGTGTCCACAACAAAATATTTCGTGAGCACCACTTAGTCTCGTTCCCACGACTTAGAAACTCGTGGCAACGACATAGTGTCTCGTGCGCAAGGCTTAGTAAGTCGTGCCCACGACATGGTATCTCGTGCGCAGTTCTTAATTATCTGGTTATCACGACTTAGTTACTCGTGGTCACGACACGGTTTCTCGTGCGCACGAGATAAACAAAAAAACACACACACACACATGTCATCTCTGTGCCACTGTAAAAGATCTCACGTTGTTCTCCATTACTTTATAGCATTTTAAATATTTAAGCAATTCATGAGTTACAGTTTATGAAAGTTTTATTATATACATATATGATAAGATGAAAATAATTATCATTCATTTTTAATGACATTTCATCCTTGTAAAAACCTTTTCATTTCACGCTTTAAATAATTTTTTGGCCATTGGCCCTTAAGCCCCAAATCTCAACTTGGCACATTATACTCGAAGTAGTTTTGTCTTGGTTGTAAATTATTGTTTTCTATTTGCGACCGATGTCTGAACAAAATATGATTTTTATGAAGTTTGAAAATTATCTTTATACCCAATCATAATGGAAAATGTACGCCACAAGATAATTTAATTCACAAGGTTAGCTTTTTAAAAAGCTAGTAGCGACTCGCTTCGTAATTTTTTTCCAGGGGTGTGTTTAAATGTAAAAATGACAGTTCTGTTAGCTGAAAGGACTTCAGAGAACATAACATCAAAATAAAAGTGACATATAAAGTTATGGAGGCCAGTTCTCTCAGTTTGGTTTATACAGAATTCATTTTAGTTCGATTGTGAAGAAACCTATAACCTATAAGCTTATAGACACACTTTCGTATTCGTTCCTGGAACCAACTAGTACTGAGCAATGAGTGTAAAGATTCTTGCTCAAGGAAACTACGACTTGCCCCTGACGGGGTTTGAACCCATACGGCTAGCGATCAGTAGATTACTAGTCCGACGCGTTAACCACTCGGCCATGCCGCCACTTTCAGTTTAACAAAGAGGAATATGAGTATATATGAAGATGCATGCAAACAGATAGAATGAAGTCCCTATGTCTATGCACATTTACTATATGGCCTGATGACCTTGACCAAAAATGTTAGATAGGTAGAATTCATAAAGATGTCTCTTTATACGAAGTTAAGTTGTAATATGTTATTTAGTATTGGAATGAGTGACAGACACAAGTCCTAAAGTAAACACAAGTTGTCAATCAATTCAGCCAGAAAAGCCGGGATCGTATTAAAAAATATAGGGATCCCGGAAATTGACCAGTCTAAGAAGAATCTGATGTTTTTTCAGATAAGCCGGGATCGTATTAAAACATAAAGGGATCCCGGGAATGGACCAGTTCAAGAAAATAATTTTCAGAAAAGCCGGGATCGTATTAAAATATATAGAGATCCCAGGAATTGGCCAGTTCAAGAATATAGTTTTCAGAAAAGCTGGGATCGTATTAAAACATATAGGGATCCCGGGATTTGACCAATTCAAGAATATATAGTCTTTGATTTTTCCAATTCATTAGGCATATAATTATAAGTATTGTGATTTCCGCATTTTAAGTTTGTAAATAAATAGCTCTAAATATATCTATATCCTAAATTAAATTAATTTAACGTTCATTACATACAATAAAAAAATAAAAACTTAACGTTAATGGCCTTTCATTACGACAACAATCAACACAAATATAGTTTATTTGTTTTTTCCTCTATATCTAATACGATCCCGGATCCCGGGCGTCCCGGATCCCGGGATTTTCCCCACACACTAAATACCGGAAAGAATAAAATGAACGGAAAAAAAGAAAAAGAAAAAATGCACAGAACCAGATGTACACTTACGTTAATTAACCAAACGAAAACTTACTACAGAGAAAACAGGTGAAATCGCTAAATCAAAAGTCAGTGTAAATATGATTTATTGAAAAGAATTCATGAAAACAAACATTTTAATCATCATTACATCTTTGCGCTCAAAGCAATACTTGCTGCTTTTTAAAAATGGCGTGAAAATTGAAGTTTTTTTGACGCTATGTAAGATTAAATTTGATTTGCTAAATAATTTTGGATTCCAGCCCTGACAGATAAATTTTGTAGAAAGGTATAGAAGCCAAGCTTCGATTAAATTTTTGGATGGATTCGGAGTTTTAGGTTGTTCCTCAGTAAAATCCTAACGTAATACCGGCTCGCCGTGGCGATCTGGCATCAAGTGATTTTCGTCTTTCGTCATATTGTAGATTGGGTTGCAACAATAAGATCCATAAAGGAAACATGTCCGATCATTTGTCTTGTATTTTGTCTTCTTGTTTCTGGTTTTGCGTAAGTTTTTTGCGTTGTTTACTTTCATCAAATAAACTTAACTAAAATACACAGGAAGATTTAAAGTTTTGTGATTAAATTTCAGTACATAAGTACTTTACCTTTATTGTCTATGAATATCTGACAAACATTTCATAAAAAGGGTTTAATGAAACATGTTAAAAAACTACGGCGAGATAAAAACGCGATGTTGAAAGGTTTTGCAAAAGAAAAAATGTCCTGATATAGGTACAAATAAGTGTTGACAAATCTATTCAAAGAAGAGATATTTTCACGCGACCTTGCATGGAATAAATGATATAAAGCAGACTAGCTGCTGCACATTTGTCATTTGATCACTGTGCGACTTCAGATACCACACGAATCTCGCTAGGATATTTAATTGCAGGTATGTGATGGAAATTTTTAATTATTAATTCTCATAAACGTTTATTATTTGCCTAAAGACAATCGTTTTTAAAATATTAATGATATACAAATTTAATCATCAATTGACAAAATGTTATACGTTTTTGATAAACTATGGAAAAAAACTTTTTTATACTAGTCACTATCTTAGGATATTATTGTATGCGTTTTTTCTACATATTTTCGATTTTTCCACAATAACGTTCATTATCCTTTTTTTAAAAAAAGGTATTCTTATAGAAAAAATACAAGAAAAAATAATATTTTTAACCTTGTAGCCTTTTATTCTCGTGCAAAAGTAACCTCAATTAATTTTAACTATATTTGCGTAATTTCGGTATACATTGATGCGGACCGACAAGAAAATCCAAAACAATTTCACAATAATTGTTAACAAAATTAAGGATGCATACACTTATCAGTTTACTTTAATTTATTAGGAAAGATTGTTCAAATGGAAAATTTACAATATTTTACAATAAGAAATGCTTATTTTTTAGACATACTTATTACCAAGTTTAAAAAATGGCCGTCTCCTGGAACAGACCCCTTTAATTATCCCTGTCTGCATTGTATACGGAATGAGCCTCATATGCATGACATCATGGTATTATAGCCTTATTTGATTGAAATAAATTGTTTGTTTGTCTATCTTCAATGTAGCCTACTTTTATGGAGCCCAGTGTCTGATTTGGTATACGAGTTTCACTATAGACGATTTGCTGGTCCGCTTTACTATGGTTGCTAGTTTTATATAAAAAAAAGCTTTCAAAATTTTAGAAAATTCTGCAATAAATTTCATAGTTCATACTTATTACAGCACTTTAGGACAATAGCAATTATATAAGTCTAATACATTCTTGTTAATATAAATGAATGTGTGTATTATAAGGTATAAAGAATGTTATATGGCCATATAAAAAGGATGTTGTCTATAACCATCTATACAGAATCAAACCTTAACGAATTTATAAAAATACAGCAACCTGATTGTATTAAAGACAAAAATGATTATTTCTTTCATTAATTGACAGCAGTCGTGTGTATAGTCCATATAAAGTTTACGATTATACAAAAAGCGACGTTACAAACGTGCAGTATTATAAAAAAAATATATTGAATGTAATATCATTTTTTTCGTACAAGATATTGCACCGACTGTGCATATGGTTTAACGACAGAATTACGTATGTGATGATCTTTCTTTCTTTCTTTCTTTCTTTTATGCATTACTTTCCATTTCAAACTTGCATTCAAAATACAACAAATTTAAACAGAATTGACCGACGAGCATATGTTACTTTACTATATGATGCAACTTTAAAGCTCCTGCAATTTGTTATATATATATTTACTCTCACATTTACAGAGAAAAAATACCTTCTCGTCAAAAGCAAGAAATCAACGACTGAAATGTATCTTATGCGGGTAAGAACTATTTCAAATAAATCTTTGATTGTGTATTTTATGATTTATTGGTTTTTATTCATTTTACTTTAATGCTAACACAACATTTTTGGAGAAATTTTATTATTTTAACTGATTATATCTTCTCCATATAACTTGCCTAAATCAATCTTTTAGATCGCCGACATATGTCAATAAAAAAATGAAATGAGCCTTGGTACACCTTACTTTGGGGTCCATCACACTTTGAGGTCAGGTTTTGATACACAGATATGCATTGTTACACAGACGGTCGGTCCCCAATCGGTCATGTAATTTTAAATTTTCTCGCTGATCGGTTGTCATGCGTGATTTTATTTCTGGTTACATTTGACAAACAACCGCACCTTGGGATCATAAAATCAATTCATGAACAATTAATTTTAGTGATATTGTAAAGTAATTTCATGTAGTAAAGTTAACTAAAGTAAGTGAAATGTATATTAAGTCGGACGATATATTATTTTATTTCGTTATATCTAAGGTTTGCTTTTTGCAGTTGATTATGTATATGTCTCATAGAATAGAGACTTTTAAGTGAGATTTATAGATTATATATTTTGATGGGTATTGAGTGTAATAATACATTGGATAACACATTACTTAAAGTGACATTGTGCTTATTTATTTATTGTCAAGTTTAATATGTATTAATATCACAAAACTGACTGTTATAACTGCGATCGACCAACAGTTGGTTTTGGAAAATGTTAGATTAAATATAAATCTGCATAAACAATTTGTATACGTTTCTTTAAGCGATGTCAAGTGGTCCAAATATTTAGAAAAATCGAAAATTGTGAAATAAGCTTGAAATGCATTTACAACTGTATTCCTCACACAACTTGACCGTGATTAATGTTACCTCTAACTTACTTGTTACAAGTCATTAAAACAGTAATTGAATTGTTTGAAAATAAGAGATGATACTGTATTTTATTACATTCCGATCAATTTCAAATCTGTTGTTCAATATGGTACCAAAATTCAACAGAAAAACATACGGAAGAGTATACTGACCCCCCTTATATATTTTATATGCCTGTTTAAAATACGACGATACATGATAACAACATAGTTCGTAATGTTTTTTTTTTAAATTTATATATATAGTTCATATTGATCTTTTCTGTTTTTTGGCTAATATACTGTTAAAGATACGTATTATAAACTTAAGTCTTTCTGAAGACCTTACTTTTATTTATAAGAATTATGCTTTTTCTTCTTTTCATTGAAATTCTACCTCAAGAAGCAGACGTTTTCTTGATGTAAACGCTTTTATTTATTTGAAAACAGTATGTTTTTGAGGCACTATTTGTTTGACAGATATAGAGATGATATAATTATATATAATATATATTCTTTACCTGAGTTTTTAGCTTAGATGATGTTTTATATGTTTCCTAACATAAGTTTGATCGTTATGATAACACGCTTGCGTACACGAGTATCTTGCCAGTATTATATAAAATATTATAATTTAACTGATATATATTATTATTATATAAATGGTATTGAAACTTTGAGTAACTTATACTATAAATATTTCTTACATCTTTTTCAATGATTATACATGTTTTTTTTTTATATCAAAACGAAAAAATGGCCATTTAATATTATAATAATAGATGCGACTTATTATACCAAGAGAATCTAATTTAATTTATAAATTCATACATCTTTTTTCATGAGATTCATATGATAAAGGCTAAAGTGTACAACTACTGTATGTTAAGAAGAACATTCTGTTCTCTTAAATTTCCAAATATCATCGAAGAAACAATGCATATTTGTGATTTATGGTGTATAATAACAGATAAAACTGTGCAAGATTTATTTTAGATATCATATAACTTGTCACTTTTTTAAAGATATGTATTATACAAAGGTTTTTTTTCTTGAAGGCATAAAAAATATATAAGGGGGGTCAGTATACTCTTCCGTAAAAACATGTATGCACATTTACAAGTAAAGTATTTTGTTATAAAGTCATGATTTTGTATTTTTTAAAGATGTAAAATTGATAAAATATTTATAACTTACAATTAATAAGCAATACATACAACAGTGTTAGCAACTGTTAAATCTGAATTTATATGGCACCGAGCAAGATTATTTAATTGCACAATGGTGTATCTAAGTATAAACGGCCATCTTGAGCCCTAATATTTTTAAGGTTGCAGATCGAAAATAAGTCAATAATCAGTATATAAGCAGGACTTAGTTGGCATCTTCAAAATTTTGCGGTCGGAACCCAAAGTGTGGTGGACAGTGTATGCTGGATTTGATCATGCGTCTTTTAGACGCTTTATTTCCAATACATTCGAATATTTTTTTATTTATAATACTTAGCTGCAGAACTTTTAAAAATTACTAAGGGGCAGAGTGTGTAGTATTTTCAAGATTTTTTGACGAGCAAAATATTTCAAAATTTTTACTAAGCTAAACCTTCGAGAAATAAACAGCTTGCGATTCGGTATTTGAAACACCTTGCCGATTATCCATCATTAAGTACAAATTTCCTAGATTTACGGAAAATGCCGTAATGTTAAGAACTGCATGATGTTAACAATTGTTATAATTTTCACAGATAAAGGAACTTCTGATTGTGGCTTGTATGATTTACACTGGCGGTTGCACAATTGTCAACGATTACCGAGGACGTTTGCATTTCGAATGTGCTGGTGGTAACCAGTTCATATCCCATGTCTCGAGTGTACGAAGCAATCATCGAGAAGATCGTGTATTCAACATGAGTTGTCGAAATTTACCAGTTAATGTTACTGGTCTGACGCCATCTTGCTATTGGACAAGTATTTTATGCTCTCTTGGTTTACTTGTTTGGCTTATTTTTAAGCTGAAAATGATCAGATGTGAGTTTTTGTGATAGCATGCCGTCTGGTGTAGTCTTGCGTCGGGATCCAAAATTTACACCCAGTCTGTTGATAACAAATCTTCAATCTTTTTCCTAGTTACCCACTACCGTATAAGTACTTATTTCTGTGTGCTTAATATACTGAGATTCTTGTTAAAATAAGGGTTTTTCAATTTCTGCGTATCTTATTCATTCTCCCATTGTTGCGTTTTATGTCTGCGTTTTAATGCGTATTTGTACAAAAAGGAAAGTCTATTATATTTTTGTTTGTATTAAATTATCTTACGTTGGTTTCCGTTCTTAAAAACTTTGAAAAATAAAGTGAATATGTTTCTGTTGTATTCGCTTTAAGTGTATATGTATCAGGCAATGAGGTTGTGAATTTTTCTATCATTTTTTTCTGAACTAAAGAGATCAAAATAATGTCAATATGCTCATTATGTATTTAAAATTGTATATTTCAGGGTATTTAAACGACTGGGACGCACAGATGATATTTCATGGCCCCGGTAATCGATACATAAGTGGATTTCATAGTTACTTCAACATTTACCATGGAGACAGGAGATGGAAGGTCAAAAGTTGTAACATGAACGGTAGATTTTGTTACGTTTTAATCATAAAGTTTTGTAATCGCTTTCAGTGATTTGCCCTACTTTGAAAACTCATGTGCATGAAAACACCGAAAGACACCATATACTAGCTCCGGATTTTACTGGTACTCTCATTCCAGTGTTCGTGATATTATAAGATTGTTAATGTGTACCTTGATTTGAATCTCATGATTCTTATACATGTACCTATGCATATTAATGAAGCAGATATTAGTTTGTACATAAATACGCCAGTGATAGGTACAATTACCGAAACAAAACAGTTTCATTTATAGGAACATAACTTAATTAAACCAATACATGTCATGTCAATCCTGGTAATAGTATTTTCAGCAATTCAGAATAGGGACACATTATTACTGTCATTATTAAACATGGGCTGAGCTAACATTTCTTTATCTATTAAATAAACGAAATAACCTTTGCCAGTAATTTTAAGCAGGTTTACATCGGCCGAATATCTTTATAAAGATACGTCTTGTATGGGAGTTTATAGGAATCAGCAAAACATCACTTTTTTCTATGAATTGTATCAGTACGGATTAATCTAATGAATCCAGACGCTCAACAAATACTCTATCATTAATGATTAAATTACACAACGTATGTCCGTCACACCAGGTAATAGTATAATTTTATTTATTCTTCAGGAATTTACTTCTTAGCTGGATGTAACCATACTCCCTGGACCAACGGCTGGAATGGCAAGCAGAACTTTATTGCCGACTCTAACCGAGTTATGACAGGCATCATCTCAACTCATAATAATTACAGAGAGTAAGTTAACACGCCTTTAAGAAACACGCCTTTAAGTTTAAATCATTTAAAGCAACACGCCTTAAAGTTGAAGTCATTTAAAGCAGCAAGCCTCCAAGTTGTATTCATTTCAAGCACACCTCTAAGTTGAAATCATTTGAAGCAGCATGCCTCGAATATGAAATCATTTAAAGCAACACACCTCCAAGTTGAAATCATTTAAAGCAACACTCCCAAAGTTGAAATCATTTAAAACAGAAGGCATCCGAGCTGAAATCATTGAAAGCAGTACGCTTGAAATTTAAAACATTTTAAAGCAGCACGCCTCCAAGTTGAAATAGTTGAAATCATTTAAAACACCACGCCTACAAGTTGAAATAGTTGAAATCATATAAAGCAGCACGCCTTTAAGTTCAAATCATTTAAAGTTACACGACTCCGAGTTGATATCAATTAAAGAAGCAAGTCTTCAAGTTATCATAGTTTTTAAGTAAGACGCCTCCAAGTTATAGTCATTAAGCAGGTCCCAACATTAATTACAATAACCTTAAGAACTGTTCTATTAAATGTATGTAAAGTGTTACTCTCCTGCGCATCGGTCGAATGTTCCACTATCGCTCACTTCTTACCTCTGCTAAAATTGTAGGTTCAGACCGATATTTCTATTTTTAGACAGGAAAATCCGTGTCTACACTTCAGCCAATCAGTGACTAGCTTACTTGTAACGAATTGTCACATACCTGAATTTGACGCACCGTAATGTAAACAATGCGTGTTCATTTGTACCACAGGGGGCCCACACAGTGTTTGGATGGTATATACTGCTTGATAGTGACCTTAAAATGAGATTTTAGTCATAACCTTATAATATGTATATAAATATAGACAAGGGGCATTACTCGGTAAATAGAAAATTTTCGATCACCTTCAAATTCATGCGAGATTTTCCACTAATTAAATAAAAAAAATCCAAAAACTATACTGCGTTGCATAGCTTATATAATCCACAATTGATAAACACTAACTTTATTTTGATTCCCTTAGCCCATTTTAAGAAATTTATTCAAAACCGTTCACTTCTGTCACAAAATTGCTTAGTCGTACGAGATGTCGCAACACCAAATTCCACGGGTAAAATATCAATTTTAAAAGGGTGAGGTACAAATAAACGCATGCAAACAATTACACAACATAGTTTCTATTACCTACCTGCGCAAATAGTCGTGAAGCGCTCTATATTCGTCTGTTTCGAACGAAATCTTCAAATCAGAGCAGAATCTGCTTCGACGTAGACATCTTGGGGAAACCCCGGTCACGTGACCAGCCGGTGTATCGAGACCTTTCATTGGTTCGGTAGGAACTTTGTTTATAACGACAACCAATGAAAGGTTTCCATACACCATGGCCAGAATTTCCAACATGTATTCGCCGAAGCAGATTTCTGCACTGATTTGAAGATTTCGTTCGAAACAGACGAATATAGAGCGCTTCACGACTATTTGCGCAGATAGGTAATAGAAACTATGTTGTGTTATTGTTTGCATGCGTTTATTTGTACCTCACCCTTTTAAAATTGATATTTTACCCGTGGAATTTGGTGTTGCGACATCTCGTACGACTAAGCAATTTTGTGACAGAAGTGAACGGTTTTGAATAAATTTCTTAAAATGGGCTAAGGGAATCAAAATAAAGTTAGTGTTTATCAATTGTGGATTATATAAGCTATGCAACGCAGTATAGCTTTTGGATTTTTTTATTTAATTAGTGGAAAATCTCGCATGAATTTGAAGGTGATCGAAAATTCTCTATTTACCGAGTAATGCCCCTTGTCTATATTTATATACATATTATAAGGTTATGACTAAAATCTCATTTTAAGGTCACTATCAAGCAGTATATATACCATCCAAACACTGTGTGGGCCCCCTGTGGTACGACTAAGCAATTTTGTGACAGAAGTGATTGGTTTTGAAAAAATTTCTTAAAATGGGCTAAGGGAATCAAAATAAAGTTAGTGTTTATCAATTGTGGATTATATAAGCTATGCAACGCAGTATAGTTTTTGGATTTTTTTTTATTTAATTAGTGGAAAATCTCGCATGAATTTGAAGGTGATCGAAAATTCTCTATTTACCGAGTAATGCCCCTTGTCTATATTTATATACATATTATAAGGTTATGACTAAAATCTCATTTTAAGGTCACTATCAAGCAGTATATACCATCCAAACACTGTGTGGGCCCCCTGTGGTGTGTACTTCGTCAAACAGAATACAGATATTTTCCTCTACGAATATCACCATTTTCGCTGGAATCGCAGAAATCTGTCTAATTCCCAAAACATTTGGGTTTTCTTTAACACCAAGTTCACTATATAAATATGTTAACCCTTGAACCGATCATGTCTTTGCACTCACAAAAGTGTCATTGCTCTGCTCAATGATAGATTGTACCACTGCCTTTTAAAACGGTTTAATGGATCCATAATTGAAACGTTTTGCGAGCTTATCGAAAATTGAATTGTTAACAGTCGCCATTTTGTTTACAAAATTTTGAGGAATTACCCGTCTATTTAGGAAATAGATATCAATTCTGAGTGCATTGTTGTAGAATAATGCACGGTTTGAGTTCAAATGCGTAGTAATATAATCACGAAGGCCGATAGGCCTGAGTGATTAATTACAAAGCATTTGAACAAAAAACGTGCATTATTATACAATAATGCACGAAGAATTGATATCTATTTCCATTCTAATACGTCAAGAAAAAATATAATTTTTATTATAACGTTGGACTTTATGTTTGGTGGTTGAATTTGTTTTCGCCTCAGAGTTTCCAATAGAAACGTTCTTTAGAGGCCGTTCCAGTGGGTTGAAAAAAAAACTGTTAAATCTACCGTTTGTAGAAACATTTTGAAAATAACGAATTTTGAAAACGTTGATACAACTTTGTTTGTTTATTTATTTCAGTTTATAATTTTCCAAGCGTAATACAAATTATTAAAAGTGAAATAAATGTAAAACTAAACTCGTTTGCGACATTAAATAGCGAACTTGATTTGATTGTTTTGCACGTGCTGTTTGGCGCTACATTGTGACGTCACGTAAACAACACTTTAAACGTCTGTACAGCGTTAACGACTGAATTAAAGATATTGGTGTTCGGATTAATTTTCTTAGTTAGACCATTTTCTTTCATTCTAGATAGTTTTCACAACAAAATTCGAAAAAAAAATTTTAATTTATCAGATTTTTTAAACAAAATGGCGCCTTCAATGTGAAAATACACAGGGAGATAATAAGAACGGCGAGTGCATTGTTGTAGAATAATGCACCCTTCCGGCCTTCTTTGTCTATATAGAAAAAAATCCGATAGTGTTAGAATTATAATTCTGTACACACGTCATCTGTTTCAACCAATGAAAATGCGTATAAAGATTTTCGGGCGATTTGGATTTTGGAAAACTTTCATTGGTCGTTCAAAGTTCACTGTAAAGGTCAATATCATGAATCGACGCGTTTTAAAGCAGCGGTCTGAAGTAAAACCCCTGTCACACTAGGGCGGCGTTCTCACGGCGTCCAAAGAAAATTCAGAACGCCGAGGTGAGCGCAGTAAGATCGCAAACATCGCCGCAGCATCGCCACAGCATCGCAGTGGCATCGCATAGAACGCCGACCGACGGCGCGCATTTTGAGCATGCTCAAAACAAACGCCGTCACTCGGCGTTCTGATAAGAGCGCTGTGGGATCGCAGTAAGGACGCCGTAGCAACTCAGTAGCATCTCCTACAACGCAACAGGAGCGCCGTGAAAGCGCAGAAGGATCGCCGAATAAACGCCGTAATTAGCCACGGCGCTTGTACGGAGATTGTGCGGCGTTTCTATCGCGTTTATACTGCGTGTGTACGGCGCTTTTACGGAGCTTTATGTTTTCTAAAACGCTCTTACTGCGACTCTACGGCACTGTCACGGCGACCATTGCGCACTCATGACGATTCTACTGCGTTCATCTGAAATTGCAGAATACGGTACAGTAGAATCCCTACTTAAGACCACCCCAGAATTAAGACCAACCCTCTAATTAGACCCATTTTTTAAAAGAACGGAATTTTCTGTTCGTAATGTTAATGGTTACATGATCCACAATTCAGACTACCCCCACTTATCCACAGTTAAGACCACCAGTTTTAGTCCCAATTCATTGTTTTATTTATCTAACCCCACTGTTGAGACAATTGATATTCCAGTAAATACCTATTCAGATAACAGGTTTTTTGTTATTCATCTGCTTGAATTCTCTAAAGCATGACACTTGAAACATTGTGTTAAAACTGTTATGATTAGAATATTATATAAAGGTAAGACAATAAATTTCAGATTGGTTTAATGTTACTTTCTGCTCATTTTTGTGACGAATTAATTTCTTAATTAATAGGTGAATTATGTACATGTACATGAAACAAGACCTATGAAAAAATAATTTAAACATTAAATATCGTCAGATTAATGTTCTAATTAGGATTAATAAATATTATAACATCAGTTTACTACGGTGTCCTTATCGTGCCATTTAGAATGTCGTCCGTCGCGTCTAAGGGTAGACACACGACAATGCGAAGTGACATCACGACAATGCGAAGCGACGCTCGACAACGCGAAGCGATATGCGACAATGCGAAGCGACGCTCGACAGTGTCAAACGATATGTCGCACTGTCGCCTAGAAATGTCGCGGTAAAAAAGGGCGACATTTAAGAAATGTCGCTTCGCGTTGTCGAGTGTCGCTTCGCATTGTCGAGCGTCGCTTCGCGTTGTCGCGATGTCACTTCGCGTTGTCGCGATGTCACTTCGCGTTGTCGCATTGTCACTTCGCATTGTCGAGTGTCGAGGTTGGTAGAAAGTGCATACCACGACACTCGACAATGCGAAACGACAACGCGACAATGCGATACGACGCTCGACAATGCGAAGTGACACTCGACATCGACAT